>NC_135178.1:7144468-7448426 GCF_041146795.1 Maylandia zebra | reverse complement strand
GAAAAATGAAGTGTTTCCTTCACTGAAAGAGAAGAGTGCAAATGATTACACTTAGTTAGGGACACACGCTACAGTGTAAGGTTTTATATATGCACATGAATTTGCAGTAACTTTTGTATGTTAATATGTGGAGCGCTCATTGCTCATTATAAAATAAAAAAATAAATAAAAACACAACACAGCAGGATCTTAAACAATTATGTATTGACTGATGGCTTACACAGCCTATGCAATTTCATTTCCAAGATGCTTGGCATATCATTGTCCATTCTTTAACAATTAATAGTCTGACGTGAGGCATCAGACAGTTATCTAAGCCTGAAGGATGCTTCTTTCGATTGGCCCACAGCTGACTTATAAATGACAACTTCCCTTGGTGACAAACCCTCGGTGCCAGATTTTTTTTTCATATAAGCAAATCTTAATGCATTTATTCAAGTTTTGCCAATCAATCAGTTTCTCCATTATTTAGTGACTGAAGTCAGTTATAAAATTAAAACATCTACTGTGCAGGGCTATTGTGATATAGAAAAAGCTTTGCTTTTTTCTGTACTTACAAAAAGCCCTACACCGCTCTCAGAACAGACTTCACCACAAGGCATTTCTCCATGAGGATAATGCATGGGGCAGGTGATATGGCACAAAATAAATCTGGAAGTATAACGTTTGTAGGGCCAGTCTCAGGTTCTGATTTGACCATAATCTTGACAAGTTTGTGAGAGCCAAATTTCTCAGCTGCACCATGTGTGGACTTCCCTAATGCAAAAAGACTTCAAGTGCTGATTCAATGTCCCTGTGCAAGAACAATAACACAAAAACAGTCTATCCCTTGTTGTGTGAGCAGAATGGATTTGCATGCAAAACAATGAGATGAGCTTTACATGAAGAGATAATGGTCTGGGTAAATACATTTCATTTTCAGCCATATGTCCATGTTACCTTGAGAAACAATGAAGCTTTCACATAAGAAATGCCACTTCTAATCATACAGTATATTATGCACAAAATATGATGCTAAGAAAACCAGAGAGAAATCTTCTGTGGCTCCAAGAAAAAAACAAAAACAAAACAAAAACAAAACAAAACAGTATTTCCAAGAGCAAAGTCTACTGATCTAAAAAATGCAACCCATTTAGCCTCATCCTGGTGGTTCCGCTCGACACTGTACTTTGACACATCCATGTAAGGAATTACAAAACAGCCACGACTTTCTAACAATCCGCTTTTTTTCCCCTCCGTGTGAGTGTCGAAAATCCCGTAATCATACAACTTTCACATGTTCGTCGAATATTTAACGGAGTCATTCTCCACATCACATAGTTTTCATATTCAACACCACTGATGAGAGCAACTGTTTCAATAAAGCTTTAAAAAGCAAGACTACCCTGAGAGAAGGTCTAAAACGTGGGCAAGCTTGCCAGACCAGAACTGGCTTGAATGGGTTTGGTTTATTAAATCTGTACACTCTATTTCAATATAATCAGCACATTTTTGTTCCAAGAATGTAAGATAGTATTTTTTTTAGTAATTGTGTAATATATATCTCTACATAATACAATCCAAGTCCTCTGAACTATGTAGACATGTGCAAGTGTTCACTACCAACTTCAACGATACAGTAAAGGCAAAGACTTGTGGACACTAAGTTAGGATAATGTTGATATTTGAGATTTTTCTTGAGTCCTCACAATTATCAAAAAAATCTAAGTGCTGTAAGTACTTCATACACGAGGTATTGAATATCTAGTTAACTGTTCTGAGTATAAAATAGAGGCAAAATACATAAAGAACATCTTGCAAGCATGACAAAGAAACGTCTACAGACACAATACACACGTGGTCAAAGATAATATGAGGGGATACCTGTAACCTTTTGTGTTCTTGAATATAGCGTACTTACAGACTGATGAGAGGTCACACTGTACGTATCATGCTTTTAAACACTGGGAACTTCAGCCTCAAAGTAGATCAACACAGAGCAGGGGTGGCCTAGCTAAACAGCATCTCAGTGCTTGAGGTGTTTTGATCCGTATAATTTACAGTAAAATGCACATTTTCAGAATGTGCAATCAATCGGGTGTTACTCCATAACACATACAAAGGGACGAACAGCAGCAGATTTATCTCATAACCCCCCAGCCCCCCAATCACCACCACCACTCGCTTCATTGTTTGACCCTCTGAGGCGTGAGCTCACACCCGAAGCATGATACGCCAGCGCCTTCCCTCCCTCGGTCCAAACAAGTGTGCGTCATGTTTATGCAAAAGAATGGAACGCATGGTCGTCGCATGATGTGCATCAACATAATCTGAGGTAAACTGGGTGTCCTGTGTCTTGGCCCGTTACAGTCTGAGAACCAGTGCCTTAGAGAGTCAGAGAGGTAAGTCAGAAAGAAATCGTGTAAACTGTGCTCGTGCGAAGTGACTGTTGCACTCACTACCAAAAGCACAAGGGCCCTAAACTGTAAACCTCGAGGATTATTCAAAGCAAACTAAAGAAACCAAAAACACTTCAAAAGTACTCTACTCATTAGGTTTAACATTTCCTTTTTCTTTTTTTTTTTCGCATTTTTTGCAGGGTTTTCAACTTTTTTCTTTTTTCTCGTGTTTTCGCTCAAGTATAATCACAGGTGACTAACTACAGAGGATAAACAGGGTCAGGTGAGTACCATGCTACATCAGGTTTAGAGAAGGCTATTGCAGACAATTCTACAACATGTACAACCACATTTTATACGAGTGAGTTACAAATATTTCAAAACATATCACCAGGAAACTAAGTACATACAAGATGTTGAATATTTAGAGTCTTAAAGGACTATCCCTCAGTCAGTAATAGGATTTCATGTTACTTGACTTAAACTGTCCAGTCTTACAGACAAAATCTGAAAAATTGCTATTCAAAAAGTAGCAAATTTGGTCAGTGTCTCTTTTCAAATAGTTATAGTGCTTTTAATGGCTTAAGACAGGGGTCTTCTTTTAATCTCACCCAGTGGCAATCTACAGAACTTCAGTGTACATTTGATGACACCATAGCTGCAAAAGTCTTCATGTCAAGTCCAATAGGTAAAATGACAGCTAGTGCTGTCACATATATTTCAAAGTAGTATGCATTATCAAAAGGAAAAAAAACAAACAAACTAATACACATTTATAAATTTTTTTTCAACTCTCAAGTTCTTGTAGGGAAGTCAACCGTATGATTAGCTCCGTGTTCCCATTTCCTGTGAGTTATCATTCTTGGAGGACAGGCCTTCAGGAGCCACGCTCCATTTAAAGACGTCAGGAAGCTTCTGAGACTCTCCTGTGTGGCGCAAAGGTTTGGATACACCTAAAGTGGACTTAAAACTCCCATTCCAGAGTCTCTTCTCGATTGGCTGCTCTCTCTAACCTGTGGATGATGTTATTGAGGTTGGCCATTTTCTCCGTGCGTCTCTGAGTGCTCCTGTTGAGTTTGGGACTTTGGAAGGGAGGGGGCGGGTTAGGGTCCAGGCTGTGACTGGTGCTCGTCGATGGAGGGTTGGGCAGCGAGGGCGATATGGGCGCAGAGGAGGAGGGAACGGGCGAGACTGACATCATGAGGCCCGGTGAGGATGCAGCAGAGGGCGAGTTGAGGGAGACCTCCAGGCTGCTGCGGCAGGGCTCTGACGAAGCCTTGAAACTGACCGGGTCGACGGGTGACTTTCCGGAGTCTTCCCCCTCGTGCCTGGTCTGATTGCTTCTCTGTGGGCCGTCTACGGAGAGCCCTCCAGGGTAGAGACCCTGACCTTCTTCCTGCCTCAGGCTCTGGCCTGCCAAGTGGGGCTCGCGACAGCCCGCGACGGAGTCCTCGTGCTCACTTTTCAACTGCGGCAGCGGCACGGCTGTTGGAAAACACTGAACCCTGGACTGTTTCGCCGAGCTTTCCCTTCCCTCCTCTGTGTCGTCTTCCCTGTCTAATGCCTCCTGTTTGACATGAGGCAGTGAGGTGTTGGCACTAAGAGGAAGGCTGGAATGGATGTGTCCTGAGGGCTGCTGCAGCCTCCTCTCCTCTCCGTCAGAGTGAGGGCTCCGTGTCACTGAGGGGGAGTAGCTGTGGTGCTCAGCATCCGTGTCATTGTCTGGCAGACCCTCCATCAGCACCTCCCGTCGCATCCTGGACCTGCACACAAATACCACAGTTAGACATTGACTGAAAGAGACTTTAGAGACTAAAGTTTACTTTCTAAATCAGATTTCAGTTGAAGTGTAAGAGACAGTTTATCACAAAATTAGATTTACATATTCTTGCTTTGGCTCTTTAGGTTTTATATTTCAGAAATCAGGACTTGATTACTCAAAAAAAAAAAAAATACACGTCTATTTGTCTATTTTCTTTCTACTGGATGTAGACAATAGAAAGAAAATAGTTCCTAAATGAAATTTCTGTAATGTCTCTTGCCATACTATTCAAGAAATGGCTCTATAGCAGTTCTCTTCAACACTGGACAACACAGCTCTGGAAGCCAGAGAAGAAAAAACAGATTTTGATTGTAGTGTGAGCTGTCCACCTAAAGTAAATATACAGTAATAATAAAAACAACAAAAACAGCCATCTGTAAAGGTTACAAAGGACTGGCCTGTAGTTATGAAACCAGTTGATGACGGTGTTGGTTTTGAGGTTGAGCTGCGACGCCAGCATCTCGATGGTGTTTTGAGAAGGGTAGGGCTCTAAAAGGTAGGCCTTCTTCAGGGCATCTTTCTCTTCGGCTCCCAGCACCACCCGAGGCTTCTTCGCCTGGCTGTAGGGGCACAAGTCCAGAGAGGCCAAAGCCGGACTCACACACTCAGAGCGAGTGCTGGGCGAGTCGCTGTCCGAGCCGGTGCTCAGCAGGCCGTATCGCCTCTTCAAATAGGCTGGAGGGCAGACAGAGACATGCAGAGTATGGCATGCAGAGTACAAACGTGTCAGAATCATGTCCTCCGTCATATTACAGAGTAGACTCTGGTTCCCACCTTTCTTCTCCATCTTTTTCATGGCCCTCAGCTTGTCTACATTGTGAGGATCGTTGAGCCACAGCTGCATGCGGACGAAGGGCTCCCTGCCTTTCAGACTGAGCTTGTGCCATGGTTTGGGTCTGGAGAGCAGGTCAGACACCGAGCCCTGCGTCAGGCCCAGGATGGTCTCCCCAAAAAGACGCTGGCCTGTGGAGAACAAATACACACAGGTGTATAGTTGCTATGGTGTCTTTAAGAGGTGTTTTGGGGAGTTTTTTATCCCAAGTTGTGAACTCAGACCCACCTAAGTTATTATCTGTTAGCACCTCTTTGACCTTCTTGGTGATGGCATAGGTATCTAGCTCTGGAGACATGGCCACCAGCTCCTGGATGCCCAGTGGGTTTGTGGGCTGATGCAAGGTCATGAGGCTGGGAGTGGATTTCACTCCCTCTGGGTGGGTGGACAACCCCAAGCTCAGGCCCTCTGGCTGCTGGTTCTCTTTACTGCTCTCCATGGAGAGACTCACAGGCTCTACCAGGGGACTTGGGTGGCTGTCTGCTGGGCTGGGAGGTGGGGATGGTGAGGACTGGGCCGTCACTGGGCTTTTATCTGTAAGTAGGAAAGAATAGTCACACCAATCGAATAAATAAATACACGCAGTTGACTATGTAAGCTGTGTGTGTGTTTTTGGGGGTTTTTTTTAGTTGCAAAGTTTCTCAAGCAGTCTAGATATTCTCAAGCGTGTGTTGTGAAATGCAGACTCACCCTGAGTGTGGCCCTGGTTTGGGGGCTGGTTAAGGCTCTGTCCTAGCTGATCCAGTAACCACAGCTGCATACGGATGAAGGGCTCCCTGCCTTTCTGGGTCAGCTTGCTCCAGGGTTTGGGCCGAGACAGCATATCACTCACGCTGCCCTGAGAAAGCCCCAGCACCTGGAACACAAACACTGGTTGATATATTTATGTCATTGCTCACATCAAATGTGTATGTTGCACAGAAACGACTGAAGCTCCAAGTTATTATTGTGAAAGATGGAAATCTGTTTGGTCATGCACTTTCCCCATACAACCACTGGAGGGAGACAATGTACTATAAATCTTCCTGTTTAAAGGTTTAAGTTCGATTTGCAGCACACCTCATATTTGATTATTTTCATATGTGATTTATATTTCTGCGATTCAAATGCGCAAATTTCTGTAGTGATAAATTTTCTTCCTTTTTTTTCCCACATGATCGTATATTATAAAAATAAAAAAACTGCTGCACCGTCTTCAGCTTTAGTGGGACTTGCATTAAAGATATTTTACAACAGTCATATCAACACAGCAGAGAAGGAAGACAGCACCTTTCATATTACTCGAAAAAAACCTTTGTGACACTCGTTATATTTTATCCACTCCAGACAGAATAAAGTGATATATCACAAAGGCTGCCTAGGAAGACACCCAGAGGGATTTTACCGACAATAAAGGCACACTTTCTGGGGCTTGAACTAACAAAACTGATACAGAGTCTTCAGTAGCTCATTTCAGGGAAAATGCAAATAAAAACACACCGTTTTTAAAAAAAAAGATTTAATCTTCTGTGTGTTTGTCACAGAAAATATAACACCTGGGTGAAGGAAAACGAACACGTTCCGCTCAGCAAAGAGTTGTTGAAAAGATGACTTTGGCTGAAAAGTGAAAGAACGTTCCAGCAACAGATCCAAACTCAGAACCTTTCAGCTATGCAGCAGTAAAAACCAGACTGAGATTATAATGTTATTCATTTAAGGAACACCCGATAAAAATTAATTAATTAATAAAAAATAGCCGTATTTCCCTCAGGTTCACACCACAAAAGTCCCACAAGCACATTGCACCACAAATGTAACTCTGAAAGAGATGAGCTGCTCAGATGCCCTCCCAAACCACTGTGACAGCTAGGGAGAATAATATGGTATGGTAAAACTTGCGGGCAGCCTCTAAAAGGTTTTTCAAGGGCACGAATGACAACTCAACCAAACGCAAGCCTCTCAGCTAAAAATGTTGATGGTTAAGAAAGAGATGTGAGAAACTAGGATTCAAAGGAAGAGCAGCAAAGCAGAATCTATTGCTGTCTGACATGTGGGGGAAAGCACCTGAAGGCTTTTTAGGACAATGTTGTATGCAGAAAGTAATAAAAAGGCAAACTTTTAACCGTTTTTTTACAGGGCATATAATGTCAAGACTTCACATCATTATGTCAAGTTTGCTGCAAGAAATTCTAAAGAGCGGGCTAAAATTCTTTCACAGAGACGTCAAATACCAGCGCCGTATTATGCAAAGCTCTGAGCTGCAGATACGGCTACTAAAGTGTCGGGACCTGTTATTAGGTTTAAAAGGAGTCCATTACTTTTCCACATGGATGAGTTTCATGTTCTTTTTTTAACATAATTAAAATGTGTTTTATGTTTACTGAGATCACCTCAGTCTAATATTTCACATGCTCTGAAAATCTGAAAAGTTTAAACTAAATATCATTTTTCTTCTTTTGTATTTGCAGGCTGTTTCATTTGCAGTATGCGTTTAATGTGAAAGGCCGACATCTGACCTTTTCACCAAAGATCCTCTGACAGATGCCATTCTTTGCCAGCTTCTCCTTCACCTGCCGAGTCAGCTCGATGGTGTCCACCTCCCGGTACATGTACATCTCATACTGCTCTGGTGTCAGCGGGGGCACGGTGGGCTTCAGTGCACGGGGGATATATGCTGGATAATAGGAAAGGCGTCCCGGGCCGGGTCCTGGGGACTCCCCGCTTACCGAGGTATCTGATTCCACCTTCACCTCCACCGGCCGGCTCAGGCCCAGCTCGTCCTCGGCAGCAGAGGCCTCCTCACTGTTGGGGAGACCCTCGCCGTTCTCCAGACGCAGCCACGGCCGGGGTAAGGTGGAGGGCCCGGAGGAGGAGGAAGACAAGGAAGGGGAGACCGAGCTGAAGGGCCGAGAGCTGCTTCCGCCGCCGAGCACCATAGATCCCCGCTCCTGAGACCAGTGCTGATCGAAGTAGGTGCCCGCTTCGCCGATTTCTGATTTGACTTTGCGGATGATGTTCTGGACGAAAGCGGCAGGGGAGAGGACGCTGAGGGGTGTCTGGGGGCTGCTCACGGGGTTGGCTGTGCACACTGTAATGCAGCCCCCTTCCTCTTGCTTGATGGAGATGGGTAAAGGCAGGCCCCTGGAGCGCTCGGGGGGCCCCAGACGTTCCACCTGAACTCCTGAGCTAGCAGTCGAAGTCCTGCCGCACACTTCCATCTCCATCAGGGCCTGCTGCTGAGCTTCCATCTCCCTCCTGGCCTGTTCGAGGATGCTCTTTATGGTGTCGTCAGAGCTGCTGCCAGGCCCGTTACTGCTTCTGCCTGATGAGCTGTTTAGAGATGACTTGACATCACCTAAACAAGAAAAACACACACGCTGACACTGACGCACACTCAAAGCACCTTTCCTTTCTAATCTAGATGCATTCAAGTACTGATCAAAATATATAATAGAACTCATTGTGCATAGAAAAAACCAAAAACAAACAATCAATAGGGCTTTTAAATATGACTTATGACTCGAAGCTTCATCCTCACCCCTCTGGGACTGGATCTCCTTCTTAGCCTGCTCCAGGATATTCCTAATGGCGTCGTCTGACCCAGTTTCAGGAGTTCGGATGCGTGGAGTGATGCTCCCTGCCACAGAGGGTAACAGAAAGAGATGGAGATAGAGAGAGAGGGAGGAGAGAGGAGGGGGTGAGTGGGATGGTTGATCAGAGAGCAGTTCCAAGGCTTTGCTTTTGACTGGTAGATCAATGGCTGCCTTTGAGCGCGTGCTGTCTGAGGTTGCAGTATACGGGAAGCTCAACTTTCAAAAGCTGTGAATCTAGGGAGAAAACAAAGTTTAAAAGTAACACTATAAACATGGCAGAGGAAACCGTGATGAAGTCAAGGATGAGGGCCAAGTAGATTTAAATGTAGAAGGTTTAAATGTGCACAGGTCCAGGAGCTAAGCCACCAATACATCTGCTTTAAAAACCTCTGCGTACATAGTAGCACAGAACTGATGAAGCTTTTCAGTCATATATTGTATACGAATGCTCATAACAAACATCAGCCATCAAGTTTCAAATAACGAGGTCAGAATATCCAGTTGTGTGAAGCCTTCAGACAGTTTTTTCTACTTCTGCCTCTCATTGATGTCAGTGAGAGAATATTTGCCTAATATGGTCATCACAGGTACACAGCTCTGCTTGCCACTAAGCCCAAACAACATGTCTTTCAAAGATTTTGATTGGAAACAGCAACCAATCAGAAGACAGCTGGCTTAAAGGGAAGGGGAAGCTAAATAAGGATTATTTTGAATTATACAAAGTTAGTCTAGGAATAAAAACAGGGACGTGCAAATTAGTGCAATAGGTCCCCGCTAAGCATTCTGAAATGCACTTTGTCTAAAAACTTATTTTATGAAGAATATTTCTGGATACCATTTGTAGTCTGCTTGCAGTGCATGTTCAAGCTTTGGCTGCATGCAAGTAAACAGTCTGTATGGAGAGCCAAAGAGGAATGGCTGTACCAAAATGCCTTTAATAACCACAGTTATCTGATGATGATTTCACTTTTTATTAGCTTCCCCCCCATTTATCTGCATTCAAAAACAATGAACAGAGCACAGAACAGAAGTCTTAGCACACATATCCGCTGGCTGCCGGCAGTCAGCAGACTAGCCTAATGGTTTCCAGACTGGTACTTCTTTAATTAATTTGATTATTTCATCGTTACTGTAAAATATGACCTTCATTGTGCTTCATCTATCGTCATGTATCAGTGCAGTGGATGAAAATCACTGTCACTTCTAACGTTTGATCTGCAAGCCAGCGGTCTTCAAATTATGCTTAAAACAAACTTAAATTGCCAAACTTTCTGACGCTATGTCAGCTGTTGTTATGTGCTGTAATGGTATTGTGTATTGCACTTTATACATCTGTGTGTTGCAGCACGGTTTTCATTTAGTCCGTGTCCTGTCACGGTGTCACGGCTGAGCAGCCGATGTGCTTCAGATGCGAACCCAAATGCAGACACAGGAGAACAGAGCTTGAATTCAAACAAAAAGCGAGCCTTTATTTGGCTGATGGCTGATGGAAACATGAAAACTATGATAAACAATGACTTGAATGACAGACTATGATTTACTATAATGTGGATAACAGACGATGAAACGCTGAACACAGGAAGACTGAGGACTTAAATACACACATGAGGTGATCAGGGGAGGTGGAAACACATGAGGACACAGCTGACTAGAATTAAACATAATGAAAACACAGGGGAGAGTAAAACTAACCACATGAACACACACACAACTTCACAATAAAACAGGAAACTAGACATGACAACACTAAGCTTACAGACCTAAAACACATGATAAACTAGGCAAGAATCCAAACATGGAAACCAAGGAAACAATAAATAATGGCTGCCTTTAACCTAAGCTAGACAGGAATAACACATGATCACAAAGATAACATGAGAAGAATACAAAAATAAACTCAGAGCGATGGGTCAGAGACCCAGGCTGTGACACACAGTAGTTAGCACTCACCTCTCTGTCGGACCTGGATGGTTCTGAGTGCCAGAATGTTCTGTTCATCAGACAGAAACTGCTTCATCTTAATAAAAGGTTCTTTGCCTTTCACAGTCAGCTTCCTCCAGGGTTTGGGTCTTGCCAGGATCTCGCTGACCGAACCCTGGGACAGGCCCAGCACATAGTGGCCAAACACTCGCTGGCCAATATTATGCTTTAGCAGCTGCTCCTTCACCTGGAAGGCGATCTCCGCCGTGTCCAGTTGGTCATCGTCTCCTGCAGTCGAGCTGCCGCTTTCTGACTGGTCGCTGGGCAAGCCGGCATCAACGCTGCCCGCCCCCACAGGCCCTTGTGAGGCTGACATAAGCGCGACTTTGGCTGCATAGAGGGCGGTAGGGAAAGCCATGAGGCCATCCTTTTTAAAGTGTGGAGATAACAGCTGTTTGTGGAGGATGTGGTCTCCTGACAGCCGGTCCCCGGAGCACGGCGACACTGAGAAAGGCCGGGGGAGATCATGGCTGGAGGAGGAGCGGTCCAGGGTGGGGGGACCGGGGCTGGGGGAGGCACGACTGTCCACCTGAGAGGAGGATGAGTGGGATCCGGGCGGCCTGCCTATCTCCCTGCCTGCATCCTCAGAATGGTCATCATCTGGTGACAGAAAAGCCATCTCACTCAGGACACATGGGATGTGTACAGCTACATGGCTTTAACAATGAAGACCTAACTATTATTCAGCTTATAAAAGATATTTCCTGAATTAAATCGCTTACTTTATACCCTTGCAAATCCAGACTACATTATGCAAACTCAGTTTAAGCACAGAGATTTAAATGTGGAAGTAATCAACTATAGAATCAGCTGCCCAGTGAGTGCCAAACAAACAGGCAGTATTTGGTAGATGACAAAACTCAACACCTTTTAGAAACTAACAATCTCTTAGTACTAGTTTTCTTTTAACTTTATAGGCTAAAAAAAAGAGACATTTATTTTACCATTGCTGTGTAGTATTCGGGTCTTATCCACCAGGTACTTGTGAGATGGAAGAAAGGCCTCTTTATCCAGCAAAAGAGCCTCTGCAGCCTTAGCAGAATCCTACACACACACCCACACACACACCCACACACACACCCACACACAAAAGCTGTTAATTCTAGATTAATCAATTGTAGTGGCTGCCGATATCCTTATATTGGATATAATGGATGATGGACCAGTGATGCATTCAATTGCACTGCTGTAGTTTTATTCTCTGGCACTAAGGCTACGTCCACACTAGCTTTAGATTTGAAAATGGCGTTTTTGTCTGAAAACGCTCCGTGTCCACACTAGCGTTTTCAATCGTTTTCACAGAGTTGTGTGTCCACATTGAAACGGCCGAAAACGCTTACGTTCCAGTACTGCGCATGCGTGAAACGTAAGAAGATTCGACCTGCTTCATTTCTGTCTGCCGCTTATTTACTTTCCCGCTCTCTGAAACGTCACGGCAAAATGTTGAGGAAAAGCACCGAGTTTTTTTAAATGGACTAACAATGAGGTGGAGTTGTTGCTGTGAGTAACACAAAAGTACAAAGTGCAGGAACATGCGTACCTGGGATGAGCTGCCATTGGCTGAAGCCAGCTTCATTACCTTTAGGATACTACGGCGAAAACCAAAAGAAGCACAGTCATATATTTAGATGTACATTAACATTACTATGAATTACTGACACGTTCGATATCAATCAACCACCTGAGTTCAGTTTTAATCTCTTCATAGTCCATCTGGGATTGCAGTTTAGCTTCTAATCTCTGAAACAAAAACACAGAAGGATAATATTTTCCTCTGAATTAATAAGAGATTCTGCGGACCGAGGACTCTTCCCCACATTTCCCATCATGTTTCCCAGCCACTCACCTCTATAGCTTCTGTCTTATAGGCTACCTGGCGCTCCAGCTCTAGAATCTGATTGGCTGAGGTTTCTTGAACTTCCTGCAGTGTGAACTGCAGCCGCTGAATGTTTTCGAGAAGGCGGAGGATTTCACGGTCTTTAGCCAGCAAGGCAGCCTCCAGCTGGGAGGGCAACACCTCTCCCTTCTCGTTCTTCTCCTGACAGGGTGACAGGAAGATGTGACAAAAGGTGTGAGAGTGAGGGAGAGGAAAAAAGTGATAAAGGGAGTGAGGGCAGCCTGTGAATCACAACCTCTGCTGTGGTAATGAAAGGTGAGAGAATATGACTTCTGCAAAGATGATGAGGTTGCAATTAATAACATATTATAATTCATCTCAGAGACTGATAAAAGACAACATTCAATATTTCTACACCAATTAAAAAGCCCTCTGGCAGGGATTTCATAATTTCATAATCTGGTGATCTGTACAGAACAAAACGTCAAACGTGGTTTGAACATTTTAAAAAGGTATGTGTACATAATACGTTTTTAAGGTGCTCTAATATCTAGTTAATGACCACTTTGTTAAGTACGCCTGGTCAACTGTTTGTTAATACAAATGAATTAATCAATTAATAACATTGCAGCAGCTCAGTGCATTTAGACATTTGGGCATGGTCAAGATGACCTGCTGAAGTCCAAACTGACCATCAGCCTGGGGAGGAAACATGATTTAAGTGACTTTGACCATGACATCGTTGTTGGTGCCAGACGGGCTGGTCTGAGTATTTCAGAATGACGCTCTACTGGTAATTTTTCTACACAACTAACTTTAGGGTCATTCTCTGTAAACCCTAGAGAGTGGCAGTGGGTGAATATGCTTTATTGATGTCACAGGAGAATGTCCAGACTGCTTCAAGATGATAAGGCAGCAACAGTAACTCAAATAACCACTTGTTACAACCAATGCAGAAGAGAATGTCGAACTTGAAGAAGTTAACAGAAGATTGAAAACAACATTGCCTAATCTGACCAGTCTCAAGTTAGATGCGATATTTGGATGGTAGGGTCAGAATTTGGCACGAACACCATGAAAGCAAGGGTGGACCATGCTGCCTTGTATCATTGGTTTAGGTTGGTGCTGGTGGTGTTGGTGTGGGAGACATTTCTGATGGCTGCTTCCAGCAGAATGAAACACCATTGCCCAAACTTAAAATCACCTCAAACTGCTTTCTTGAAAACAACAATGAGTTATCTGCGCTCAGAAGTCACCAGATCTCAGTCCAATAGAGCACCTTTGGGATCTGGTGGAATGAGAGATTCACATCATAGATCTATGATGTGAATCTCTCAGCAGCAACTGTGTGATTCGTTGTCAATATGGACCAAAGTCTCTGATGAATGTTTCCAGTGCCTTGTTGAATCTCTGCCATGAAGAATAAAGGTGTACTGATGTGTGTGTGTTTATCTAGCTGTTGTGTTACATGTTATGGTATAAACTGTAAAAAAAAAAAAAATGGAATTAACAAATTTGTGATTATTTTATTAGTAGTAGTATTACATCAACATTATTTGATTGATGTGCTAACATGTGAACTGAAAATGGTGTCAAACATAAGACCCACAGGCAAAAATCCAGCCATTGCAGGCTTTGCAGAGTGAAACAATTGGACAAAACACATGGAGTTACTTTTAGACTTTTCACTGTATTTTTCACCAGAAATGTTACATGTGGTACTAACTTATTCTTATGAAGGCATTTATGGCTGTTTGTTATCTTTTCTAAGTTGCAATTTTGAGGGCGGGGCTCTGGGGAGTCTAATCCATGTCCGATAGTGTTCCTTTGTTTGTTTTTTTAAATCCAGGTATGCTGGTAGTGTGTTTGGGATCATTCATCACTCCATGAGTTTCAGTTCAGTAGTCCAGTTCTAGTGTAATTTAGCTAACCTCAGCCTTTTCTCCTGGTTTGCGTTCCTCAAACGGGCTTCTTGACAGCCATCCTTCCACTGAGACCGTTTCTGTTGACGCTTCAGTGAACAATCGGCTAAAAGGTCAAGTGTATCTCTGAGGTCTTGTGTCAGACTTTGCTGGATTTGTTCCTATTTCTGAAGGACATCACTTTCAGACACCATTCATCTGTTATAGATTTTTTGTTGTAGGTTTTTTAGACCAACTAGTACTTTTATTCTGCACCCATTTCCTCTATTTGCTAAGGACACACTGCCCAGCATGCTCAGATATGCCAGGCTTTCGACTAATAGCTGTAAAATTTGTAAATCACCTTGTTTTAATGGATTCAACTTAAGAAATGAGAACATGTGAGTGTGGCTGCTAGTAACAACGTGTCTAAAGATAAAACTTAAAATGGATTTTTTGCTGAGCTGTGTATTTTATGATATATAAACACGATAGCTTGAAAATATTTGAATGAAATCTAATCACATCTATATCACATTTGACCTCTGCTCTCTCGTTTCCACGTGTGCCTTTCTTTCAAGTTGACCCAAAAATCTGTTCCATCTTTAAACAAAGTCACGTGAAAAGAAAGAGAACGAGCTTAACAGTTAGAGCCTAATATTATATTAGAAACTGAAGTTATTCATGTCCAGTTATTTACAAATCAATACCTATTATCCACTATCTACTCCTACATAATGTTTTTATACAATACTATTCAATACTATGGTCAGGTACAAGGACTGGATTGAAAATGAATGAAAATAAAGTAAAATATCTCAAAATGATACCTGCAGTTGACTAATAAATTATTTGTGGCCATTAAAAAAACAAAAACAAAAGAAAAAAATAATAAGAAGAAAAATAAAGTATTTTACACCCAACATGTAACAGTTCTTACCCTGCTAGTGCCCTTTGCTGGATGGCAGCTCCCTGCGGTGACGCTGTGGCCACTGGATAGCTGTTCCTTTAGCCTTTCCACTTCCCTCTGAGCCATTTCCGCTCTCTGCGCACAGACACGGCATCACAGCGTTACAGTTTTCATACACCGGCCACATCAATTGGCTAATGAGTTGATCACAGCAAGAGCACACTAACATAGTAAATCAAAAAAAAAAAAAAAAAAAAGGCGCCCTCGCTCAGAATATTTAGCAAAAACCTGAGCAGGGGCCCAAGGAGGTGAGTGCAGCCACTGGTTTATTCTGCTGCGAGGGGTGTTTAGTCAGCCCACTTTATTCCCCAAACTGTTTACCTGCTCTGTCACACCCGGCCTGCTAATTAATGATTCATTTTGAGAACATTTATCTGGGAGCGGTTGGCAGAGAGCAGCAGCAGCAGAGAGAGGGAGAGAACGAGAGCAAGGGAGAAAATCAGAGCAGAGAAGAGGGAAGCAGAAGAAAAGAAGTATCACCAGGACAGGAAGCAATCAAGGCAATGAGATAACTAAGAACCCCGGCGTTCGGCACTCCGGCATCAATCGCGCTCGGCAGTCTCCTGTTCTCTGCTGAGTGGAGCCGTGCTGCCGTAGCACGCCCACCGACCGGGCTTCGGGTTTACATTCACTAATCACACTCTCAGGGCACGGGAGGCAGAAGGGGGGAGGAAGAGGAGAGGGTTGGGGGGGGCACAGGGCGGAGGGTGCCTAATTAAAGCCGAGGCTTGATTACAGGAGTGATTACCTTAATGAAGGAGCATCTCAATCAGAGGAGTGCACAGGAAGACCGAACTCACCTGGTTTGCTTTCTCAAGATTCGCCATGATGCCGTCGACCTCCTCCGCCCTGCAGCACATGCACATCCAGACAGAGAAGGTTTACTGGCGACATATTTTCAGTTTCAAATAAACAAAACAACAAAACCAACTGCTATTACACATTCTGCTGCACACGAAAAAAAATCTGTAGCGTGACAGTCATATTTCAGGAAAGCTATGGCCCTATAACCAAATACTCACCAACAACAGGAAATGCATAATAGAGTTTTGCAGAGTTTTGTTTCACACATATACTTTATACTCAAAACGACGTTCTAACATTTACTACACATAAATCATTATGCACAGAATATTTGGGGAAAAAAACTGTTCAACACACTAGAGGCTAAAAGTCCCTAATGAACTGGCAATTGAGTTTTATCACTGTCTGTATTCTGGCATTTCAGTACCTCAAATTAGAAACTCAGCTGGGATTTTGGAAAAAGTGAGTTTAAATTCCCACCCCCTACAGCTAATATGTTACCAAGCATTAAAAAAAACTATCAATTATAATTTGAGAGACATATTTTCAAAGCAAAGTCCACAATAACAAAAAATTAACTCCCGAACTGTTTATTCCCTCAAAATCATGGAAATATTCTCAATATAATGGATTTTTTTTAATCCACCAGGTGTAACCGGTGTCTATGTAAACCCAGGTCATTAATAATCCTAGATACCCCAAGAACAGTTCTGATGGCACAACGTCAGCGGCCGAGCGAGCGGATGCATACACGAATCGTGTTTTTTTCCCCTCAGAACTCTTGAGGCTGAACTTCCAGCCTCCATACATCTAACAATCAGAGAAGTCTAATTTAAACAGAAGCTCAGCAGGATCATTCATGAGGTGTGTTTGAAGTTCAACAGTTTCATTTTGCACACATGGGATCAGATTTTCAAAAGGTAGATAAGGATGAATTAACGAGAACGCTGTGATTGATTTAAATATGCACATAGGTTTCTCAAGTTTCGGGACACAGCAGTCCTTTTTAACCAAAGGAAATAAAACTGTTCAAAGAACACATCAGACTTTTTAAATCCTTATTAAACTAACTATATTCAGCCAAACCCTCATTATCTTTCATGTTTGCGCCTATCTGCTCCATTGTCTCACATCAAAAGCTGTGATTACCTGAAAAATTATTAATCCAATGGGATCACAAGAACGCACAAATACAATCTTTCAATACTTGTGCATAAGACATTAAGACAAATGAACTTGACAATTTTGAGAGAACAGCTGCTCTCTCTCTCCTATGTGGTGCACACTTCTGCAAAGTTTAGAGGAGCTAGACTTGTGGCTTGAGCGTGCAGGAGGCAGGACACATGGCATCCATGCACTACTAATAAATGCACCAGGAGATAAGCTGCTCTATTCACTCATCAACACGATGTGGCTTTGCAAGAGAATCAAGCTGGTGCAGGTATGAATGCAAATGTCTGATTGGACATCTACATTCTCACATGCACTTCTGTCAGGTATGTATGAGCAAAGTTCAGGAATGCAATGCATGCGTGAACGTGGCTGTAGTGCAGCTATCTGTCAGATGATGCCTCCGACCAATCCCGTTCTTGCAGTTGGTGCAGCCCCAGTTTTAAAGGGTCATGGGCATGCCCAATAAGGCCTGTATAGATGGCGTCCTCCTGACAGAAAACACTAACAGGTGTCAGTTCTACGTTTAATGAACTTGTGCACTACGGAAAATGTTTTGTATTGATTACCTGTTCAGCTACTCAAGCCGAGGCAGACAAATAGTTTTTCTTATCAGCACCGAGGAAACAGTCAGTGAGACTAATAGAGGCCCGGCCCGGCGCTCAGACGCTTGGGGTCAGGGCGGGATAGCTGCAGCTTGAGCTGCGGAGTCGCTGCTGCTACTGTCGGCCTTGAGGAATGCGACCGGGGCAACACGCACACACAGTATGACAAACTACATGACAGAGATGCTCTTTCACATCGCAGCTCTTTGCAAAAAGGTAAGGCCAAACTGAAAATGTGTCCAATCCGACAAAATGGATGGCAGCGGGTCTGGAGACATCAGTTCAATTGCGCCAAGGATTAAGCCTGGGAGAAAATCCATTAGCAGCGGCTGACTGTGCTCTAGAGCACAACCCAAACAAAGGAGTGTTTACTTTGAATGTCTATCGACATCCTTCATACAAGCTCAGATTCATTTCAGCCGTGTGGTGGATACATTGCGCTCAAAGACCAGGACAAGGTAGAGTGTTTTCTGAAGCAATCTTTAAATGAAGCAATTCTTCTTGAGGGCTGTCAAGGCCCAGCTGCCAGTGAAAGCAAACACAGACCTCTCTCATCGACCTGCATTAGTGGCTGAGTCACTCTCACTCTCTGCTTTTACAATGGCATTCCTCAGCTCTACACTGGACGTGAGTTTATGTAGGTAAAATAAGAGCGGCTTGAGCACTCGAAATGCTACGGTGATGCTGGCGTGCAGCCGTCACGACTGTGGGAGGGAGCGGGGAAAAACCTCTGAAATTTGGAAATGTGTGCCAAAGTAAACAGAAAACGTGAGATGAGAGGCAGACTCTTACTTGTTCGTCATCTCCTGGTTGTATTTACACCGCAGCTCCAGCAGCTCTGTCTGTGCAGTGTTCAAAGCTAATGAGAAACACACAGGGGGGAGTCAGAAATTCATGTTAAAAGAAGAAAAAAAAGACACATGAACTTTTACCTTAAAGCTACATTGTACAGGTCCAATTTCAGGATGGATCAATATCCATTCCAGATTCAAAACACAGCTTGTTATAAGTTAACAGCTGACAACTTACACTGACAAGATATATCAACTTCTCATTTTTATTTATGTAAACACGAGCACCAATCGGGGAGCAGTGTTGCAGCAGGGGGCACCATACTGCAATTAGACAAGCAATGGTTCTTTAATGGGTTGATATTAAATCTAACAGCTACAGCACATGCCAGTGTTTAAACCACTTACATGAATGCAGAACTTTGATCTTCTCCTCGGCCTCTGATAGTCTGTCAGCCATGCTAACATCAGCGCTCTCCTCCTCCTCCCTGAGAAAAGAAACTCTTGTCAGTTCCTGCCTACATCATGGCCATACGTTAATGCGCACTTTTAATGTTAATCAAAACCAAGTAGAGCAAAGGGAAAATGCTTTAAATTACTGAAATGCTGACGTGTTTTGGGCCACATTTGATGCATGTAGATAAAGCCTGGCCACATTCTTTTGCCCGTTTTACTGCGTTGTTTGTTTTTGCCCACTATAAAAAGTTTTCCAGTATACAGGGTAGTCCATCCCAATCTGGAAACACTGCTAGTGTACTACCAGGCTTTTCTTCTGTTCACTATCCATTTCACTATGCAGCATGCTAACATGATACCCTTAGAGTAACTAATTTTTCAAACTTTCAGATAAAGAACGAGCAGCTGCCTTAAAAAGTTCAGATGCAGTCAGCTGCCTCCCATTACCGCCATGCTAGAGCTGCTTGTGCTAATTTTAAAATATGTTAGCAAGGTACACAAAATGTTCCGCTGTGTGCTGCAGGAGTGGACCCAAACATTTTCATGTATTCCCAACATCTGAGGAACTGAAGACCCAGTATATAACTTTTAGTTCTGACGGTAATATCCCCACCATAAAAGAAAAATCCCTGTGTAATTTTACCATCTGTTTGCTTCTCTCCCACTCGCTGGGCTCACATACACTATATTTTTATACAGCCAAATTTACATTATTTGTATGTAAGGTGTATGAACATATTTTTATGTTTCTGCAGCATTATGTGGTGAAAACACAGCCATTAGAGTCATTTTTTAAACCGCAAATGGCTTCACATAAGTCACAGAAATGACTGTGTAGTGATATTGTCTACATTCATGTTTAAAATTATCACCCAGAGACAATGTTAGAAGGCACAGAAGCCAAAATGGATTTGTTAGCAGTCAACAGTCTTGCCTCAAAAACAGCAAAAAGAATAGACTGGTTCATTTCTGGAAGTACTAGAAATACTTTGGGGTAAAAGTCTGACAAATCAAATATGTGGAGCTACCTGTGAAAAAGGGATGGGAGCTAAAAAGGTGTATTTCAGACAGGGTGAGAAAAGGTGCAGCTGTGTAAGATGGAAGTATTCAAGCAGATTCCCAAAATAACAAACCTCTACATGAGAATAATAAAGTCAGTTTAAAGTCAGCATGAGCTGGAAAATATAATATAATCTTCAATTACATATTTCTTTAAGAATTACAAACCATCGTGTGCACAGGTTATAACGACAATTTATTATTTTTATAAATTAAAAACTAGCTCTCACCCGCCATCATTAGCACGATCCCGGTGGTTCTGCTGTGGGGAGTCTGGGGCCCCAGGAGCCGGGGTGCTGTTTGGGGTCATCAGGGAGGCTGGAGGGCTGGATTCTGGGGCCTCTTTATTCACTGCTGTGTCTGAGATTGCCTGATCGTCCTCTGCGGGCTCTGTGTAAATGAAGAGCCATGAGTTGGTAAAGTGAGGGCTCAGAAATAAAACACGACAGTTTATTTATTTAACGATGTTGCTTGTACACACTTCCTCCGATACTCAGATATATTTCAACACCAGGTGTATTTTAATGAAGCTTCGTATACCTGCAGACACGTACTGCAGCAGCCGCTTAATGTAGATGATTTGAGGCTGACCTGTCTTTTCAAGGCACTCCAGGTGTTTCTTCCAGTGCCCACTGATCTCTCGTACCAGGGCCTCGCTGTCTGGGGCTGAACTCTGAAGCTGCTGCAGTCTTTCCTCCAGGGAATGTGAGGCCTCCAGCACAGGAGCGGGATCTGTGGAAACACGCGCAAACAAATCTGTGCAGGAAGAACAACTGAGATTCACATGATACCCATACACTTCTACTTTTCAAAAAAGGCAAAATAGCTGTTTAACTGTGTGCACTGTCTGTGAAGCACATTACAGAGTTTTCTGCTTCGCACTTTAAACAGAAGCAGGCTATTCCGCTGAGACTTGTTTCCAAAGAGTGACTCTCAGACTTTCCCCACTCAGCCGCCTTTGAAAATTTCACAGCCTGGACCTAATGACACAAGTGCTGTTCCGACCCTTCACATGTTCAAAAATCTAATCTAATGAGTCCTCTCACATGCTGATGAATGGCAAAGACGACAAAAAAAAAGAGAGAGATTACAATGAATATGTGACAGAGACTTAAGTCCCATGTATACACCTAGGCAAAGTGTAGAAAAACTCTGCTCCTGAAAAGGAGGTTAAAAAAAAAGCGGGATTCTTTAGCACAACAGAGGAGCTGTTTTGCAATGCATGCGCGGCAGCACCAGGCCCATGGGGCCAACTAGGAGGCTGTTTCTCAGCTAACAAGTCTCCTCTGTATCATTTGATCATTTAAATTATTATGCCAGGAATTCTCAGGAGGCAGCTCGGCACTCCACATCACAGGGCTGTTTTTAATCTTCCCCTTCCCTTTTTTCCCCTCCCGAAAAGTTCAACAGCTCAGAGAGAGAGAGCTGCTCCTGTTGTGTACCTGCCTGCCGAACACCAAAGGAGGTGACTTCTAGTGCCAAAGCACAGAGAAGGAAGCTCAGGGGAGCTCCTTGACAAGTGGGGGGGGGGGGGGGGAGGCAAGAGCCACGCGCACACATTCACACTCACACTCACCCACACACACACACACACATGCAGATGCACAGACACACCGCAGCCCTTCAAAACTCTAAAAGAGGAGGAAAATCGCTGCTTTGCTGCACAAACTTTTCTCCCACAGCTTTCATCCACTCATCTTAGACTTCTGTGTGGAACCCAATTGGATCCCTTCTTCAGTATGGGCACTGACTGAAGTGACTTTTCATAAGAAGTTGGAGCCACAGACGTTTAAACTTTGCCAGATGCCACCGAGAGAATGCAAACTCTGAACCAGCAGGCCACGAAATAATAAACGCTCATCAAAGAGCCGAAAACTTCTGCAACGTGCAATTTGTTGAAATCCTGCTCGAACATTGCAGCTCGCCATATCTGCATTTTCATCAGACAAACATTTTGGGCCATTTAATTGATTGAGCTATTTTTCCCAGGACCGTTTACAGTCAAACATTGTCTGCATTCATTGTTACACCAACTGTAGAGATATTGCATCAGTCACGAGGGACATCACTATTAAGAGCACAGCTCTTCTAAGACAAACAGGATGACTTAAAGCACTGCTATTCCATCGACCCACTGTCACAGAAATCACTTTATCAGCCTCTTTCCCATATATCCTTTCAACTTTTAATGATCAAAGGACAGAGATTATAGTAAGGGATCTTTCACGCATGGACAAGCCAGGATTATCAATCAGTGGCAGGGGAGTAAAGTAAAGTCAAATTTAAAGTGAAGGGATATAACTTAAGTCTGTATACAAAATTAACCCCCATCAAAGTAGAGCAGAGAGGATATTCTCGAAGGGGCTCGGATCTACAGTTACTCAAGGAGAGTCCAGTAAGACTGCGGCTAACTTTGGAAAATAGAGCTACTAATTGATGGAGGTTCTTCTTAGAGCAGCTCTGGTCCTAAATCCACCATTAAAAAACTGGAATTGGAGAGGAATTCAACACTAACCTTAAAGTTCACAATCCCGCCAATCAAGAAATATAATGCAGCTGATGAGGCATTATGTACTTTGTGCGAGTCACACCAGAGTCTGCCCAAATAAATGCTTCCATTTAATTCATCCCTTATCTTAATTATGGATGATTGGATGTGCGCTCTCAGGTCGTGGTAAGTGACTGGGCAACGGCGGGTCGTTTCAGCTAATAAATCACAGGACATTTAATGCATCGTTTTCTCTGGTTAATATAGGTCCATGTGTGCAACCACTGAAATCGCAGCCACTGAACAGAGTGAGATTTTATTCCTCTTCTAAATAAGGGAGGCTGGTAATAATATGTCGGCCTGTCTGACTTCTTGTGTTTCTTGATCCAGTCAACCCCTTTTTTAGTTAACATCAAGACATTTTTAAAAAGAGTTTTGTAAATTTCATTATATGCAAACTGTCAAAACAGTAAGAACAGCAGAAACTTCCAGGTATCAAAAACTGCAGTTCCTCAAATGACAACTTCAGGTTTGCCCCAAAAGTAAGTCACTCCACATCAACTACCATGTTAAAATACCCAACTTTACAAGTGAAATATACATAATATTGTGTTAGTCTCCAAGTAGATGACAGATGCACCAGGGTGAATTATTTATGCATTCATTATTTAAACTTCTAAAAATATTATTTATGGCTAAAAGGCCATTTTTGAGTGACAGATGGCAGCTGCTAGACATCTGTCTGGCATGACCTGAAGTCCCTGGACTTGGTCTCTCATCGTCTGTGCT
The DNA here is from genome assembly GCF_041146795.1 of Maylandia zebra. Taxonomy (NCBI): domain Eukaryota; kingdom Metazoa; phylum Chordata; class Actinopteri; order Cichliformes; family Cichlidae; genus Maylandia; species Maylandia zebra. Next base: position 7,424,972 of record NC_135178.1, on the reverse strand, counting down.
GTTGATGCCTTTTGGAGCATTTTCAAGTGCAATTTTAAATTTTAGTTTTAAATATCACTGACTGGCTATGAGCTTAACTGCACGATTAGCCAATTTTGGTGTGTGAAATGACAGAATTTTTTATATGCCAAACAAAAATTTGGCATCCACCCATAAAGGCTATGAATGCGACTTGCTGAACGCCTCCATCTCATCCACATGTGGTAACTTCTGACTCGGAAAAACAATAAAACATAAGGGGGAAGTTCCAGCCCATTCTCACTCCCGAGGCGTAACATCCCGACAATTTGTCACATCCCGCGGTGTTCCTGAGGAACGCGAAAGGTGACCTTCCCTGTTGTTATGCTATGCGCCGAGTTATGGGTGAAATCCAGTAGAATGATAATGGTATACACGTGGTAATACACGCTCCAGCCATGTATTCCAGCCCTAACCCTAACCATAACCTTATCCCTAACCTTAACCAGCACTTTAATGACGTTAAATAGTGTTTTCCAAAGCGATTTAAGTAAAATGAATGAACATGTGTAGATTGATTCCAAACGGTTCTCGTGTTTTCTAATTTTTCCGATCTCGTCATTTAGGGACGTGATGGGTGTCCGCAAGCGTAATATGTTGACGATTTGTCACCTAGCGCAACATATTACGCTTTGGGATTGAGAACGTGTTGGGAAGTTCACAGTGAATACATCCATCTTTTATATACAGTCTGTGGTAAAGGCCATATTCTAAACCCTGAACAGGTCAGGTGCTCTGCAAAACTTAGATATAAGTATGAAAAAAACAACAGGTTAGCATAAAATACTGTTTCACACTGATGTCGCCACATTATTGATGATGTTGTACATGGTTTCTTTCTTAATCGTCCGCATCCATGAGAAGTTGCCACTAATCGTTAACTGTATGTGAGAAAACTGGAAGTAGAGAAGATGCATGGGCATGCTGCAGATTTTCATTCTGGCTGTCTCGCTCATCTTGCTGTGTGTGCATCCTTAATTAGAAATTACAATGTAATTAATACCAACATAAGAGAAGGCCAAACTACATAAACAATACCCATTTGATTAATGTAACCCCAACTGATCCTCAACAAAAGGTTAGCGTGACTTTTTAAAGTTTTCACGCCACCTCACTCGCTATGTTGATATTGAGTTTCATCACTTTAGCTGAGCGATAATGAGGTTACCACCCTGTAGCTCCTTGCTTGTGGTCACTGTGCTGCTGTTTCTGTGTGGTTACACATCTCAAAGCAGCTACTCTGTGTCTGGGTGAGCCTTCGGTCCAGCAGTCAGAGCCTGGCTCGGCGGATGGCGTGTGACACCGGGGGGGAGGTGGAGGGTGCACAGGTTCAGGCTGCGCGTCTAGGTGGGTGGGGGTGGACGAGCGTGGCGTGCGCCAAGACAAGCAGGTGTGTCGGGGCGGTCCGTCTTGGCCCTGTCAGCGATACACCATCATTAGGCGGTGTGGGCGCAGTAGGGTGCACCATTATGTCTCCCTGGGCCCTGTGTAATTACGCTCTGACATAATTAACCCAGCAAGCCCATTAGCCAAGCATTGGCTGGCTGAAGAGAGAGAGAAAAAAAAAGAAGCTATAATTATTTGTTGTGCGCATGTTAATGAGGCCAGCTGTGTTCCCATCATACAACACGAACAAATTAATTTACAAGGCTGTGCTCCAAGGTTTTTTCTTTTCATTCAAAACAGTCTTGTTTTTTTTTTCCCTCTGAGTGGACTTCAAGGTCCATAAACATGCTCTGACGCTGCTGCAACAAACAGCAAGACTGCTGTAATATTGTTGTCAAGGATTAAAACTAGGTTGACAGAACACTAAAGCTTCGCTCTCACCTTCGCACACAATGCATCGTGACATAAGATGTATCGAATAAAACGGTGCCTCTTTCCCGCAACCAGTCAAGGATTAGTTTTGATTAGAAGAAACACAAACCACTTGCAGCAAATTCAGAAACATAACTTTGTTCCTTTTGTGGCGTATTTTAAACCAACGAGCATTTGATATTCAGATAGCAAACCCAAGTCTCGCTTTACCTTGATGTGGCAGGAGTGAGAAAACGCTAAAATAAAAAATAAATAATGAAAAAAATAATGAAAAAAGATAGAAGGTGGAATGAAAAAATATGATTGTGGGAAGCGGAGGCTTTTGTGTGCACGAACAAAACAAAGCTGAAAGAGAAACTTTTTAACCTGTTCTTTTTCATTGCCGTTCTGCGTCTTTGTTTGACAGACTGAAGGACGAAGAAGGAATGACATCAATACCGAGACATTTTAAAGCTCAGAACAAAGACCGGGGCTTTGGAACAAAGAGTAGAGCTAGACAGCATTTAAAATTAACACGAGATGCTGCAGTGAAAAAAAAGATGTGCCAATAACATCCAAACCAAACTTCACTGGAAATGTGACAATGATAAAACCACCTACCTCCCAGTCTTGTTTTATTAGACTTGTAAGACAAATCACAATGATATAACCTCATCAAATATACCGGCCTATTGTTTAAATTTTTTTTTGAATACTTTGGTTAGACACGGACGCACACACATGCATTCCTACACACATGCACACAAACACACACACGCTGCTGTCTTTTAAGAGCACACTCTCCTGGTCCCTCTGGGGTCTCTTACTCCACAGGGATCAGTTGGAGAGGCCCCGGCTCTTTTATGAACATAATGCATTATTAAGCACCTCAAACATCTCCTGGGCCTTTGTTTATTACTGCTCTTATTAATCACTTGTGCATAATCTCGTCCCGCCCAGAGAGCTTTCATTTTTCCATCAGCTTTTATATGCCCTTATTTTCCAACAGGACTGCCACAAATGCACAAGGCACTTCTCCTTCACTCTCCTCCTGACTGTAGGTACTCAGCTGCACAATTACAATAAAGCCAGCTCGCCGTGCCTTGCAGGCCTCTCTTGCTGGTGCTCGCATTTGTATATGGGAGGTTGAAGAAGGACAACTATTCTTTATGCATCTGAACGACTCTGAATTACTAAGGTCAGCGTGCTGCATTCAGATAATCTCATAGCCGAGGGAAAAATCTGATGCGAATATGTGAGGCACTTACAAGCATCTCTTAACACAAGACGACGCGCGCCTTAATGTGGCAAAAAAGCTGCTTGTGCCTGGGCTCTCGTCTGCAGTGCTCGCGGTCACCACTAGCAAGCGCTGTTGTCATAACATTTCCACATAAATAGACACACACATCAGACACGCCGTAGGCCCCAACACAGACACACATACACACTTAGAGGGGTGTATTCAGATCAGAATCTTCAGAAAGTCTCAGTGAGCTCCCCGCTCAGATAAAAGGCGATGTGTTCTAAAGGAGAGGGGGAGCGGGGTGGATCCTGAGGGATGAGTGTGTGAACTACGAGGAGGAAAGGAAGAGCAAACACCTGGAGCGTCAGTCTCAGGGCTACGCCCCTGGCGACAGGGCCTCCTTGCTCTCACAGAGGTGGCAACAAACGCACACGTTCAAACGCCACTCGAACAGGCACGCACGCGCACTCGCACACTCCAGGAGAGAAGGCGAGGAAGAAGACAGAGACGAAGTCGGGAGCATCTCTGGGAAACCGATGAATTCGGGCAGAAGCTGCCACTGTTTTTCAGCATTCAGTGATCAGGAGGTGTTTATGTGCGCTGATCAAAACCATGTGGAGGTGATATAAACATTGTTAGGGAAACACTGTTAACAGGCCTCTTTCAAGCCCCAGACTGGGTAGGAGTTACACTGCACAGCATGGGGAGATGTCACAGGCAAATCAAAATATAGAACGCTAATGAAACACTCCAGCGGATTGACATCTCGGCTTAGGGGCCTCATGAAAGGAGATGAAAAAAATCACTTCAATCACTCGCATCAAAAAGTTATTTCTGCTCTGAGTTTACTGTTGCAATCTGAACAGGAGCGTTAACAAACCGCAGCATTATCACGCTGAAATCTCGCAACTGTAATGGATACAGCTTTTTGGAGCCGATAGCGTGCGTGGCAAAGTGAATAACTGATATGTGACCACATGTTAATAATATCCATATACAACAGGTCACTTATTGAGCCTCTGCACCGTGGGCCCCTCCCCCCTTCTTTCCTTGTTCTCCTCTTGCATTCATTAACTCCGCTGTCGGCCCGCTCTGATTGGACCACAGGCTTGGTGCCGGCGCACACTGAGCGTGCACACACACACACACTGAAGGAGAGGCACTTTCAAATAAAATAATAGGAGGGGAAAAACGTCCTGCAATGAATAGTAATAACTGCATTAAGATTAACGAGCACGGCGTGTAAAGAATAATTGCATCTGTCAAAAGATTAAAAATACATGAGCTGTAGCGTTTGTTGGGGGAATGGTGGGAAAGCTCACTGTTGTGTTTGAGGGGCAGAGAGAAATGAAGTGGGGCCACAGCCAAATGACTGTCCTCCGGTGTACCTGGAGTCATCCATTCTAGCGAGAGGTGGGCGGGGAGGGGTGTGTGGGGTGGAGGGGTGACCTTGGACACAAGCAGCAAGATGTACAGTGACAAACACGTACAGGATACTGTAGGCCCTTCTCATAGATGGCAGATATTGCAAGGCCCAAAAACATAAGCACTCAGTGCTCTGACTGATTTGGCTGCTGTGATCAAACCACACCATGTGACAGTGAGTAGGCAACTGCAGAGTGAGACATTCTAGCAGACAGACATGGAGACCCTGGCCACATCATTACAGGATAATGTAATATTTTATGAGTGGCAAGTGGAGCAAAAAAATAAGTTATTTAATTCTCCTTTAAAAAGCCTGTTTATTCAGTGTAACCTAACTTCCTTTGGTCACAGTTACAATTTACAGATGCCCTATAAATGTGTCAGATGTTACTGAGAACAGTTATGTGACTGTGCCTGTTAAAAATGTAGCTGTGCAGAATGGGAAGACAGCGAGCTGGAGCATCCAGACAACTTTAAGAGCTTAATTTTAAAGGGAAAGTTCAAATTTGGTTCGGGTACAGTCTTGTCACTTTGTTCAACTGTTAAACTTAGAGGTAAGAGGCTGTCCTCACAAAGACAGCCAAATAAAAACATGGCTCTGTGTGCATGTATGGCGCTACTCACAGACCAGGCAATAACAAAAGGCAATACATCTAAATATGAAAACGGGTCATCCAAATGGCATCAACCATGGCAAGGTTATTGTGGTGAATAACAGACAAACAGATGAGCATACAGAGCTTTCCTGAATTGATATTTGACAGATACTTCACAATTGTTTATTTTTTAAATAGTATTATTTTTCACGAGTGCTCTTCTCATTTTGCCCCAATTAGTACCTTGATTGCTAGTCACAATTTACCTACAAGTTAAAAAACACAAAGCTGTGACACCATGAGTGCAGTGGGTAGCACGGTGACTGTCACTGTGGTAAAAAAGTGCAGACAGCCGTGTAGAGAGTGATGCTTTTGAGATTGTAAAAAAGCAGGACCTTTAATGAATACTGAGGAGGCTACACCTTTATTTGAGAGTAATGTAGTAATACTAGTAGTACATATAGCATGTAATCCAAATTCTGAAAATTCTTCTTACAAATTACTTTTAAGTTTAGTTTTTCTGTCAGCTTCATTCTGTAATTTTGTCACCGCTGCTCAGCTGAGTAAAAAAATCAATGTTGCACTAAACGTAAGGTTATCATTACGCTGTTATTACAGTTTTCATTGAGTAGTTATAACCGTATTAAGTCATGCTCCCGTGGAGTTACAAGCAATGACTGCCTCATGGTGTTCAGTACCATAGCTAACTCCCTGACCTTTGCGGAGTGCTGAGAGTGAAAACAACTCGCTTCACTCTGTATGAGTCGCAGTGCTACAGTGAAACAGACTCCCTTTGTAAATATAAGGTCAAATGGAGGTAGGAGGCTGGCTGCGCTACGTCACCTGATGTAACCTGATACAGGAATGTCTACTCCTGCATACTCGATATAATGACCACAGGCGGGGTGAATAAATACACTCGATATAAAGAAACACGGATAGAAAAAAGATAGTCGTTACCCTGCAAACAAATGCTTTTTCTTAACAGCAGGTGTTGGATGACAGCAGCCTTTGATTTTTGTTTTTTTTTGTTTTTAATTTATCAGTCTTTGTTCTTGAACATAACATAACTCTTAGTTGACTCTATTTGCTACTTGAGAGAGTTTTTTGACAATATATATCTCACAAGACCCTCCTAGGCTTGAATTAAGGCCTCGATATAAAAGGTATAGGTCAGAAAATCAAACTGAATACATCTTCAAAGAAAACTATCTTTATCAAGGAAATAACTCCATTCAAAGTGTGTGAGAGTGTATGTGTGTGGGTGTGTGCATGTGTGTGGTGGTGCAATATCAAGCAGGGGACTTCAAGGAAAAATGGAGACCTTTAAAAGTCAGTTGCCGCCGTCGCTATTTCTCTGACGCAGACTTTTATCTTGTATTCATTGAATCTGTAAACAGCATTCTCTACTCCTGCCACAAGTGTTTCTCTGATCTAGACTGAGATTGGGCTGCGTTTTGCTGCCGTCTCCTGCAACAAAGAGCAATACAGTACATGTGCCCTGCGTGGCATTGAAATAACAACTAAATAAACATGCAATATGTCTTTCCTCTGCTCTTACTTACTGTCTTTCCCCCCTTTTTCCCCCCATTGGCCTCATCAGACCCGCGTTCCGCACAGAGCCAGACTTCAGTTGGGATTTTAATTGGCCCTCCACAATCAACAGCAAAGCTCCTCAAGGATGTGTTCGCTCCTCAGCCAGGCTACACTCAAGGACCAGTGCTGGGTTTTGAAGTGGCCTCACGCAGAGTTTTGGAAACCGCTCTGAGAGCGTAGACTTTGAAAAACAGATAAGAGCCACAGGCTATAGGGTTTTATGCATCTTGTATCATATACTGTTCCACCATATCTATCTATGGTAAGAAAATTACTTTTTTTCTTCACATATGCATGATATGTCTCTGCGTGTACACTTAGAGGCCTGGTCCAGTGATAGGGAATTGATCTCTGGGGAGGGATCTTGGAAGGGAGAGACATAATTCTAGGAGTAACGCCGGTGTTTATGCTGCTGCCACTGCTGTTGTTTGTGAAGATGCACATCTCAGGTCTTAGTGGGAGACTCACCTGGGGCCTCGATAAGCTGTTTGTAGATTCCCAGGAACGCAGACTCTGCCTCCTTACTGCGCTTGTTCAGAGCAACCACCTGCAGGGGAGAAGATGCCATTAAGGAAAACACGGACTGATAGGATCCTGGCACACGACTAACTCACAATGCACAGAATATTTGCACTGCAGGCATTAAATTGACGCTTTTACACAGAGCAGAAAGCATGCAAACTCTCCTATTGCTCGCAATAAATGAATGGTAGCGAGAGCAAAGGTCAGCCTCACAGCATCCTGCCGATAAATCAAACATTTCTGCTTGTCTTTTATATGTGCATACCGGAAAAATGCTGCGTGGCTTCTACTGTACATAATCTGCGACAACTAGAGAAACAAGGTATAAACTATGACCATGTCCTTGCTGTGTCACTGCCAAGATGCTACATGTTGCGAGGTGACATTTGGCCTGTTAAATGTAGGTGCTGGTGTGTGCGAGGAGACTTGCCAGTGGCCTCCATCACCAGCAGCACTCAGCACCTGCTATCCTTGGCGCTGCGGGTGATGCAAACCAATTAACGATTCATTAGGAGGGACAAAGAAAGTGAATTAGCTACCACCTGGCCCCATGGAGAGGGCACCTGCACTAGTGGGTATGTGGGTTACTCTGCTCCCAGCTCCCGCTAAGACCTCAGGCCTGTTTTCGTAAGTCAGAATCTGCCTCTCCATGTCCTCATGCAACAGTAAATCAGATCAGGCTTGTTCAAATGGCCCCCCACTCCAAAAGCAGATAGAATTCAAATTATTGTCATCTATTGTCCGTGTCATTTCTGTCACTGTTGATTACAGACTTGAATTGGCTCAATGGACTCCACAACAGTGGGTCAAGTGTGCAGTATGGCTAAGCCCCTCCTCATCAGTACGGCTGCACTCGAAGGAAAAAAAAGAAAAGAAAAAACATTCATTTTGCAAAGGCAGAAAACACTTATGAGAATGGTGGCAATGTGTTGGGGGCGGTTTAGTGGGGTTATAAATAAGGTGTGTGGAAAACAGCGAGGGACGCAGAGCCTTTGATTTACTGGAAATGGCTGGTGTCTTCCCCAGGGAGGCATAACGACAGCATCATGTTTAAAGAAATATCATAAAGATCAGGCAAATCCCCCCATCACTCCCACTTGGAGCAGCTCCGAGGAGTTCATGGAAAATGGAAAAGGCTGGAGCCCAATCAATACAGATGCAATAGTCTGCCGCTCTCAGTCAGCTGCCTGCTACACTATGCTGTTCTGTTTCACTCAGCTCTACCCATATTTAACCCTCCCACCACCCTCCATTTGCCCCCATCCTCCCCCAGTCACCCGTCTCCCCTGTCCCTTTGGAACATGACATTAATGTTGGCATGTTGGTGCACAAACAGTGAAAATGCGTGAAGCTCAATGGCACCATAAATAACGTTCCGGCTTTATCTTTTGCTTATGAGTACATCAACAACTGAGCTGCTTCAGCTGAGGCGGGCTTTATTCCCAATGATGAGACACTGTTTTTATGCTTGCTTCCCGAGGAGGAGCAGTTTGGTGACCCAGAGCTTGTTTTTGAGGCAGTAACTAAAAAGTCTCCTTCTCCTCTCTTCAGCGTGACAATGAGCAAACCAACAACACCACTCTGTGACACCAAGACAAACTATCACCAACCTGAGCTTACACCTCATCTACATGGCCACTACAGCAGGGTGGCTGATCCCACAGCTAGTCATCAACTTTTCACTGACAGTCTGCTGGCTGGCGTGCCTTCCTCAAAGCATATACATCAAATGAGACTCCCAACTGCATATGTAAAAAGCCCGAGCTCCTTGTGAAGGCACCAGCCAAGGCTCCATCTTCCAGGGTCTGCTGGCCCTCCATCATCCTTTAATGAGAGAACACGAAGATTACCTTCACAATCACACCATTAACCTGCCTACAGACGCTAGCAAAGACATCAATCACACGCCCGTCTGATGCCTTCTCAAGTTAGTGTCCGCTCTGCGTAAAGACACCCCCACACAAATCTACCTTTCCTCAAAGCACTTTGAGGTGTTGTGCATAATCACAGAGTCATCCTCAGGACCACGATAATCCACCTCCAGTCAAGCACGTGGGCTTTTCGAGCCACAAGTCTAACTGATATCAGCATATGGAGCTGGTGCACAGGGACCAGCATTTGTATGATACCCCTGGGATCACAAGTACCTCAGCCGATCAGTGTTTATGATGACATCACAAAGATCCAGTGCCAGCTTTAGTTCACAGTCTGCTACTACAGTATTATTACGTTGACTAATCTTTGATGACACTAAAATGTGGAATTGCTTCTTGCATTTGCATTGTTATACCATGAAAACACAGGTGAGCTAGGCAAATATTACCAGAAAAACCTGTCCAAGACTATCCTGAACTCCTGGATAGCGACAAACACACCAGTATTATGGATAACTTGCTATGTTTAGGAATGCATTAGGACATTTGAGAAAGGTTAGAAGTATAAACATGAATAATACAGCTAAGTTTCTGCTTTGTTAGCTAACCCAAACTTGAAGAAATGGTTGTTGATCGATGGTCATGACAATTTGCATATTAATCAAAAAGCTGACCTCACAGCCCATTGTTCATCAGTGGTGCTAGTTTCAATCATTATGCAAATGTACTGTTTATAAGATTGGGGAAACCTGCAATCAGCTGAGACTTGGATGAGTGACGAAACGTTTCCTCCACTGAAAACGCCACATCCAGATGAACAGAATCAACTTTTTGGAGCTTGAAGGAACCCTTTTCTGTTTAATTTTACCAACGCTAAAATGCTGTGGAGATCATCTTGATTCTTTTATTTTGCTGCTGTTGTCCTGTTGCATAACCTACTTTCAGCCAAGCTCTATCTGTCAGACAGATGGCTTACATTTGACCCAAGAATACGTTGGTATACAGACAAGTTCATGGTGGACTCAGTGACTGCAAGGTGCCCAGTTTCTTTGCTGCCAAACAAGCCCAAATTATCACCACATCACCACTGTGGTTGGCAGTTGGTATGAGCCCTTTGTGCTAATATTCTGCATGTTCTTTTCACCAAACCTAGAACTGTGCATTAAAGCCGAACATCTCCACTTTGTCTGTCACGTTTGTCTGAAGGACATTTTTCCAGAAGTGTCATGGTTTGTTCAAATGCAACTTTACAAACCTAAGATATGATGCCATGTTGTTTTAGTGAGAAGAGACTTTCTCCTGGCAAGTGGTTCCGTAGTGTATGATTTACGCATTTGCCTAACAAGTTAAATACCCCGATTCAATCCTGGGAGCAGACAAATCTCTTGGGGGACACATCAGGAAGTGAAGCTGGCATAAAAATCTGCCAGATATGCAGGGAGCTACAGCTGTGGTCACCAATTGTGATTAAGGGAACAGCCAAAAGTAGCTGCTACGACTACTAGGCACAAAGCCATAATTGTTCATCCTCTTTTTAATTTTAATGTTATGAATTTTAAAACGCTAACCGAGGCCTGAGATGTAAGTGTGAGATGTAATGTTCGGGGTTTATTTAGTTTCTCTCAGCACTGCACGGTTTAATCTTGGGGCGAATTTGCTGGAACATTCACTCCTGTAAAGATTGGCATCTGCCTTGAAGGTTTAGCACTTGTGAATCATCTCTCATTGCAGGTGCCCAGGACTGCAACCTGTCTGGAAATGGCCTTATAACCCTTCCAAGATTTTGAATGGCAGCCACAGTTGCTTATTTAAACTGATGTTTTCCTCCTTGGCATTATGTTAACACACACACACACTGTCCAAACTTGTGCTTTTATAATATCATGATATTAGTGAAGCTGTAGCAGCAGTGTGGAGAAAAAAACCTTCACACTGCTCTTAAGTACCGGATAGCTTGTTTTTCTTAATCCTTCTTCTTTTCTTTTTTTTTTGGTCTGAGGCAGTTATTCCGGGCGTGTTGTTGGTCTCAGGATGACAACAGCTTGCCAAAAATCAGGACCTGTAAGAACAGGTGCAGCTCAAGGTAGGTCTATAACTACCAAATCACTTCTCCTCTTTTGGCTGTGTGATATGGCTCTTGCCCTGGGTTTGGCTCACATTTCTTTCTTTGTTTTCACCCATTTCATGATTAAGGATATGGCTACCAAGGGAATGGGCTTGGCCGCAGGTTGATTTTCCAAAGAGGAATAAAGCCTGAGGCAGAGCAGCAAAAGAGAGACAAAGGAAACCTGTTAACGCTTCTCCATAACTCTTCACGCAGCAGCGGAGTGGGCAGAGCACAGCCTCTGGGACAAGGCTGCTGGGAAATACTTACTGATAAGCCTTTGAGAATACTTACAGTGCCCACTAGTGAGTGTCTATGTGTGTATGTGAGAAATAGCTAGCATGTGCTGAAGAGAGAGGAATAAATAAAGGAGAACAAGTCAAGAATGAAGTAGAGGAGGCAGCATGAAGGGCTACTGAGCAATGCTGAGAGAGAGAGACAGAGAGACAACAGAAAAGAGAGGTTCCCATAAAGAGCGCAATTAGCAATTATGCAGTCATCAATTACAATTATCACAACTGGTGATTATGCAATTATCACACTAAATCATCGTTTCCCCCCTCTGCCTTACCAGTTTGCCACCCCCTGTGATTTGGTTGTTTGAGGATGGGTTGTGATGATGCAGGTGATTAGAGTGTGCGACAATGATGGGGGTGTTGGGCGGGTGTCAACGCGGAGAGTGTGCAAATAAATGTGTGAATGCTTGGAGCATGTCTGCATATGCATCTGTGCCTCCGTGTGAGCAGCGTGCCATTTCATTCTCTCTGAGTTAGTGTGTGCATGTGTGTATTCACGGATGCGCCGCCTCCATCTCAAGGTGAATGTGGTCGTCGCTGGGGGTGGTTTGGGGACAGAAAATGTATGGTTCCGCAGTCCCTGAGGCCTCTAAATTACCTGTCATCTTCCCCATGATGCAAAGGTCAGCGCACAATCAGAGGGAGTCCATCCTACTGTGCTGCTCACTGAGCTCCAGTCCAGCCCACAGGCTGACAGGATGTCACAACAACCCCGGTCCCGCTCCATGCTTATTAGAACAAAACAGTGGGAAGCCCACTACCACCACAGCACCACTTGTCACCAGAATTTCCGGAAGAATCTGCTGGATATGTGACAAATATTCGCTCCTTGGAGCTGATACAGGAGATAAGCCAAAATACGATCGTTATTGTTCTTTCCTGAGATACATTTCTATAACATATATTCAGTATATAACCCCCAGTGATTGTTTGATTTTTTTTTACATTTCCAAACATTGGTTTTAGTGGACTGACTTCTCCCAGTCTGCAGGTAATACTATTTTAGGGGTGCACTTGTTGACTGCCACTCTGGAAATAAGGTGACATTTACCCGTGGCTGTGGCTGATAATTATCTGTGCTATGCATGTTGTTTATAGAGATACCCAGCGGTGCATCCCTATAAACAACATTCATTCTGACCTGTCCTGAGTAAAATTACTTTGATAAAGTATCTCATAGTGGCTTCAATGCAAAATTTCTTTGTTTCCCTAGCGCCAAAAAAATGAATAAATAAATAAATAACCAAAAACTGGTAAACAAAAAAAATATTGTTATCATCCATCAGCCAAATTGTTATTTCAGACATCAGCACCTGTGCGGATTTCCTGGTCAGTGGGTCCTTCATCTGTAAATCATCATTTACAGCAAAATTATTCAGCATCTCACTCGGTAATTTATAGCCTTAAATAAATAAATAAATAAATAAAATAAATAACCTTAAATAAAGGTCAAAAGAGTTAAAATAATTTCAAGATGACTTTTTAATGACTGACTGGTCACGGGAATGCCTCTGTGAAACACAGCAAAATTTCGATTGTAAAAGACAATTCACGGAGGAAACCTGTGAGTTATCTGCTTTCAGTTTCTTTTATGTGATCTGTATGTTAAAACGAAAACAAATGCAAAAAAAAAAAGAAGAGAAAACTATCATCATTTTCTCCTCAGAAGCAGGAAAGAGATCTGATCTTAGCCATGCAGGCCCAGCACTTGTGCAGCTGTCACTGCAGGCGGTTGTTTTGCTTTGAGAGTAGGTTCACAGGAGAGGCGGGAGCGCAGAGATGAGTTGGTGAGGAGTGACTGATGAGTGGGTGGAGGAGAGAGTCAGAGGTAAACACTATTGCAATACAGTCTGGACATTGAGGGACCCGTGTACACCCACACATGCACTCCCACGTACACACACACACACACACATATACATCAAGTTGCTCTCATTCAGCCTGTGTTTGAGGGCAGATTTAATCATGGTGACACCCATCTTGGAGCGGTGGTGGCAGCATGGCGGTGGCTGCAGCCATCTCTGGGTGCCCGGTGAGATGAGCAGTCAGAGTACTGACACACATCTCGTCGCCACGTCAATTCCAATCAGCGGTGCCTGTCAGTCAATGCGCCGCGCTCACAAAAGACTGACGCTGCTGCCACTCAGCCACTGCAGAGCTGCCGTCTCAGCCAAATAAATGGCCAAAGCTGACCAAACCAATATTCTTCTGAACCACTTATCCGCTCCTCATGTGAATACATGCTGCAACAAAAGCAATGACAAATTCAATGTGAAAATTTGACACCATTCATGGTAGCCTGTAAGCCCAAGGGGAGAGGCTCAACTGTATTGGAATAGTTGAATGATATTTGAATGGTACAATGAATGGAGGCAGAGTAGGACCTTATAAAGTGTACACCAGAAAAAAATCCAATATAGGTTTCAAGACCCTATTAACCTGAGGAGAAGAAGGCAGAAAGGTTTTCATATAGCATTTTACAGCTGCTACTGGATTAGGCTGTGGTTATATACTTTCCGTGTCCGCGAGTCTGCTCAGCTGCACTTGGGTCTCAGTGATGCAAACTTAGCCATCAAACAGGGAGTTCAAGGGTCTGTGCAGATGTTCGAAGGCCAGCCTTTTTTTAAAGACTCATCAATAGAGAATTTACATTAGAATGCACCAACTATGCATCTGATCCAGTTGGCGAACATCGAAGAAGCATAGCAGGAATGACTACTTGGCTGTCGGGGCTTCTACAGTCTGCATCCACAATGGAGTATCATGTAGGCTTTAGCAGGCAACCCTGTACAGGAAGTCATGCTTTGAGCTATATCCTAACGTCAGCATGCTCACCGTAATGTGAGAGAAACTGTTTGCTGGGGGCTTGTTAACATTGACATACATGTTAGCACTGACCACGTTCACTACCACAGATATTTTATACGGCAGTTAACAAAAAAAAACATGTCTGAATGATGAGATATAATAAGCTTTGCTAGGTTTTAATGCTCAAACTCAGGGACTGAAACTGAAGCCAGAACTACCGCAGTTCCTTGAATACTCCCCCCAAAATTAAGTTACAAGGAACAAATTTAAAGCAGAAAAAAACAAACAAAATAAACAGGTTTATATCCTAGTGCAAAAATTTGTGTTATGAAGGGTTTAAAAAAAAAAAAAAAAACCAATCAATTTAAATTATTCTGAGGCACAGGTGTCAAATTCCAGGCCTCGAGGGCCGGTGTCCTGCAGGTTTTAGATGAGTCCTTGATCCAACACAGCTGATTTAAATGGCTAAATTACCTCCTGAACATATCTTGAAGTTCTCCAGAAGCCTGGTAATAAACTGATCATTCGATTCAGGTGTGTTGACCCAGGGTGTTATCTAAAACCTGCAGGACATCGGCCCTCGAGGCCTGGAGTTCGACACCCCTGTTCTAAGGCTTAAAGTTATGCATTATTTGAGGTGTGGCCACTTTTACAGGTGTGCTGACACAGGTGTCTGCGGCTGAAGCTCAGCTCGGCTTTACATCCACTAATTCAATCCACTGCACCTGACCTCTCAACTCTCTCGGTGCCATTTGGAGCATTTTTAATGGAATTATCTGACAAATATTAGAGCCTGCTGTGCAGTTAATTATACAGAGCAGCCCATCCAAGAAATCTGTGCTCCAGTTTTTCTAAGTAAATTCTACCATTTTATATATGTAAAGCATATAGCAGCAAATAGCAAGTTGCAAACATTAGTTTTTTCCTATTTTTGTGCCTTTTTTTTGCAAATTTCAGAAAAACTCCCAGAAACACATATGCAAGTGGGTCAGCGCATCTTATTAGTATGGTTTGCTAGTGTTAGCACTCCTCTCACCCAAACAGACTTACTTCTACACCTGCTTGGTTCAAATAACCAAGATGGCGACAGCCAAAATATTAAACTCAAGGCTTTAAAATAAAACCAATGGACAACCTCAGGATGGCTACATTAATCTTTTATATACAATCATATATAAGATTTGCCAAATTAATAATTCAGAATCATGTTAGATATAAAGACACATGTCATCCTTTGAAGACTTAAGGTTTGCATCTAATAGTTGCAAGATACTTCAGCCTAAAGGTGGATACACCAACATCATTTTCTCTACAGCAGCTAACATGGCTAAAACTGCAAATCTACATATACTGTGTAAGAGGAGAGAGACTTCAGGTCAATGCCCCAGTGTAGTATGCTGATAATGACCCAGACAGAGAGAGAGAGAGAGACAGCAAACCTCTACAGATCAAGGTGGGGCTGACGTAATCCTGACGGACGTGGCACGTGTCGCTGCATGAGAGACAGAGAACATGGCACGACATTAAACCGAGATCAAAGGGCCTGCTGTCTCCGCTAGGCAGCAGGTGCCTTCTGGGTACCCCCCCCCCAGTCATCATCAACAGGCGGTAGAACCACTGTGTTTCCCACCCTCTCAACAAAATTCAAAAGCACCAGCCTCCGTACTAACACCTCAAAGTCACAGCAAAGTCAAAGTCAAGAGCCGACGAGAGACAAACGGAGAAGAGAAAACAAATCTTTTTTGAACGTCTTTGTAGTTCAAAAGACGGGAGTTGTCATTTTCTTTGAGTTTGCTCTTTCAAATGTTTCAAGCACCGAGTGACCTAAACCTTGAGGAAAGTGTGTCTCCTGAAAATGTATCCATCACGGCATGATGGAAGGGAGCGCGGGCGTGCTGAGGGTAAGATGAAGGCACCGGTTGATGTGCTGAGAAGGAGGGCTGCGAAAAGTAGTAATGAGTGCACCTGGACTAGATTTCTGTGCTGGGAGAACTGTTAAGAGGAGAGAAGAGAAGAGAGGAGAAGTGTAGGTAAGGGCTAATTATAACAATAAAGTGCCCCCATTATCCCGGCACTGTACTGCCCTAGTGAACAGAGCT
This sequence comes from Maylandia zebra, assembly GCF_041146795.1. NCBI lineage: Eukaryota > Metazoa > Chordata > Actinopteri > Cichliformes > Cichlidae > Maylandia > Maylandia zebra. Next base: position 7,408,594 of record NC_135178.1, on the reverse strand, counting down.
ACAACAGATGGGGTGTCACGGGTAACTGTGCCAATGTGAGCCAAAGCCCTGGAGTGGATGGACCCTGGCAGGCCGCTGGTGGAGCAGCTCTAGTTAAGGGGGAGGCACAGCTGCATATCTCGCCCCCCCAGACACATGTTGACAGTGTTTCTCTAGCCCTGCCTACACTAGTCAAGGTGAGACAGCATGACACGAGAGGAGAGGGAGGCAGCGAAAGAGGGAGTGCGAGTGCTCCTCTATGATGGATAGCGCTCTCCAGCCACCTCTCCTCTCTCTCCCTCTTAGAAGGCTGGTGACTTTCCAGTGAGGCAATTATCATTGCGGAATGCATAATAGCCTAATTAATTACAGGTGTCAGCGCTGCCTTTGTTTCAGCATGGAGGAACATCATGCCAAAGCCGCATCCGCTAAAAAGAACAGCGCTGATGAACGAGCCTTGAACCGCGGTTAGAAGAGCGCAGCTGACAGAGGAGCGAACGGTGTGGAGATGGCTTGAAGTCTGCCAAACAATCCGGCGTCTGTTGCAGGCAGAAGACGGATCGGAAACACATGGTGCAGAAATTAGGTCCATTATTTGCTTGATAAATCTGCCGTTGTCAATCGCAAGGGCTCGGAAGAAGATCTCAGGTAGGCCCCGCGTAGGACGGCTCTGCGGTTAATTTGGCTCCAAATAGAGGAAGAACGAGAGCGACGTTGGTGGCGGCACTATCAACAATCAAACGGCCCCCTTCACCCAGCCTTCCCTGACAAACACGCCGTATCATTTGTCCTGTCAGATTTGCCGATCTCATTCATTGTAGTGAAAAAGCCGGAAAGTAGACAATTGCCGGGGAAAAGAAACAGGACCTGCGAAGGAGAGGAGTGAATGATGGGGTGACTAGGAAGGAGAGACAAGCACAGAGATTTGTGCTCCTCTCCGCCGCAGCTAAACACAAGCATGCATTTGTGCAGAACTTAATGGAACGTCACATTTAGTGTGCCAGTGTGAGCGTACTGTACAGCCCGTGTGTGTGTCGTTGTGGGGGTCGTGGTGGTAGGCTGATAATCCCTCCACGCCCCCAGGCAGCGAGGGCTCATTGTAGAGTACATTGAGTCTAATAGAAGCAGGCGCTGCAGTTGTATGCAGCTTTTTTCTGCTCCCACTATGAGAGGAGTTTTTACATAATTAATGACTGTTGATGTTTCCTAGGTAGTCGCCCGGCAAATTCACTCCAGACTCGGCTGCCACCATCGTTGGTTCCACAGAGAATGAGCGACAGTAGAACAGACAGCTTACATTACAGGCATAAATAAGGCAATTTTGTACAGTGTCTTCAGACATTACTGTGAGGGGGGTTCAGGGCCAATGATTCGACTTGCTTCAGAGAAACGCTCAGAAAGAGCTTTTCTGTGTCTCCGAGTCTTCCGAGAATTTGCGCTTGATGCGAGTAAAACTACTTCCTTTAGTGTTTTGTTTTGTTTTTTTCATTCGTTATGCTCTTAGAGAGGCGCAGATGAAGAGGCGCCTTTTCAAAAACACTTGACGGCTCCAGACGGGCGATCATTCACATCTGCATGAATCAGTCTAATCTGAATGTCGCTTTTAATACACGTTAGTCCGGCGTAGGAGTCTGGGTTTGTACGCCGCAGACCTCCAGCAGTCTGGCGAGGCCTCGGGGCCCTTTGCACATCTTGCTGGGAGGCAGTCCACATTTATACTGGAGCATGTTAAATTAAACATTTAAACACGACACCAAGGGAAGGCTATTTTTTACTGCTCCCAGCCCACTACTCATTATTAATTTGTAATAACCTTTAAGGCTTTTTGATGTCATACATATTTTACAGAGAGATATCACTCCCAGCCAGACTGGTGAGGGCCTGTCGATGACAGATCACCGGAGTGCCACTGAAATGTGGCTTCATCTGCTATAATTAGGACCAGGTGGGGGTTGGGTTCCCTGTGTGTTTGTCTATGCACCAACTCACACACAAATGTAATGACAAATGTCAAAGACCAAAAAAGTGTGGAGGGTCAAAAAGAAAGGAAAAAAAAGGCATCTTTCTGGCAGTTACCTGTCCATCACTGTATACCTTTTAGATATTTATGAATGCCAAATGTGAAAGTAGTTAATTTCAGCTACATAAATCACCTGAGTGGCTGAATGCTTGAAAAGGAGGGGGGGCACATTAACACCCCACACTCTATCTCCTTCATATTCCTCCGTTAGAGGGCTGGCCAAGACCCATCTTACTCCCGCTCTGCTGGGAGGCCCTTCGTGCCCGCTGGATGCCAGCCTAAAGCTCATGTACGCTGGTGCCAACATGCCACTAAAAGCTGTAAAACAAACGAGCTCTGTTTGGTTAATGTACACTGATTGACCTCCGCTGCCAGGCATTTGATGTCATGATTGCAATGACCAGCTTTCTGCCTGATCACTTATATACAATGTGACAAGCGTGAGGTGGCGTTTCTATTTGAGTGAATGAGGACTAATCAGAGGAGATGGCTATAGCGGCACAGCTGATGTTTGCAAAAGCAGATCTCGGCGACGATCGACAAAATGACAGCGGTCACATTTTATTAGTTGATATTTCTTAAAAGGTCAGTTAACCAAAAATTATGATTTTTTTTTAGGGATGCACCGATTTTTTAATACTACTCTTCCAAGTAGCAATCTGGCTGCCAGCAGATAGCGACACTGATTCGTTTGTTTTGTTATTGGTTGTTCTCCTTTTTTGTGCCATGGAAGTTTGAAAGTCGTTCAGCACGCTATGGACATGACATAAACAGATATTCTGATATCAGTCAACAGATGTTGTTAAAGGCATTAGGTTGCAATATATTAGTAGGTACATTTGTGAGGCATAGCTGAAGAAATGTAGTATTTCATTTAATAAAATTCTGCAGTTTCACACCTTTTTGACAGATAAAATTTCTACTTGACTCTTTAATCTCGTGGAGCATTTGCATTAGTGCTTGACAGTTTGATCGAACTAATGTTAAGTTTTAAACTAAAACTATACAGCATTTCAAAAGAAAGAAGCCAATATCACAGATTTAGAAAGTTTATCTTACTCTAGCGAGCATCTGCCAACCCTGACCTCTCGGATTCATCCATGAACCCGTTGCAGGAGTCCTGACCGCAAGGTTGGAAACCACTGAGCCACAGTTTCAACTGTTTTCTTACCAGTGTTTTTTTTTTTTTTTTCATTTTAGCGACTTTTTTTGTCCTCGCCTCAATAAAAAGAATGTGAAATAAAAATAACGAGAGTGAGGTCCTTGGATTATCCTGAGTAATAAGGACATCGCTTCTTTTTTAATATTTCTTCACTTTGAGGACCACCGACGAAATTCCTTCCTCATCCATTGTATGAAGGGGTGGAAGCAAATCTCACAAACCGACAACTGTGCAAAGCATTTAGATACTAAGAGGAAAGCAAAGATACTTTCAAAAATAATTCCATGAATAGTTTTTATTGATCAAATAACCTCATACAAAGTGCAGCAAACATGAACAAAAGATAAGCTCGACCTTGATGAGCGCCCACCCCCCCACCCATTGCCTTTAAAACAGTACTAGTCTTCCTCGGCACTCTTGCACTGTTTTCCATGGTAGAGGGCACATAGTTTGTTTTTTTTACCCCTAGGCTTCTTGAATAACATGCCACAGTTTTTGTTATGGATTACGGCTTTCTCAGTGTATTCTGTCTCCTCTCCTCACCGGACTCCCCACAACATCCATCAACGTACTTCTTCAGACGTGTTTTCACGCATCAGCTTTGAACGATTTCAGAAAAATCAAGCTGGGAGAAAATACCACAATTTTCCTTTATCACACATAACACACAAGAGGAAGTAGTGCACTTCAGATGGGTTCACGCTACAGAAAACGCTCCAGCCTGGACAGAGTGTGCAGGAGGCAGCACACATGACGCCCACTCAAAGGCAGTGAATGCACCAGACTATTAGCTTCACACACACAGGCTGTGAACTAGTGAGCTGGCAGGTTAAACACGGGCTATTGTCCTACGTGACTGAGTCAGAAATTTGCACTGGTACCTCTGCGAGGTAATGTTTCGAAAACTTCAGAGCCGCACAGCATGTGTGGAAATGACATTAGAACCCGGCCATATTTCTGAGGTCATGTTGAACAATGAGTTTTGATTAGATGTCTCCCTGATGGCGTGCCTAATGGAATATAAAAATCGGAAGTGCCTAGAGCCTTAAGAATAAAACAAAAACATTGTAGATACTTGAAAACCTGTGTAAATAAAAATCACTAAAGTTAATAGACAAAATACTTCCTTTTTTTCTTTTTTACCTGAGTGAACCGACCTATTAAAGAAAGAGCCAGGAAAAATATGCTTTTTGTTACATCATTGTGAGGCAGACGTTCAGGAGTGCCAAATCAATCTTAAGAAGCCTCAGAAACAAGTCTACAGCGAGCTTTATATATAGGCCCTCACTTTAGTGGTTATCTATTGGATGCTGAGTGTTACATAATCCTCCATATGCTCAGAGTGTAGGACAATACCGTACGGGTTATAAATAAAGAAACCTGACGCACGGCTGCAGCCACTGTGATTTGGGCAAGTTCTCACATGGGATGTCATAGTTCTGCAGTGCTAGCCCCACTGCTATTTCAGGCTCTGCCTCATTAGAACATCCACTGTGACTGAATATATATATATATATATATATATATATATATATATATATATATATATATATATATATGTGTGTGTGTGTGTGTGTGTGTGTGTGTGTGTGTGTGTGTGTAACTGAATCTACAAAAGATCATTCATTAGGGACAAGAGCGCATAAAGACAACGTTCACCCTTCCAGCAGCCACGTGGCTCAACCTAAACTCCACGCGTTTGCTACACTTAAGGTAGCTGCATCTGTGCTGCCTGGTCCCACAAGGAGGTCTGCAGACCTCCATGACAGGGGCACACACGCAACCTACCACAATGACTGCAATTACCCCACATCCACTGCTTTCACCAGGGGAGTGTGTGAGCATGTGTGTAAGTGTGAGAGAGGGAAAGCGAGCAACAGGACGTGCAAATATGTATGGAAGTTTGTGTGAGAGGGGGAGGAGAACCATACACAATATTGCATGACCGCCTGTACCTGCCTCTGTGATTGTGTGTGTGTGCCTGTGGAGGCCCTCTCACACCACAGCGGCTGGCTAATTTAGTTAGGGAATAGCTGGCTGTCCTTCGGGTGAACGGACAGAGATTGGTCTCAATATGAGATGTAATAAAACAAGCCCATCACTGGATCTCGCCGCACCTTCGGCTGTCCTTCACATGTCTCTCCAGAAGAAGACACACACCCACAAATATATACACATACACACACTGATACACAAACACACACACACATTTGAGTTTGTGAGCCTTTATATATAGTTCAGAAAACAGCAGAACAATTGCTGGTTTTTCCAGTTACTTTGGTTTGTCTGCAATGTGTTTGTCATTTGTTGATCACCACCATCAATAACTACAAGTATAACTAATGCCAACTGACTATCCATGAACATTTTACTTTATTTTTTATTTAACCTTTATTTATACAGGTAGTCCCATTGAGACCCAGTGTCTCATTTGCAAGAGAGCCCAGTTCCAAAAAAACATTTAAAGTACAAAAAAAAGGATCTAAATTCGTCTAATGTACATACATATATCTTCAATCTAAACAAGCTGGTGAATGAAGTGATTATTTACCTCTCGCTGTTCTCGTTCAGGACTGAGATATTATCAGGCAACAAGTGAAAAATCCGTTATTTAAGTTGATATTTTGGAAGAACTAAAAATGGCCACTCAATTAACCTATCCCCACAGTTAGGGGGATAGGTTAATTGATTAATCTAAACTGCCCATAGGTGTGAATGCGGGAGTGAATGTGAGCGCGAATGGTTGTCTGTCTTTGTGTGTTAGCCCTGCGACAAACTGATGACCTGTCCAGGGTGTGCTCTGTCCCTTGCCCCATGACAGCTGGGATAGGCTCCAGCGACCCTGAAAAGGATAAGTGGAAGCAAATGGATGGAAGAATGGCTGGATGGATGGATGGATGGATGGATGGATGGATGGATGGATGGATGGATGGATGGATGGATGGATGGATAAAAATGGCCAAGCTTTAGAATCCACATGATTCTGACTTTGTCACCCAGACACCAGTTTGACTCATTCAAGCTTTTTTGGTATATTTTGTAACTTTGTAACATAGTGTATTATTTATTTTACTTTTGCTAATTACTGTCTCCCTGTCTTGGAGCAACAGTGACCATATAATTTCCGCTTGGATTAATAAAGGATTCTGATTCTCATGTTGCATTTCCAACATGGTAGGTCATGTGGGGTGCTGCAGTGATTAAACTAACTAGATCATGCAGTGCCTCACAGCTTGCCGCCCTTGGGGCTTCGTATCCATAAACCAGTCAGTGTACCCACGCTGAGCTTTGTCCACAGCTGGAAGGGCCTACACTGGTTCCACTGGTCTTCTTCCATTGCTCCTTGTATATTTGTTACTGTTTATAGGGGGGACAGATGGCACCAGGATGCATTATGGAGAGCCGGTAGAGGCGCTGAGCATCATTCTCCTAGGAAGCCTTTGTGTCTGGCAATCACATGAATATTTTTCTGATATGTACCGCCTACTAAAACATTGTTAAAGATTATGCATCCTTTCATCCTGGCAATAGTATTCGGTGGATTCTTTCATCAGGATACTGGAAACACTATTCGGGAATAGTTTCAACGTGTCTGTCTTGGTCTCCACATACCCAAGATCTCAATTCGGCTTAACATCTGTGGGAAGAACAGAGGCCCCAACTCCATACGTAACAAGACCTTCTGGAATCTCCAATTACTCACAGGTCCTATTGTCACAGGTTGGCCAATTAAAAGTTTTGTCAAAGGATTAGCCATTTCTTTAATTGTCTTAATCTCATTACAGTATTATAATCTAATGTAATCTATTGATGCACTATTCATGTATCGGATTCAAACTACTGCAGCTATAATTTTGCTGTAATGAAATGTTTACAACTTCTTGGTTATAGCAACCAACTGTAGAAAAACCAGGCCACCCAGGCGGTTCTCCCGTCTCCTTATCTCACCCTGACTGACTAACAGTGCCTCTCTGTTTGGGACTGGAGCACGGGCGAGCGCCTTCATTCCACCTGTGCTCCCGTTTGGCTGCATCTGACTCCTGTTCCTTCCTGCCAGCTGCTGGCGTCCAGAGCCAGACGACCAGCAGCTTTTTCCTCTTTGGCTGTCCCCTTAGCCCCACTCCACAAGAAGAGCTGGAACTCTCCCGCTAAATCCACAGAGACCCAATTACAGGGACTGCAGGAGAAATGACGAGGAGATGCAAAGTTACTCTGCTTTAATTGAGAATGTGTTTAACATTCTCCTCAGGCCACCGTGGCTTACGTCTCTGATGAAACACAGAGCCCTGCAGTGGGACTTTAAAACATATATCTGTTTGTGACAAAGGCAAAGCAGACTCTGATCTGTGGGCTTAAGATATTTTTGGGGGGGTGGGTGTGTGTGTGTGTGTTGGGGGGGGGGGGGGGGGGGGGGATTTAGGAGGTCGCACTTCCAGTAGAAAATAGGAAAGGAAACGAGGAGGTCTCTTAAAAGTGTTGGCGCTGATTTGTGGTAAGGACGCAACACTTTAATGTGGGGCGTACATCAGAAGAGAGTTACTTCACTTGCAGCTGCTGGTTTTAATAGAGCCACATGTTAATTAGCATTGTAGCTAATCCCATATTAAAGAGACCCAAACTGTCAGGTCACATTATAAACAATCGGTCCTAATGTTCGTGCATGTGACATTTGGAGCTGCTATCTCTTCTAGCAAAATGTTCCCTAGGTACTAATTGGCCTACTTTACGCTGTCTTTCTTTGAATTGCCACTTTCTTTATCATTTAGGATATTAGCCTTGACAAGCATCATCTCATATACCATAGGCTCACTAAAACTGGAGATGAGGTGCATCTTTTTTTCCTTCTTTTTTTTTTGCAGAGGTACTGCAAAAATGGGAATAAATGTTTTATGCTAGCATGTAATACTGCGAGATCTACCTTCATGGGATATTAAATACAATTTGAAAGAAGAATAAAAAGTTCAAACACTTAGCCAGCAGCAAAGTAAGTGTAACTTTTCACCGCTTGCATTATTTAAGATAGGCTCCATCATTTTATCAATCTATCGATCTCGCACCAGAAAGATGAAAATGGAAAAATAATGAGGCCGATGAATGCTGTGTAAAGAACATCAATGTGCAAAATTTAATTATCTGTGCTGGAAAGAGCAGAGAAAATGTGTCGGCTGTTTTCTAAAACAAAAAGAAAGTGAAAAAAGGAGCAGTTAATATTTTTCCCTCTCTGCATATTTTAATTACCAGATCAATCATAACTTCGTACTGCAGCACTGCAGAGAAAAGAAAATTGCAAGTCTAAATGAAAAACAATAGATTTGCTTTAAAGTCTTCACTCTTTTGAAGTCTAAATTAAAATTTCAGGTACCTTTACAAGAGCCTTCTTCAGAAAGTTATGATATTTAATTAGCGTGTTTAGATTTTGCTGAAATTAAACTTCACAGCCGAGCATCATGTGAAATGAAGACTGGTATTCCCAGGCTTCAGGTGTGGGGGTGGGGATGGTGGGGATGGTGAGGGGGGAGGCCACTGCAGATGAACAGTGGGAATTAAATCACTTCGGCACGTGAGGCCTGTGTATCCTCTGACAGAAGCTCATGTTCTTCTGACTTGTGCTGACACCGGCCTGATCCGGTGCCGGGTCTCTGTGTTCAGTGGAGGGGAGAAACAACTTTACTCCGACTGTGTCTGTGCAGCTCCGATTCTGCGCCTGAAATCAGAGAGTCGTGCCGTAGAATCGACGGAGCAGCTCTCCCGTTCCGCCTTTTTCCTCTTCACACGAGCTTTTCCTGGTTGTGCGAGCACTGATGTTTATTTCTCCTGGCACGTCCTCGCCGGCACTGAGCCACCGATTTCACACATTTTTATTGGCTAATTTGACTGTGCTCTTGCCAGCAGCTGAGAGTGAGCCAGGACTCGGAGAATCTCAGAGACAGTGCTGCTGCTGTGGTTCGTCCTGCTGCTGCTGCTGCTGCTGCTGCTGTCTGACTTAGGGTGCCTGGAGGGAGCAGATGAGGAAACAGAGGCATTCACCTGCCTCGTAACCAGTAGCTGACCATGTTAAGACCGAGGCGAGCTCAGTCTTAGAAACTGCCTCTTGGATTAGTTACTGTGTGCTGCTGGTGAGTGTCCAGTCAGGGATGTGATTGCCTGTCTGTTAAGGTGACAGGGGTTTAGAGGAGGGGATGTACACCCAGTCAGACATCCAATAGGAGCGCTGCAGCCGGCGCTATGCGTGCGTCCATCCTCAAACATGGCTAACATTTGCACAGCAGCGGCAGTCAGGCGTGATGTCTCTGGGCTCTGAGGTTTGTGCTGTCAGGACGGTAGAAATTAAACCTGGCACTGCAGAGCAGAATGTGCTGAAACTCATCAATTCCACATGGCTAGAGAGCCAAGTGCCTATTTATAACAACCCCCCCCATCTTCTCTTCTTTACCTGGTGTGCATCCCTGACTCTAAACACGCATCCATAATGATGAATACACCCAACTGGGACGCTCCGACAGGGCATCAGTCAGGACAGGAAAACAAACACGCCAACACACACACACACGCCATCAGATCACAGCACAGCAGAGGAGGGATAAGACTGACACTGGGAAGGCTGATGGAAAGGTTGAGGCGTCTCAGCATAAAAACACCCGGCAGAATCACAACAATCAGTCACCACACAGGAAACAAACAAGGGCAGTCAGATATATTAAACTTCTACAAAAGGCCCAATATGGAGCTGAAAGATGGTGCAGCGCTGGGAAACGCTGCCACCCAACTACTGGGTTTGTTTATGTTGTCATTTACTGAATTAATGATATTTCATTTTAAAAAGGTACTGTCTGAGCTTCTGCCAAGCTGACGGATGGTAAATTCTTAAGCTATAAATTTGGCCAGAAAAAAAAAAAGTGCTCACCTCTGCAGACAGAAAACATACGTAGCAAGCATATTTAAAAAGAAAACACAACCTGTGTTTTCTGTTTGGATCTGCGAGATAATGATTTCTATTTTTGTCCTTCTCGTGGAAGGCTTTTTCTGTTATAGCCCTCAGTTTTATTTTATGAGAACAAACTGGTTTGGTACAAAACTGGCAGTGTTCACCAATTCTATATTTACTTGTAGCTAGCAACAAATCCCGACCTATACGAGTCACCTAGAAAAAGTAATTTGTCCATATCAAGCATTAACCTCCAGTTCTGGGAAATGAAGCGCTTGTCAAAACTGCAGTTCCTCTAGTGGCCACTTGAGGCTATCTTTAAGGAAGCTGCGGCTCTCTTCCACAGCATGTCTTTTATCCTGTTTTCCTTCTCTCACCCCAACCTGCCGCAGCAGATGGCCCCGCCCCTCCCTGAGCCTGGTTCTGCCTGAGGTTTCTTCCTGTTAAAAGGGAGTTTTTCCTTCCCACTGTCACCAAAGTGCTTGCCATAGGGGGTCATATGATTGTTGGGTTTATCTCTGTATGTATTATTGTAGGGTCTACCTTACAATATAAAGAGGCGACTGTTGTTGTGATTTGGCGCTATATAAATAAAATTGAATTAAATGGAATTGAATAAACTTCCATGTTAAAATGACAATTACAATAAACATTTTTGGTCTTTATAACTAATGTACTTGATAGCAGGTAGATTTTTATTATTTTCATTCATTTAAATCCTTCATAAGCCTTACAATTTTACATTGCACATTAACAGCATGCCCTCTTTGAGTGAAAGGTGAATGCTGACACAGCTGAATGTCTTTTTGTACCAACAAACCACCCAGGAAGTGCATGCTTTTGGGTGAGGGTAATTCTACTTTTATCTGTTTTTTTAGGCTTCAAAAGCCAAAGTTCACAAACCTGTGGGTGGCATCGTCCTGGCTTTATATTAAATTTATCTGTAAATATACCAACTTAAAATTCACTTGCTGATTACAATATTTTCACATTTATTATTCTGTATTTTGTCAGTTGTGCCCACAGTACCTGGCAGAAGTTACACAGGTCACTTTAAAGTTATTCCCAACAAGGATGTTAGTATAGTGCAAAAGGCTGAGCAGGTTAACCAGAGGCCCAGGTTCAAATTCACCCAGAGGCCATTTACTACATGTCTTGCACTGAATACGTTTAGAATGTAAAGTGATGTGTCAACTTAAACTAGACTATCTCTAAGAAATATCAGTATCTTCAGAAAAAGGCTATTTATTCACTGCTCATGTACAGGACTTGGCATTAGACGAAATGAAGTTGCATTGTTACAGCAGGATACAGAGCATTTGATCCAACATCCACATATAAGCTTGTTCATCTCTGATTAATCGTGATCGATAAAAGTAAACTTTAAAGTAATAGAAACTGAAACAGTGAGTGAATCGAGGTGCATTACGTTTGACTCAAAGCAGCTTTTCTGCACTGATGTGGAGAACATGCAAGGCCATTCACCCTCAGGAGATGCAAAGGACGTAGAAGACTCAAGGAAGGTATTATCTAATGTCCAATTACACTCCCACGCCCCCTCACATCCCTCTCCCTCTTGGCTCTCCCTTCTCTCTCCTAACTTCCTTACTCTCACCTTCATTCCCTCTCCTTAGCATGAAAAGGACACAAGCGATAAACTGGGAGCAGAAAGCCGGTGGTTTACATGGCCCCGGAGCCCATTATGTTCCCCACAATAGGCTGGAGGCCGGTGCGTGCTATGAATAGGTAATGGCCTGGAGATCCTGGGCCTGGCCTGCTGCTCAATGAGCCTAAGACAGCCGAGCAGGAGACAGGCATTAGAGATACCTCGTCGGCCCAGTATGGAGCAGCCTGGTCATAGCCGGGGGGGGGGAAGCATGGGAGGATGGGCGAGTGGGAGTGAGTAGGAGGGTGTCGTAAATGCCCCTTACATAAGGTAGGGCATGAATAATAACACAAAGGGAATATTCAGAGGTACCTGGGAGGCACAGATCTGGTTCACTGGCACAGAAATATGAGCCTATAATGTACAAAGAAATCCACACTAGCTTGCTTTTAAAACTGTACGTAGTCTACTAGCAGCTTTTTATCAGACTGTATGACTCTGCTGCTCACTCATTCCGACACCACCTTCCCAAGTTAGCCATCCACTCATGCAATCTGTACCTAATAACCGCAAGGTTTAGCCCATGATGAAGATCTGTCTTCATTGAGCTGGAAAAGCTGTAGCGTCGCCGAGCATTTTTCCTAACGGCGCAGTCCCTCATCTATGAAAGTGCCATAGAGCCCCTCAGACAATTAGGCAGGGAAAAGCTTTATGACCGTTAGACTCACTCAGCGAGCGGCACTCTCACTGCCAGCACCGCCAGGAGCGCTGGCTCGTGCAGAAAGGTAATTACGGAGCCTCTCATAATGACACAGAGGAAGCTTGCGTCATAACACCCACAGCCTTTTATCATAGCGCTGTAATTAATTATCATCCTTTACTCTTTGATTCATTCCACTATTCATAACATATTCATACATTCAAGAGAAATTATCATTTCCTTCAGGAATTAATCAAAAAGGAGGAAAAACTGGTCGGCTCTCGATGGATGATCAAAGATGGTGGACGTCTACCTCGCCGCGTGGAGTACGGGAGGGCAGCTCAGGGCGAGGCATTATGGGCAAAGGTCTCCACTCAGCTCTTATACTCGTGGACAAATTATCTGCAAGAAGCCTTAAACGAGGATGAAAATACAGTTGCAGAAGCTTTTAATGACAAAAACAAAAAAGCACTAAAGCAGATATGACAATCCAAACAACTGTTTTGTCTTTTTTATTGCACATTTCTGGTGCCGCTCTCCAGCATGAAAGGTCATATTACCAGCACAGTCCACCTTTCCAGACAAGACACAGCAGCCATTTTGAGATGTCTTAATTCATTTGAAAAAGACCTCCAAAGCTCACACAGAAAAACAAGCAACCACAACAACAACAACAATATACATGAAAACATTGTCTTCCCTCACATCATCACTTTTAGCACCTCAGGGGAAGAAATGGCACAGTTAGACTCATAAACAGGTGTCCACCGGCCCCCAGCTCGCACTGCTTTAATAGCTGTTTGATGTTTTTGATGTCTAGTCAGCTCGATCGTACCTTACTGCTTGATAATGAGGGCCAATAATGATTCCTGAGCTTGAGGGGTTAATGGCATGTAACCGGCAGAGCTGCTAATTACACGTTACAAACTATTTATCAGAATCTCCATCTGCGCAAGCACCACAACTCTCATTGTGCACGCTAAATTACTCTACGGATTATCATTGTAAAGCAAGTTTCAGTAATTAGGGACCCATACTGCTGTTTTCTTTTTCCGAGATCGCCGAACGACATCAAGAGGAGAGGAGAGAAAAATAGAATGAGTGCTTAATTTGGGCCTGATATTCAGATTGTCCGGATGTGAGGAGGAATCTGCCTCTCTCCTGCAAACATACCAGGAATCACGGTTCGTCCTGAGGGGAGTTTATACTCTAAAGTGAGAGGGAGGTGTAAATTGCACTGAGAAGCCTGCGAAGTCTCGGTGAGAGTCGGCAAAGTCTGTTTTTCCTGTATGTTCAGATGGCAGCGAGAGCTCTGAGAGAGAGAGCTGTGTGAACAGCGCGGTCCAACAGGCCCGGCTCTCCAGCGATCGGTTATTTGAGAAATAACTGTCATATCCCTCAGCCCCAAAGGTGTGCCTGAGACCATGGAGACGTGTACCATCTCCTCTTCTTTGCCGTAAATTTTTATTAAAATTACCTTCTTAATAAGACAGTGTTCATTATAAAACCAAAAACGCCGGTCTCCCAGGGCCCTGTGGATTAATAAGGACAGCGGTGTATTTTAAGCCGTAAACTCAGCTCCTCACTGTCCTTAATCTCCTTCCTACTTCACAAGGCCAAATTAACACCTCTCCTCAGCTCTGACGGGACCTCATTAGCAAACTTCCAGGGAAAGAAAAGAGGAGAGCAGAACGAAAGGAGAAAAAAAAAAGAGAGAGGAGAAGAAGGAGGGAAGCGACCAATGACAGCCACCAGCTCTGGGATTAACCCTTTCTCCTCCTCCAGCTCTGCGGAAAAACTAGGTCGGCAACGTGTTTCTAATCAGTCGCCTGGTTAGTGATAATTAGAAGGCGAGATTGGACGGGAGAAGAGAGGGAAAGTGGGTGGGGAACATTGAAATGAAAAAAGAAAAGAAAGGGAACCTGTCATGTCGCAAACACTTCAAAGGAGCCGACTTCTCCTTTAGAAGTGGCATGATGAGGGTCCAAATACCAAGAGGCACTCCTCTGGGCCTCCGAACTGCAATGAGGGAGGGGAAGAAAAGGGGGGCAGGGACCCAGTTTTTTTTCCTCCTCGCAAGTATGCATCCTCACACACGCACACGCAGAACACGCCGGGACTTTTCTACGGTTCACCACCTGTACAGTGCACCTGCAGGGGAGCTTCAGTCTATCCCAAACCACACAGCCAAATAAGCACATCCAACTCCAACCTTCCCTTCCACTGTCTCCCCCTGCAGCAGCAGCAGGTCGAGGTCCCACGGCTTACACTGAGGTCGAGCAGACTACCGCTGGGTAAAGTTCACAAGCCTCTGCAAGCTGTTTGACATTACCAATAAGGTCAAAGTGTATCAGAAAAACACCAGAGGATTAGATTATTATGGTGTGCTTAGTTGCCTGCTGCACCCTGCGATCAAAAAATAGCTTTTTTGCTTTGCAAGCTGGCTTACTTATAAATGTGCAGAACACGAGCCTGTGGTAGTTACACAAGAGAGACCAAGAGGTACCCAGAGAGGCCTGCAGCTAACATGAAAAAAAAGAAAAAAATCATTGCTCATTATCAGCCATCTATTTTATCTACTATGAAACATCTCGAGACTCCCAGTTGTCAGACATCAATGGTGCTTAAATTAATCCTTTGGGTTCCTGTTTGCACAATAAAGATATGGAAGGGTGCTTCTGATATTTGTGGAACTTTACAGTCGGAGTAATTGAATTAGCACAGAAATCAACCACAGGGTGCTGAATGTGATAGCTCCTGCCAGAAAACACGCTTACTTGGGCATAGTCAATTATAAAGCATTAAAAAGAAGCTGCCAATAATCGCTTCCAAGAGATCTGAACAATCCATGCCGAGTGTTCTAATGTTTACCGATGATGAGGCTTTCAGGTTAGCGCTGAGCGGGAGTTTAGAAGGGGGAGTACGAGACTGGAAACATATTTGTGGTATCATTTCCATAAGCCTCTGCTTCGTGGACCATAATGCAGCTCACAAATGTGATTTATGACCTTGGTTTAATGGCTAGAGCAGAGTCTTGGTAGGTATCAGATGACTTTTTCAATATGGCGACGTCAGAGGGGGCACGCTGAATGCACCATCACAACAGGAAATGAGGGCTTGTCTCAGCCAAGAAAATATGAGAAGCCAGATATCTGATCATCTAATGGCAGATAGATGCTACTTCACTTTGACAGAAAAGGCATCAGTCAATAAGCACCAGATGAGCAGTAACATGAAAAGCACGCCATGGATTCCTTGCCCTATCAATCAAGTGTTTCTTTCCAGGAGCACAGTGGTCTGCTTTGGTCAGTGTGCTAAGCAAGAGTGTCTCCTTTCAGTAGATTATAATGTTATGCAGACAAAGCCTCAGACATCGTCGATAAAAGCGCTGAATCTGCTAAATCTGCTGCTGAATCAGTGATCCGTAGCATGCAAAAGTCGTGCGACTCACCTGGGCTTGGAAACTCTTGAGAACAGGTGCCACCATCTCCCGGACTTCCTGTGTACAGACAAAAAAAATTGTCTCAGCACTTTGTCGTTTTTGCACACACTCCACCTGTCTACCAGTCCCAGTGCGGCACAAACATAAGAAAGAGCACGTTAATGGATTCTCACCACAGCTTCCCTCACATTGCACGTGTGCTGCCGGTGAGTTACGTCGTAATGGGGTGTGAGTATTAGTGGTTAAACCTGAAGAGTTTGAGTGGGCATGTTTCAAAAGTGGGGCTTTCCACTAGCTAGAGATCCAGACGTGTGCGAGCTCTCGCAGCCTCAGGTAAGGGGATTGTGCTGCCAGTGGTGACAGCCTGATCCTGTCTTAAACGCCTGTATTATACTGACAAGATTACAGCAGCGCACTACAGGCTGAGATAGGCAGGCAGCATAGCAAATAGCTTGAAGGTTAATTTATAAAATATAAAAATATTCCCTTTGAATTCAGCCTACATGTCAATAGTTGATCATTTCAAAGGAAGATGATGAAAAAGGACTAAATCATATCTGTATCTCTCTTAGGTTTTGCTTTTCACGTACTCGGTTCAATCTACCTTAATTGCCATTTTGCTTTACAAAAGCAAGGTGCATCGAGGTCTCAGCACATTTTTAATGTAAAGCAGAAGAACATGAAAATAAGTGATGTCTATATAGCTTCTTAGTAGGTATTAAAAATAGCCCAGAACATAAATAATGACACATGAAATTCTACATGTTGTTAAAATCGTATTGTGATGTATTAAGTGTAATGGTTAGGATAGTTTGACATCCGCCCCTTTTAGTAGAATTTAGTAGCGTCTGAAAGTATGATTAGTCAGGATGTGACAAAAAAATGCTCTCTTTCACTTTTTCTACTCTTGGTCCTGCATGATGTCAATGCGAGGGGATATCCCTGTTGTAGTCACCTGAGCCATACACCTCTGGATGTAAGAATTCAAGCCCCACCCACCTGATGTTCAAACCTCTTGTAGTCAGAAGAAAGTTTTCTTAAAGGGAGGGGAAAAACGGCTCGCTTCAGACAGAAGATAAGACGAGCTCAATAAAGATTATATTTTAACTGTGAATTATGCAAAGCTATTCAGGTCCAAGAACATAAATATGGAACTAGAAAATGAGCATAACGGGTCCTGGTTAAATAAGATATTTTTAGTACCCCTAAATAATGACAAGACAAGAACTGATTGTAAACAGAAGAAATATTATAGCTTATGTTCGCTTCAAATGACATTCACATTCCAGTACTTACACTGAAAGATGCATTGCTTGTGTTTAATAGTTTCTCTCCGTGGTGCTAACCACAAAGAGATCTCATATCTGACTACACTGTAGTTAATGCAATGAAATTTCATTAAGGAAAGCTATTCAGAACTGGTTCCAGATTGTCCAGTTCATCAGAATCATATGGCTCCAAGTGCATCACTCCTTTTTACCAGTGCCAACATGTTTCTTTTGACAGCTACATATTGAAAAATAATCAACATTAGCTTTTAATAAGTGGGGCACACCTCAAATACTTATTTCTCCTTTAGTTTCTACACTGTGTTCAAAACTCTAACATAATAAAAACTGTTTTGTTGTGGCTCAGCTAAGAAGAATCAATAACAGTATCGGTATCAAGTCTTATCAATATCTATCGCCAGTCCTCATTCTACGGCAGCCCTGAGAGGTCAAATGCATTGCAACTTAAGAAAACGTCAGCATATAGAAAAGCTACCAAAAAAAAACTACACACAAAAAACACAACGGAAAGAGAAAAGATAAAATGCAACTCAAGCGTTTCTGTGGAGACGATAACGTGACAAGCTGCGAAAGTGACAAGCTAACAATAAACGACTAATAGCAAACACGTAGCTACAGTATTACATGAACCATGTGACCTTACCTTTTTCTCCCTCACGGCACTGATTAATCCTTCTTTTAAGCGTATCTCAGCGGCGCAACCCTTCACATGTTTTAGTTTCTGTCACTTCTGCAGCTGTTTTGTCACCTTAATGCCTCCTCCCCCCCAAAAAAACATCTGTTGTGCTTTGACTCTCAGGGCCACCGTATCATTCGCTTTAAAGTCTTAATTAAGGAATCTCATCATTGGCAAACAACAACTTCAACATTTAAATTTGACTTTGGCTTAAGGTAGAATTTTTTTGTTTGTCCCTCAACAAGAAAATCTAAGAATTACAGATGAACTATTAATTAAGAAATAAAATAAAGAGGGGAAAATAGTGCTGGTGGCAAGACAGCAGAAGGAAGGAAGTAGCAAGAGGCTATATGAAAAGATCAATGCAGAGTCAGTGGTCCACACCGCTTCAGCTGAAGACAAACAGTGGATGTAAAGAAACACAAAGCTATGAGATTACATGTGAGATTATGGCTAAGAAGCTAAAAGGGCCTGCTTCATCACTGTAGCAAACTTTAGGGATGCTACTTGTATGTTAGCCTAGCTTTGGAGTAAAATACACAATTTATCTGAGCATCTGTTTAGACTTTTTTTTTTTTTTAGCATGAGCACATTTCACGTTTGTGTACAGCATGTGTGTAAACATATGTTGAGAAATAGCTTGGGTAATGTGTATATGTAATAATATTCTAATTAGCCATGTGCTTGGTTATGGTAATTAGCCATGTGGAGCTTTGTTTTAAGAGACTGCAAAACATGCTATTCTAGTGAAAGCTGTTAGAAGAGAGTTCAGAAAAAGAATGAACTGAAGATACATCAGACTAACGGAGTTCACTTGTTGTTAAAGGAAAGTAGCTGCTTTGATAGCTCAGTGTATATCACAACTTGTGTCTGGTTCTGTATTGTAACATACAACCAGAGACAAAGTAGTGAACCCTAACAGGCGGGATGGTGCAGAGGGGGATGCGTCCTAATCAGCATTCATCACATTGTTTAGTCAGAATCCCTTTCCTTAATGGGTTTGGAGAGACACCTGTTCCTGATCCATCTCATAAACCTGGAGATATATCAACATCCACTGCCAACTCTGACACCAAGATAACTTTTTCATAAAGTGGTGCTTTAGCTTTGGAGTTGAAAGCAACCAGCACAGTCGTGCTTACCTTTTTTTGCAAATGAGCCCCCTCAACCCTCATCGCACCAAGCCAGAGGCTAATACTGCAAGGCCTCAGCATTTAAATATTAACTGATCTACTGGAAAGGGGAAGGGAGGAGGCTAACCCTGATTTCTCGCAAGTGCTGCGCACTGTTAACATACAGTATGCTAATGCAGGCTTTACAAGAGAAATAATTCCCTGTTCAAAAAGGTATGTGCGGGGGCTTGAGCAGCTGCAGTGATGCAGACAGTCAGTACCTGCTGAGGTGAAGATGAGCAAAATGGCACATAGTTGAAATAATGTAGGGGGGGTCATATGTGTGTATGTGTGAGACAGTGTAAGGGGTGGGGGGGGTGCCAGACTCACCTCAGGGACATTTCTCTTGAACTCTCTGCTCAGCTCTACCAGGTGCTTGTGGGAATGTTCACTCTCCTCTTGTCGACCCGCCAGTTCAGACGCTGCAGAGTTTAGCTCCCTCTACAAAACACACAAAAGACAGACAAACGGTGAGACGGGGGGAGAGAGAAACAGAGCGAGACAGAGAGAGGGAGCCGGCCAAAGCTCATCCAGTAAAGCTTAAGAGTGTACATAAATAAAAATACACTGCTGAATATTAACAATGTAATCCTTCATGATCTCACAGCAGTAATACTTACAGCTAGCCCTGGCCCATAAATAATTAAGCCAAAATAAATCCAATGCCTACAGTAGCAGAAGGCCTTTTAGATAATCAGTATTTGAAATAATCAATACGCTTGCAACAGCTATAGAGCGCCAGTGAGCGAATGGGGTGAGAGGGTGAGAGAGAGAGCAAGGGAGGGAGGGGGTCACATGTTAAGGCCCAATAACCTGACAAACACCCTTATAAACAAATGGAGCTTCCTTCTGAAATGAGTGGCTGTTTTTTAAGCCCGGCCGAGACCTGATTCAAACACACGAGCGCCTCACATGCTGTAGTAATTACCACAGGTCAGATCTATTTTCAGCCTCTTTTCCATCTCTCTCCCCCATCGCCCGCACCAATCTTTATATTGATCCCGCTCAGATTTTCAATACGCGACAGCAGCCTCCATAGCTTTAAACCACATTACCCTTTTGCTACAACAACGGGCCCCAATTGCTATTCCATTAATGTCACATCGGTTGCTTACATATCTGTAGTCATAGCAAAACGAGAGCTCCGCCCTGCCGACATGTCTGATCCGCTATGCATAGCTGCCTGTGCAGCAGGCCCCTTCATCAGAACCTTGCATTCACCGTGGACTCAGCTGCACCACATGCCATCCGCAAATCCAATATTATTGATCAGTCATCCAATTCCCGGCTCTTTCAGCAAACAGAAAAAAAAGGGAGAAAGCAGATTCGAACTCTGCTTTCCTACACTGAGCAGTGAAACAGACAGCAGTGTATTCCTCTTAGTTTGGACTGTGATTATCAGTAATTGACGAGGCCCTTCTTCTCTTGTAACTGCTGGGTTACAATATAAAAAGTGGAGTAGGGGATTCAATTACCACTACGAATTTATATATGACGGAAATTAAATTGACTGTGTTTTAATTAATCTGCAGTCTTACTTAAAGGCAATTTAATAAATCATAACACGACAAGGAGGAGAGGGAAAAAAGTCAGATAATGGAAGGATGAAGCTTCCAACCAGCCGTGGCCTCGTGGGATGGTGACAGCCTGTCGGTTGGAGAAGCGGTCTGTTAATTGAAGGGCTGCTGGTTCAAGTCCCTGGACTGGCGAGTCAAAAAGGGGCTAAAGTAGGAATGTGCACTGTCTTAAGCGAGATGCTATACACTGAGACTCTAACGCCACAACTTTACCAATTTGTCTACAAGAAAGGTACCTGACTGATGCTATCGCCTCTGCAGTAAAAGTTTGTTGCGACAGCATGCAAGCCTTGAGGACATTTACAACCTTGGCGCTGTATTGGCCAAGGTCCATGCTCCTGAGATGTGACGAGCAGCGTCCAATGTCAAAGCTACAGCTTTAATGCCCATCAATCCACCCCAGGTTCCTCTACAGGAGGTTATATTAAACTTATCCCACTAACTCTTTCTTCTCCAACCGTCTTGGCCTATAAAATGTTCCACAGAAGTCCATTTAAATGTTAGGTATGGCATTATTGTATGTCACAAAACTATAACAGCATTTTATTCTTTCTGACTTCCTGACTCTTTCATTGGCGTTCAGCCTCAATGCAACACACTGAATCTTTAAATTTGTTCAATCAAAACAACACTTTCAGTCATTAAAAGGTTAAAAACCATACAACTAAGGATGTACTGATCCATCACTCCAATATCACTATCAGCCCATTTATCAGCCCAGTTGACATATGCAATGAAAGCAGTGAGAGCCAAGCTGAGGTCTAAAACTTTCAATTTAACTTTTTTGAGTGCCCTAACATGTAAAAAAAATCAGATTTAATTCATGCAGCTTTGTTTATTTTCTATAGATCTTAAACTTGAACTGTCGAACTGTGTCCAGTTGTTGAATTATAGTAATTTTATAACAACACACATGGATAGTCATGTGTAACATGTTTGCAAAGGATTTAATTTCTGACAAAAACTTTACTTTCCAAGAAATCGGTGATCGATCACTGAACACAGAGCGTCATCGCCACAGGCTAAAGACGGAAAAGTCACAAGCATCACTACAAGGGGGCAAATGTTCCTGACTGGCCAGGTTGCACCTCCAGGCATGTGCTGCTGTGCTAAGCTGCAGTTTTCCGCTCATAGCCAAGAGGTTTGCTGGATGAAGATTTTTAGCAAAAAAAGAAGTTAACAAATATTGGAAAGTCTGGTTCTTATCGACTGCATCATTTCTTGGTTGTTTTTGTGGCAGCAGCCAATCTCTGTTAGCGTCTTTGCTCATTTTTCCCCATATGCATCGCATATTGAGATTGATGTTTATCATTTGTGTCACTTTAGCAAAAGCTAAATATAAAAAAAAAGAAAAACATTTTTTAAATGTATTTGCTATCCTGGACATAAAGTAAAAGCACTGGTATAGACAATCGACCAAGTTATTTTAAACATTGGCATTAGCATCAGCCCAGAGCTTCACTACAGGTGATGCCATAAATATATAAACAAATATAAAATTATATTTTTTCACTGTTCACAAAGCCTTAGATGAGACTGCTCTCATGTGGTATATATGCAACATATAAACCAGTGGCCAACTGAACAGATTAGGTGCACGCAAATAAAGAAATAAGACGAGCTAGAAGATACATAGTGCAATACAGTAAGTCAGATTAATCAAGTGTAGTTTTGTCTTTTAAGGAAGACTGCTAACAATACGAATAATAGACATTACCACCCATTTTATTCTGGGTCAGTTGTTTTCATAGCTCACTGCAGTTATTTTCTATGTGTGTCTGGGTCTGTGTGAAATTGCTTTGCATTAATACAAAAAGAAACTAAAGAAAAACGTAAACTGCAGCAATGCAATGTGTAGTTTTCAAGTAATGACAGGTCAAGTTGAAGTCAATCATGCCTAAAAGGCTGCGTGCCTTGTATTTATACCAAAGACCAATGTAACATGTTTGAACATCTACCCTTGTCAAAACGTCCCAATATTTATGATACGTTTGGTGAGAAGGAAATGTGTCTTTCCTTGTAAATCGTGCTGTCACAGAAGGAAAAAAAAAAGAAAGAAAAAGGGCATGGCTGTACAGGATAAGGCGACAGGACTTTATAAATTCCTGTTAGTCCTCACAGTCCATCTGGGATGAGCCTTCCTGGAGATTAGAGAGTCGGCTTTCAGAAGCCGGCCAACCTCCACTAGATTCAAATGGCCCTAGACTGGCTAATCTTGCCAAGAGAAAATTCCTCAAGAAGTGACTTTGAGTGGATTTTATAAGTACTTAAGATATAACAGTGTGGTTTTTCTGAGTCTGCCCGTGCGTCAGTGGCTTCGCCGTAAAGCTGGGCTCACTTTTATTGCAGCTCAGCTGATGAGAATGGTGGATACTCATGCAGTATGCAAGTCAAACAGTGCAGTCATTATGGCACGGTTATTTTGAAAGCATCCCCACAGTTTCTAGACCATTACGAGGGAGGGGAGCCTGGGCAACAGCCCATCAAATGAAACCTACTGCCTGTCTTTCTGGAAAGAAGTGAGGCAGAACAGACGGTTTGCTACTTTGGTTGTCTTGTTCAGACTGATGATGGGAGAAACTCACAATATAGTGTTGCTGAAATAGCAATGCTATCTCCGGAGACAAAAGATACTGAGGAAGACTTTTCCTCTGCTTTCTAATCAGATGTGATCCGTTTCAACCTACAACCAGGGGACCTTCAAGATCCCTGATAAAATTCACTTATCTCCCTTCATTATGTTGGGCTTCATCCTTCACAGGATCAATTGCATGAACATGTAGATTTCTTCGTCTTAAAAAAAGAGGAAGAAAAGGCAAGTTGCAACAAGCTGTGCAAAGAGGAGTTTCTCAGTAATCATTTGACAGGTTTTAAAAAGGGCGATTGGGACCAAATTTTCAGTGTGTGGCAGTCAGGTCAATACAGAGCTCCTGTCATTAAGCCTCTGCCAGTCAAACATCCAGCCATAATTGATGAGTTTCCCCTGGGAGGGCGGAGCTGTCACTGGGACCAGAGGAGGCAGGAAAGAGGGATTTTGAGAATGGAACCAGTCCTGGTGTGCTCCCATCGATACGTGAGAAGAAGGCAATCTTGGTGACTCGAAAACAAAGACCAAGAAAGAAGGAGCTTAGTGGTTTTAACAGGCTAGATCTGCACCCTATTGGCAGCCTGTAAACGGACTAGCGGCTCAATGACCAGCTAAACACAAGGGAAGGAAAAAATAGCTGTGAAACCATGACTCATATATCCTTTGGCTTACAAAAGCAGACTGTGGCCTTCTGACACTGACCAAAGACGGACCCCATAGTGGAGCCATCAGATGATATGATAAAGCAGCTGTTTATATTACATTAAGAGGTCTGAGGTTTATGCAAAGCGTGTTGCAGCGAAGGCTACAGGCACAGATCCTTTCAGATTCCATAGGGTGAGAGAAGCAGGCAAGAAACTGGAGGTTAGAGGTGGCAAGAAATCTGACACACAAAAAAAGACAAAGCGAGTATGTTATGTTTCTTTAAATGATGATTCTAGGCAAAGGGAAGTTGGATAAAAGCTAATTAACACAATTGTTCTTGACAAAAAAAAAAAAGTGGAGCAAAATGATGTGCTGTAGCAATCTGTGCAAGCAGGAATGTTTTAGGTAAAATCCAGGACTCGCTAATGTGTTATGTTGGAGTAGATTTGACATTGATTCATTAAACCTAGCTCATCTTGATTACATCTGTGGTGGTAAGCTATTTTCTGGCCTTTCACAAAGACAAGCCGTGGTGGAAAATGTTGACAACTGTGCAAAAAAAAGAAAACTAGCAAGGTACTGCATTGAGGTAGACTGAGTCAAAATCACTATTGTGTGCAGTGGGCTTGGACAGCACAAATTAAATAGGGAAAAAATAGGAAGGAGGAGGAGAGAGGGGAAAATGCAGATGGGGGTATTATTTTTCTTTTTGTATCCCATCTAATTGCAATCATAGGCAGATGTCTGAAAGTGTGACAGCATCAGCAGAATTGCTGCTGAGAGCACAGAATCTTTGTCTAAAAATAATCAGACATTCTGTGTGCTGCTGTTTGTTATAATGGTAATCGATGCTGGAGGCTTTGAATTCCATCAATTTATAGATCCACTCTGTTCTGCCTGGTGACTGTACTGCCTCACAACCCCCACCGCATACGCACACTGACACAACAACACACACTCTTTGCACGCAAGGTCTTGCACAAAAGAGCGATTTGGCACACATGTGTGCGCACAGACACATGTGCGCTGACATCTGCACACGGGGGGCTGCAGCGAACGAGGCAGAGCGGGGACCAGTATGTGATTAAGATAAGTGTAGTTTCCTTTCATACTTTCCTTATCGCTTCTCATTCTCTGTGAGGCACAAGATTGTCCATAGCAGCCTCAGATTAGCCCCGCATCTGAGACGCCACATTCGAGAGGGCAGACTGATCAATAAATCAAATCACTACAATCAATGGCCCCAATCACTGCAGTCTAGTCTGGCCTCAACATTATGATTGGCAAACGCTCCCAGCCGCTAACGGCGGAGGGAGTGGTTTGGCTGAAGGGGTTAGAGGAGCTCGGGGAGAGGTGCACGTTGGCGCCTGTCCATATGAAAGATCCAAAATGAACTCTTATCTGGCCTCCTTGAGCTGAGCGTCAGTTAAGGGCACAAACAGACAGCGTGTGTCTATGTGGGTGCTAGACCGCCCAGACAAACCCAGCAGGGAGGAGCTTCTGACCTCCGCGACCCCACACTTGGAATGTGAGCTGAGCATGCAGCTTCTGACAGGGATGCTGTGGGGGGGCGGGATGCTATCACCTGGCATCCCCCTCCATCTGTTTATTCCCCGAACTGATGCTTCGTTAGTTTTGCTCTACATCATTTCATGTCACCATCACACTGCGGTTCAACCAAACTACCCAATACCCACTATTACCCAATATTTCCCAGTTCGTTTAAACAACTGTGAGTGCCACATGGGGTTGAGCTTAACCCAAGATAAAGATTTAGAAAAAGTTACAAAGTATACGGTCTACCCACAAAAATATTATCTAAACATGGTTATGAAGAGGTCTGCACTGAAAATCTGCCAAACACTGACTGCCAACGGCTAATTAAAGAGAAATAAGGCGCAAATAAGCAGCTTCCACACACAGCTATTTGCATACACATCTGTTAGGTAAGGTAACACAGACTTGCCTCAACTTTATATTCAATTCAATTCAATTTAGTGACAAATCACAACAACAGATAAATACCCAACAATAATACAGACAAAACCCCAACAATCAAACGACCTGCTATGAGCAAGCACCTGGCGACAGTGGGAAGGAAAAACTCCTTTTTAATAGGAAGAACCCTCCAACACAATCAGGCTCAGGGAGGGGCAGCTATGTGCCGTGACGGGTTAGCAGTTAGCAGAGGAAGACAGGACAAACATGAATGTCTGTGGGCAATAAATCTGTTAAAGTATCATCTGTAAAGACAATTTCCTTGTTTTCATGGGGAAAAAGGCAGAATGAATGACCACAAAAAAATAAAGACGAGAGAGAATAAACCATCAGCTATCAGCCAAATCATAATTTTTGTATCTGCCCAGAAAATCACAATCCATGCGTACTTCAGTCAGAGAGCTCATATTTGAATTTACTGATTCATTAAAGCAACAGAATATAGCGAGAGTTCAGCTCTGAAATCATCTCTTCCCAAAAATATGACACACGTAGAATCTGGGACATGATAAGTAATTATCCCTCAGAGCCCACAGGTGAATGTTGGGGTAGTGGAGGGGCAGCGATGCAGGACAGCAGCAGGCCTGACATGTCTGAGGAGGCGATAGGAAATTCTGCAGCTTAAACAGACTTCGAATGATATGAAGACATGATGCCTTCCTTTCCTTTTCCCTTGCCATTGCCTTATTACATTTGTGGGAGTAGAGTAATCACAGGATTGGAGGTTTGATCCCATGCTCATTGCGCACGTCATATAAAAACGTACAAGCTGCAGCCGAAAAATGCTGCAGCAGTCATGCAGGAACTGTGTATAATAAGCATGTGTGCTCCGAGTGTCCAATAAGTCTCCTTTCACCTCCTCTGATACATTTTATGTCTCCTTGTGAGGTCCTGACACCGAGGTTGGGAACCCTAGCTCCGTCCACTGTGTAGCAGCAATGCTGACTGCATTGTGCATAAACAGGTAAAGGTGTATAGTGTACAGACTGTGTGTGAGGACTTACCGGCGAATGCGGAGGGAAAATAAATAAATAAATGTTTTTTAAAAATTACGTTTCATTTTGACACCTCGCTCAACTCTGGACTGGAAAGTCTGATAAATCATCCAAAATAATTAATCCCCAGTCAGTCAGGCTGTCTTCAAACAGCATGCTAAATCTTACAAAAGGAAGGAGAAGCGCATGAGCGTTACAACCATCAGCAAAAGGTGTGACTGGTGTTGTCAGCCATTATTCGTCATACCCTGCTTCATTTAGAGAGTTTTTGGCGCCTGATGCGCCAGAGCACAGCCTACTTGTCAACACTTCTCTCTCTTTAAATCCAACATGCACGCTTGGACACACATGTACACACAAATGCGCTTTTCCCCCTCTTTTTTTTCACACTAATGCACTGGTAATTCATCTTAGTATGACCAGGGAGGCCCTAATTCCATTTATTGTAAAGTCTTATTCAAAAATAGTATCAAGAGGTATCATGAAAACATCTTATTACAGCTCTTTCAAACAATCCTGTATCCACTCTGAAACCAATGAATAACTTTAAATGCCCTCCAATTAGAAACTTCAAATTACAATCCATGACTGAGCGCTCCAAACGAAGGCCAATTACAACACCTTATATATCATCATTAAGGCCGAGCATTGTTCTGCTCCTTTCAAACTCTGTGGTTACAATCAGGGTGTCTATTGTCATTGTGTTGTACATGCAGGGTGACTAATTACACAGTCCTATGATTCATTAGCAGACTAGTGGGTTGAAACCTGAGCGAAGACACGATAACCTCAGTCGGCCAAAATGATCGGCTCAAATGGAGATGTGAATATGAAAGAGCAACGGGGAGGTGTTACAATAGTTGAGAATTAGAAAAAAGAGAGAGCCCGGTGCTTCAAACACAATAACCGTCCAAAATAAGTTGGGGGTTTTTTCTTTTCTGGGGTATGCGTGAAAAATTAGGCGAGCGGCAACAGTGTCGCACTTGAATAAAATTGGGGACAGGTTTTGCTTTCTGGTTTCTAATAACTTTCAAAGTGGAAACAGAGGAGCGTGCTGCGGGGGACTCGTTCCTGTGAAGCTTCACCATTGAGGTCAGTTTGCACGAGAGGAGGAAGGCTCCGCAGACGCAGCCATCGCTGCCGTGGCCCACTTTCACCTGAAACGACGAGCTGCAGCGATGCAGCACAGCTAACCTGCGATTGTTTATTCTCTCTTAAGAAATGTCAATCTGTTCGCTCTCAGGTGTGCTGCTCTTCCTCTTGTTTTTGTTGTTTTCTCTACCCCCCACCACCCCATCCTCTACGTTTTCCCTTGTCGATTGCGGTGAGATCAAAGCGAAGCCGCTGGAAGAATCTGAATATTTCAGGTGTGGAGAGAGGGCTGCGTTTCACACCACCTGTGTAGCGCCGAGAGACGGGTCCCTCCTCTCGCTCAGACTCAGTTAGTGGGGCCCCTGGGGCCCGGCGACATAAACCGGGGCCACCTGTCTGAGAGAGAGGGAACACTCCCTTTACCCTCCCTCTCGGCATCACACTTTCATTTTACAGCATTTGAACCAAAAATAAATGAATCTAAATAGAGCGGTGAGAGTGGGAATAAAACCGGAGCTGACAACAAGCAGCCGAGAGCTTTGAGCTCCGTCACAAAAGGCTCGGGGAACTGGCAGGCGAGTTCTGTTGTCACAAAATGGGAGCAGCCACTTGAAAGGCCAGTTTATACTTCAGTCGCTTTAAAATTTGCCCTGTTGTGCAACAGAAGGTAGCGCTCGTATATTAAATGATAAGCTCGGTCAGGAGATTGTTTCCTGCCTTAATACGGCGCACAGCGTCGAGCAGGTCTGTGGGATGATTCTCATCACATCGTCAGGGCCACCACATCTGACCCAAAGCAAATAAAAAGCATCCCTGATGCCTGCACCAGCTTTGCCAGTTTGATGTAGCCTCTCTCCTCGGAGGGCCGTGCGCCTCGTCACGTGTGCAAGTGCAAGTGCAAGCGCTCGCCAACGTGCGCGTGTTGTGCGGACATGTGCTCAGGGGGGCGTGGAGGAGGTTCCACGCTGCCGGTTTCCAGCCATGTCTCTCAAAAGGGCCGTAAAGTCTTTACAGCAAATTCCTTACATTCATCTGTGTCAGAGCGCTCGGCACACATTAGGCGTTTACACGGGAGGAAACACAATCTATTTGATGCTACACTGCCCACACGTCCAGAGCCCTCCTCCTCACGCTGGAGATTCACAGTGTTTAACTTCCATTTCATATTCTGAACAGGCAGGCAGACAGGCAGGCGAGTGCGGGGAATGGACTCCATCTTGCTGTAAATCAGCGTTTAAACAGCCGACTAAATGTAATCTGGAATGAGTCAACAAGAGGGCCCGCTCAAGATATTTGTTTTTATTTATTCTGGAATGTGCAATTGATTTTTGTTGTTCTCCCTAATGATGTATGCAAACGGTGCACTGAAAAAAGTCACACTTCTTTTTCTTTTTTTTGCCCCCCTCCGCCGCCGCCTGATGCTGCTTCCCATCTTTTAATATCAGGGATACTTATGAGAACAAGTGGAGGTTAATCTAGGGAGCGGGTCATAGCCAAGCGGCTCTTTGTAAATGTCAGCTGGGAGATCCGGGCCTCTCTTATTACCACACTAAACCAACACGGCTGATGGCTCCAAGACGGATGTGTGGCTCGGAGGTGTCTTCCCCCTCCGCCCCTGCTTCTCGCCACCATCACGGACCAAACCCATCCCAGAAAACCTTATTAATCAATCGATTTATCGCCATAAATCAGGCCAGGCTTTGATTGTATCAGCAAGTCCATGCGATCAATCAATTAGTCGGGACCTAGCAGCCCAATTTGCCTAAAGAAAGATGAATGCTCCCCCGCATCATCCATTTGGCTGTCCGTTTACCCATCAAACACGGCTGCTGTTGACTCCCAGGCCCAACGTGCATCCTTTTATTGATTTCTGCAGATTAAACTTGCAAAAGAATCAAAGGACACTTAACTGACTGGGAATTATTCTGCCTTCATTTGTAGTGAAGTATGTTCTCTGCCGCCTTTTGATGGCGTCGCCTCGTATCATCAAAAACAAGTGTAAACATTAAATTCCAGCAGGCACAGCTCTTTTGAGCAGACCAAAGTGACAGCTACAGAGGATAATGCTCATAAGTAACTGGGGGGAAAAAATAAAATAAATGGGGCACAATGGGACAAATCATGGATTATTAGTAGTCAGCCCTACCCAGGTTTATATGGCAAGGCAAGGGGGAGTGGGGGGAGCTGAGCTAGGAAACAGCTGGGTGAACAAACAGTGGAAAACATATGTGTAATGACATATTTGTTTCATATTTTATCCCAACTGTGAATTCCAATCCACATTGTGACACCAGCTGCCTCGGTCCAGTGCCTCCCATCTGCAACTCTGTGTCAAGACGTCTCCCAGGACGAGCTGCGAAACTTCGGGGACGACAAAAAACCGACAGGAGCAAGTAGAGCACGACAGAGTGGGCTCCCGGAGCCTCGGTGTGCTTCTCCCCGAGCGGCAGGTTGGAATGCGGCAGACTGCGGCGCTGCCATGGAGAGGAAAGAACGCCCGGGGCTCCCCAGAGAGAAAATCTGTGGGGGCATTAGGGCCCCACCAGACCTGGTTCTGCTTCACACCCCTAGATCCTGCGCTGTAACAGCCAGGGGGAGGGTGCCGCAAAGCTATCTGCCGGGGCTTTACAGTGCTGCCCAATCTCCCCAAGACTCACCATGTAATTAGAGATAAAGACAGAGGGCTCGGCTACTCAACCTCAATTCTCCCAGCTTCACACACGGCTGCCCACCCATAGCCCCCCCAAGAGGAAACCCCACCACACTGCCACTACATCAGCAGCCGTGTACGCTAGCTGTCTACAAACCCCATCATCTCCCGACCGAGAGTTCCACACACTAAACATTTAAGACGCTACACGATCGTGACTGACTGCCGTTCAAATATGAAGTATCCTGGAGTTGTACAACGGCAGAGTGCTTTTTTTTCTTCCTTCGACGCCATACTCCACATATTATCTGTACTGAAGAGGATTCATATTGTAAAATTTTCTCAGGTAAACAATAACCACGGTAAATAAGTAATTTTTCTTCATATCTAAAACTTCATCCAGGCAAGGCAGAAAAATTTAGAGGATATAGCAGAGGAGGAACTCTCGAGTATATTCAAGAAACATAAAATTATACTATGGAAGGATCCATTATTCATCTCAGATACATTTTTCATTTAAGAGTGGGCTGGATATGAGCAATGATGAATGCATCGCCCAGGATGCAATTTGTATGTAAAATAACAGAAGATTACAGAATATGTTTTAAGTGCAAATGCAGTTTGTTGCCATCTAAGTAGAAAATGCATTCCTACAAAAAGGAATAAGACCTGAGCCCCATGATGCTCCCTCATAAAAATCACTTAGCCCATAGCTAGGCCCCTCGCCAGTCCACAGAGCGGGTTACAATGAGAGGCTCAAGTGATGAATGAGCCGACTGGAGTAGATTTTCATTCATATAATATACACTACCTCTTGGCGTGCCATTTGAAAATGTGGGGATAAGTAAACTGAATTACTAAGACTAATTCAACTCGCATCCAGCTCAGCAGCACACTTCCTTGAAATCCGCCCCTCCAAAGGCGAACGCACACGGCGAACGCACACGGCGTAAACACGGCGTCTACGCACAAGCGCGCACAAACATACAAGAGCGTTTCGCTGCCTGCCAGGCATCCACATGTTCCTCTCAGGACTCGCTCTCTCCTCATCAGCTTCACTCGGTGCACACCGTCTCAATTCAGCGCATCTCAAAGACACACAAAGAGCCTTCCCCTGCATTCACAGTACAAAGATTGAATACAGGCCCCTAACACAAGACATGCCCACCACAGAGCATGTAATACAACTCATTACTGGGCACGCAGGGTGGAGAGGGCTGTGATGGGAGAGACAAGCACAACAGGGAGAGGACGGGGGGTAGGGGGAGCCTCTTACACCAACATCTCCATCTTTCTTCACAACTAGCAAAGCTCTTAAACAAAAGCTTAATAACTAAAGCCACCTGTGTTTTTCCATGCCGGTGGAATTGCAAGAAAAAACAGAAATACTGCTCACACTTTGGGTGAAATTCAAACAGCCTCAAGGCCACTGTGTGCCTGCTTTACATGGTGGATAGCATTCAGCTCTGAATTGTAACTTCCCCTGCTGCCTCTGACCCACAAGCAAACCACTGTATGTCCAATCACAAAGAGACAGGGGGACAGTGTATCTGGGTCAGCTGCATTGATCTGAGCTCTGGGGTCAGGTTTTTGTGTGTGGACGAGAGGGCACTAGGTTTGGCTCCGTGCACGCAGAGCCAAAGAGAGGGTGCCATGTTTATCAAGGTAGGCAGGGAGGAAGGAGGACAGCTAATCCACCACCGCACGCAGCCTCGTGGACCTTCCGTAACCTCGGGGCAATCGCATGACCTGAGGCGAGGCATTACACACATTAAAAAGACATGAACTTCAGAGCATTGGAGTTTCAAGCACGCGATCAATGTGGCCACAGGTGCAAACATTTTCTGCACTGCCAGTGGAATGCCCTTTTTCCACCCCCTCTCACAGGATTACACTGGAGCCTGTTTTTGCACTGTGTTCATGTTAATGTCAGCAATAATAAAGACCTGCAGCACAAGAAACAATAAAAAAAACAAAACAAAAAAAAACGAGCGTGAGCTGGAGACAGCTTTTGGAGGTGGGCTGGAAGCAGCGCGGGGAGTCGGGAGCGAGGGCAGGATGTGAGGAGTATGTCAACTTCTCCCTGTCTGCTCCCCGTGTTCGCTCGCTTCAGAGTGAGGGGAGCAAATGGGCCTAATTCACACTGGCTATGTGTGAGTGTCTCTGCTGTCTAGCAGCGTGAGAGGGAATTAGATCTATGGTTTGTAGCCTTCATCCCTTCCCAGACAGACTTGTTCCGGCTCAGAGGCGCTGCCTAATCCGCACCTCTCTCCCGCTTGCACTCCCGGAAAATGACTTCACACAGCTGCCTCAAACACCCAACGCAGCAATTCTCGTCTGACTGAACTCCCCCCTACTCAAAAAAAAAACAAAAAACTCAGCAGACCTCCCATAGCTCATTTAACATACCAATTCATCCCCAAAGCCCACCCTACCCCCTCCTTTTAGGAGTTGAAAACAACAAGGAAAACAACTAGAGCCCCACTTGATAATTTAAGGGCTCTTTTCTCCAGAGAGCTGTCAGATTCAGCGGTATACTGAGAGGAATTCAAAGTGTGAGGAGGTACCCTGAGTGAGCAGTAGTTGGTTTATAGGATGTCTGTGACTCACCACGTTTTGTTTTTTTTAAAGATATAGGAATTTGAATCACCTGAGGTACCAATTCAGCTCTTCCTTGAGCCCGTCTTCCTCCATCTATGTACCCATCCCCATCAAGTGGGTAAGAAGTGAATTAAAGTGAATGTCAATTCACAATGAGGGCTCTGGGAACACAAAGCCAAACGAGTTCTCACATTAAAACCCAGATCTTGGCCAGGTGGATTCTTGTAGTTGTTGTCAAGGACACAATCATAGTAGATAGGGCCGGGCTGCAAGAGGGCTGCTCCCAGGCACAGCGGCCTATGGAGGGTAGCTCTGGATAATAGCGAAGGCCACTCAGACAAACACTCCAGCCTTGAGGACAGGAAACGGGGGGAGATCCTTGTTATAAAGCCCAAGTCTATCTCCTAACAGCTTTTATCTGTTTAAGAATACCCCCACCTACGCAGTGACGCCTTACACTCCTAACCTTCTTTTGTCTGTTCCATAGAAGAATATAAAAGATGGACCTAGACACCTTGACATCACCCATTGGTTTCTGGATTCTGCATTTTATAGTCTCAAAGTTAGGTTTTTAGTGCTGGCTATAATGTTGTTGTTTTTTATGATGTAGTGTAAGTTATTGGCTAAGGCTAGCAAGCTCCAAGGATTCAATACACATATATAAACAGCCTGGCAACTAAGAAAAAAAAAGTATAAAAAAAAAAAAAAGATTTGTCAGATATGTACATTAACCTCCTAGGACCTCGCATCCACATATGTGGACATCACATTTTGGGTTGTCTAGACCAAAATACTAAATTGTGCTCTACAAGGGCCTGACATCCACTTATGAGGACATTATACTGCCACTATTCTATCGAAATTTAAAACGAATGTCCTCTTACGTGGATCTTATTTTTCTCAGAAACAAAAATCAGGTAAAAAAAAAAAAAAAATCAGGTAATTCTTTGTTTTTACACTCATCAGGGCCCAATCAGCCCAAATAGCAAAGAGAAAGTGAAAATGCATGCCATGAAAGAGTTCGGGTCTTAGGAGGTTAAGAATACTCCAAAAGGCACCAAATCAACTCACTGTAGTGGAGGTGATGCCCAGCAGACCTCTGGGAGCTATAGCTGCTTATGTCTGGGTGACTTAAAATCAAATCAAAGCAGCAAGAACCCCAACTTTAGCTTTACCAGGACCCAAATGGAAACAAATGCTTGCCACAGGGGTAGCTCCAGATGTTTGGTTTGGCAGGGTTATGCCAGATGTCCTTCCTGGTTCAACCCCAAAGGTGATTTGCATCTCCAGCTGGACTCAAACCAGTGACTTTCTCTACCAGAAAGCATACCAAATCACCCATAGTACAGCTGAAGCAGGAAACTACCCATGGAGACCAAAGCAAGTTTTTGTACTAGGCTATAAACACACCATTTAATGCTGTTAATATGGGCATTTTAACTTAAGAGACTGTGGGGACTGGCTCGGTTTTGGAGGCAGCCTCCAGTGGCCACTCCAGGGACTGCGGTTTCCAGCAGTTCCGTGCTGGCCTAATTTTTCAGGCCCTATTACAACTGAGTACTTTCTCGCGTGACAAAAAGATGCTGCTACGAGTAAAGAGAGCTAGTTTAGGTCTTTAGGAGCCATTTGGGATCTTCAGGGGAAAGCTAAATTGCTTGTATTTCAAGTAGGGGGGGGGGAAAACTGTGAAAGTGAAAGATGCAAGCTTTGTCTTCTATATGCTCAAATTGAAGCATTTGTAAGCAGCCGACTGATGCTGCAAGAAATGCAGTGTAGTTCTCAAGAACTCCTTAGGCAGCAGTGAGAAACAAGTGATATTACAAGAAAAGAGAATGATTAAAGCCTAATATGGCACAGCAGAGAGGGGAGAGAGAGGTGATTTATCCCTTCACGGCCTTTTGACACTAAATTAAACTGTTGAGTCCATTCCCCCGTGCCAGCTAGTTATCTTTCCAGGCTAATTTAACACTATAATTTACATTCCATATAAAATACATCCTGATGTGGTGCTGTCAAGGCCGTACATCATTTACAGAGAGTGCTCCAGTTTCAGTGAAAAGGACAGAATTAGATCATATTCATGATGCAATTAAACACTTCAGTGGGAATCGATGTAAAACCGATGAGCCCTGAAAACAATGCATATGGCTGAGAACATTAGAACACATTACCTACCCTCGGATCTCTCGCTCCACAGACGCAATTTAAAATCCTCCACTACTCCACTCTCTGTCTCTGCAGATTCATAACGCACAGCGATAATAAATGAATTTTTCACAAAATTATTCAACTACTAAATTGCCCATGGTAACTGAGTATCAGATGAAAGTGATGTGAATTATTAAGTAAGGAAACTGTTTGTTCTCACCATGGGTGTAATAATCAGCTAAATGAGGAAGAGAAGGGGCGCAAGAGGGGCAGGTTACAGTAGAGGAAGATCTCATAGTAAACATCAGTGTTGATGTTTTTTTAAAAAATAAAAAAAAATAAAAAAAATGGGGAAACTGTCTGCCGCCTGGGCCTCCAGCTGGGATGATGGTATCGACCAATTTCCCTAGGGCGGCAGTGTGGGTTTTCTTATGGATACCGAGAGCAGAGAGAGCATTACGAGGCACTGCTGCACATTCTCATGTAAAACTGGCAACAGGCCCTGTGAAGCTGGCAAAAACCACTGCAACAGCCAGCCAACGTTACACCACCTCACCACATTTTACATAATCAGACAGACAGCGCAGCAGACCACACACTCACACCGCTCCACTCCAGATCACATCAACTACCTGTCACACTCCTCTCCACAGCCATCACGCTCGTTTTGATTGGCTTAGAGCCACAGAAGCTGAAAAACCTTTACAAAGCAAGCTCCAAAAATACATTTCTCAAACGCTTCCATTAATCACCATTTGCCTATTCAATTCTCCGCACTAAACCCATTTCTGCTTTCAAAGCCCGAACTTGTTGATGGCAAGAAAGTAGACAAATGTAATGAAATTCAGAATTTAAGAGCCGTGCGGGGGGGAGCAGAGGTAAAGCAATTTGTAACCATTTCTGACAGGATGAGTTGGCCTCTCCAACTGAAACAGTAATTATGTTTAATGGTCCTTTAATCTGTCCATCAGGCAGGAGGTGAGCGGCCGGGTCAGCCTAAAGTGTTTCGGGCGTCACGGCGTGTCACAGTGCAGTCAGAAGGGCGAGGTGCTCCACGAGGAGTGCCAGGACTGCTCGCCTCACCACACAACATCTGCAGGTCCCCCTCCAACACACACATTAGTCAACGAATCATCCACCTACCGACCTCCTCCTGCATTAAAAAAAAAACCCCAACAAAAACGGTTACAGCTGGACTATGAAGCGGCGGCGAGAGATAAACAGGCTCCCTCAATAGCTATGAAGAGAGCAAATGAGTGAGCAAAAGTGTGGGCATCTCAAAAGTTTGATGTAATTTGCTAAAATTTTAATCACCCAGGATATGATGGGTACATTACACCCTCTGCTCTGGTGAGAATTCCAAAGTATTGTGTCCAGCTGGTGCCCTGGCTCTCCGCCATCACCATTAATCTGCACCTCTGAAGGGATTTCTTAAAGAATCACAACTAATGAAAGCTGGATCGGAGCTCCGCTGATTCCAGTTGACATCATAAGTCCCAGGTCATGTCCCTTACATACCTCGGCAGCCCCGTGCACAGGAAGAGCATTCCAAGATGGCACTGGGTCAATCCCAATAGTAATAGCAGAGACACGGGGCCCCATACAAAAACAAGGGTGAACAAATAGTACCTTTGTACCCAGAGTCATTTGCACCCAGCTCAGGCGCTTGGCTATCTCAGAGCTTGGCAGATAGAGCTCCCAGTCCCTGCTATGCATCTGCACTTGTGCTGTATTTGTTATCTTGGACAAGCATTCTCCCTCACCGTTTCACTGGCCAAATAGAGAGGGGGGAGAAAACGAATCACTCCTAGACCTACTCCTGTTGTTCCTTCAGCTGTCAACACTTCTCACAGACTTCACCCCCGCCTAGCCACATCGATACAGAGAAGTGACTGCCGTTTGCTTTATGATTGCCTTGTTTTATTCTCTCGGCCGGGCTTTTTCCTCAGCCTTCACAGCTCTAATCAGAAAGCCTCGCCTGGACAACAGAGGCATTGTCTCTTAAACTGAAAGAGGCTGTGGATCAGTGAATCCCTTTCCATTTTCCCACTTTATTAGCCCGCCGGCACACCACTGTTTATACTAGAGGGTATTCTGTGTTTGCTAAGAACAATTACAGTATGAAAAATGATCCGTCAATGCCATCTATCAGGCCAGAGTTGACAGGAATCCTATAGACAGGGCAGCCATTCGTCCCCCGCTCCCCATCTCTGGGGTCCCATGCTTTAGTATCCATGACAACATGCAAGCCACTTGCCACGCTTGCCACTTCACAGTGAGAGATGAGCGCCCGTGAGGGGCTTTGAAAATTAGCCTTTGACACCCCGTGTTCCACTGCGCTCCCACCCTCCTCGCATGCAGTCCAGACCCTTTGGGGAGGCCTCGGAACAATCCCGATCCTTCTCCGCATTCAACCTCACACAAACAAAAGCAGACTCTGCGCGCTACTATAAACATACTTCTTTAGGGTCTCGCGGTGTCAGTTTTATTGTGCCTGAGCTATATGATTCTCAACATTAACCTCACAGCTACATTACCTATCCGCCAATGGAAATGAAAGAGAAGCACGACTCGGCCGGCATCCATAAAAACGGGGTGAAAAATACAACGGCTGAAACTGAAAGGCTGAGAGGTGCCTGACTGCACATGAGCTGCCAGCACATTACCAGACAGATCCAGCTGTTTGACCCCTCCGCTCCCCATTTCTTAAATGACTTTGTGAAAAAGTAACATCTGTCAAAAAAATACAGATTTGCTTTTTCACCGTGCAGATGGACCAGTGAACTGTAACATGCAGTGCTTTTACAATAAACTACAATACTTCTTTTAATGATGCCATAATGTCCATGTCTACATTCAAATCATTGATTGTTTTGGCTTATTTGTTTGTGGGAGTTTTTTTGCATGACCAAAAATACTGTTAAAGTTTACTTTAAGTTTAGACTAGAAGTCATGGCTGCGTTTGGTAAAATGTGGCATTCGGCAGAGTTCCCATAACCTTGGAGTGTAAGGAGTGTCTTGTGGAAACAAAACAAAAGCTTGTTATAGTTCAAAGTAGACAAGAGACATCGGTGCCAAATTGTAAATATAGATAAATATGACTATAATACACTTTACAGTACCTTCATGTTTAAGCAGTAAAAACACTTTATTAAAATTACAGTAGGTGCCATGAAAAATAGAAGCTAGCAATCTCGCTGCCAGTACAATTATTTAATCTGATTATTGCAAGATATCAAGAGATCAATGTCCAAAAGTTCCTTAAAATTCTCAAACGCGACTGCAAACACTTAAAGTGACTAAGTGATTTAAGTCTAAGAGATGTTGCTGCTGTTCCCATTTGACTCCCAGACACACCTCTTTGGGGTTGTGTTTATGCCATAAAACCACACTTGGCAGCTGAGGATCATATTACTAGCGTGAAAGAAACAAACAAAGCTGTGCAAACGTGGTGCGCTGTCAGAAGCAACGGTTTTAACGGCTTGTGATTAATCATATTTGGAGAAACATTAAAGGGAAAAGGAGGGAAACTGGCTCCAGCACTAGGAGGTAAGGGTGTCAACTGATATAACCCACCACTGACATCAAGCAGAGCCAGCTAGCTCATTGATGTGGCAGCGTCTCATTTTCACCAGTTTGGAAGCAGACAGTTTTGCAGTGCCTTGCGGTTCTTAATTATCTTCCGACTTTGTCTAATTCAATCAACACAACTCAGATCTAGCTGCGAAATGGCACTCACATCCCCTCAAGCTCAGCAAGTCAAAAAACACTGAATAAGTGGAACAGTCAAACTGACAAAATGGCATAGCACATGAGAAATAACTGTTATTTTATCTCCCGGGCTGAGACCTCATCCACAGCAGAGGGGATGAGGGGAGGCTGGGAGAGCATCCAATCAGCTTTTTGTTTTTGGTTACAAGGCTGCATTCAGGGGGGAAACACAGGAGTCGAGCGCTTTGATGACGCTGCAGATGCCGCCTTGCTGAGCACTGTGAGATCACCGCGTTAGCCGAGACTCTTGAGGTCCCTTTGCTCGGATGCTTCCTGGCGAATCTAATATCCTGTTAACACAATTGCATCCAACTATGTTGTCATGTGTCAGGACAGTACGCTCTTTCAGCCGTCCTCTTCACAACCATACATTTTAAATCGACAACAAGACAAACACATGCGCAGACCCACACTGGGAGAATTTAAAAGGTCATTAGGGATTAAATTGCTTCCTAATTTGCCATTTTAAAAGCGAACGACATAACGAGAGGAGGTGGGGAGGCCAAACCCGATCCCCACCGAAATCCTTTTCCACATTACCTCCATTCCCACCCATTTCACCTCCCATCTAATTCCAAGGGCCACAGCATTATTAGATTTTGACATTATTAGCCCAAATAGCAGAGAGGCCCCACTGTCATTATAAAGCCTTTACTTTTTGCGCTGACTGCCAAATCTGTTTTGCACCAGCTACACACTGCCAAACCCAACAATGGCAGATTAGTGAAGCCCTTCTCTTGTTGCAGCAGAGGTTAATATAAAGTGACAGGGCTAAGTCCGCTCCGATTAAGTATGCTGAGAGATATTACGGCAGTTTGTTACATCAGATCGTTATTGGATTAAACAGCATGCACAACAATGAAAGTTTAATTTTAATTTTCAGCAGGAATATAAAATAGGCTCTAAGAGCGCTCCTGTCAGAACAAAGGCAGTATTACAATACCTTCTTGTTTTTGCCCCCCCGCCTCCCCGTTTGCCATTTCTGGAGTGGCAGACATGAGAAAATATGATGGTAAGTGAGGATGTCAACCTTTAGGGGGTTTTTTCCTCCCAGAAGTTAATGCATTATTTATAAACCAACAAAATTCAAATGCACTTCACAAACCAGGAAAAAAAACATAAGGGAATACAGCAGGTATCAGAAATAGTATGAGTAATATAATTCTCATAATCTTCCTTACTGTTTATTGGTCGGGTCATCTACTGCTGTGCTGCTTGCAGCGATAGCCCAGTTGGCCAATGCATTGTTAGCTCTGCAAGAGGTCACTGCACCTGACCAATAAGCTGTTATTAATCCTCACAGAGTCATCCATTAGGCATCCAATTTTTATGACCCTCTTTTTTTATTAGATGTGCTATCAGCTGTCCATACCTGACAGAATTATTGACTTCCTCATCTTCCTTTTCCCAGAAGATGTTGGGTCAGGTAGACTGAACCTGAAGCCAGGGTAGCAGGTAGTGTGGGGCTGAATCTGGCAGTCTCCTGGGGTGTTCCCCCACTGTCCCGTTACCACCGATAAATCTCTGTGCTTTACGATTAGGTACATAAAATGAGTCATAGATCTGAACGGTAAATAAGAGCTTGTCAGTGGGGCTGACGCCAAGCCCAGCTCCTCCCCCACTTCCTCCTCTGCCAGATAGTCCCTCTGTACCCCAGCCATCAGACTGCTGCTATTGAGCTGGGGCTAAAAAGGCTCCAATAAATAAGCCTGATATTTCCCTCTGGACTTCTACGGTGCCACCCTGAAGCATGCTTGCATACACTGAACAAACAAACAAAACAAAAAAAATAAAGTTCCCGCATCAGAAACTGGACTGCCTGGACAATAACAAAGGTTTATTTCTTGTTTTTCAAATTCAGAAAAGTATTGAAAAATATTAAGTACTCTTTGCCTGTAATTACTCCTCTCAGATAGAAAAGGAAGTCAATGGATCAATCCATCTCAAGTATATTCAAACTGTATGCTGGACTCCGAGACACTGATGTCTTTTAATGGACCTTCAATCCATACTTGCAATTAAGCATGCAAAATCTCCCATTAAGTAACTCCATTTACAGTGTATTTACTCTAGAGCTGTTTGGGTTTTTTCCTAGAGTGTCTTCCACGAGGCTGAGAGAGCAGCAGCGAGATGACCTGAGGGAGGCCTGATGGTCTCAAAATGCACTCGCACAAAGACGGACACTTCCTCTGCAGCGCCAGCTAATCATTGTTGCCGATTTCGTTTACACTGTTCCAAAACGACTCCCTGAATGACCACCTTCGCATATTAAACAGACAAACAGACAATAGGGACAGACTGTTAGAGGACATGAGAGCAGCTAAACACCAGCAATGTCATGACAGTCTGGGGAGAGGCAGACTCATAATGCTGTATGTACAAATGGGAATCTACCGGGTGATTGATAGCATATTAAACAGAATTGTGTTACTGCCTATCCACT
The DNA here is from genome assembly GCF_041146795.1 of Maylandia zebra. Taxonomy (NCBI): domain Eukaryota; kingdom Metazoa; phylum Chordata; class Actinopteri; order Cichliformes; family Cichlidae; genus Maylandia; species Maylandia zebra. The sequence continues at coordinate 7,367,116 of NC_135178.1, read as the reverse complement.
GCACATTTTGACAAGGCACCTGCAAAACTGTTTTCAACATACATCAGCACCTATTCAGCATAACTGCATATAAAGTGCACTACATCTCTCTGTACCAGGGAAAAAAAAGGCTATCAGTAGAAATAGGTCTAGAGAGGAAAGCAGAGAAAGTGCATGGCTACAGGCATGCAATCAACTAAGAATTCAAAATCTCGCCCAGTTTATACAGTTCTATAATCAGAGAGCAAAGAAGGAAAACAACGCCATTGGCGGCGCACCAAAGAGATTCAAAACATTTTCATTAGTGAGCAAAAAATAAGTACTTCTTACAGAGAGCATTGCTTCTTTTTGCATAAGTTTGATGTTTAAGAGGGAAGATTAGATGGAGGACAGGGGGTTTTATGTCAAGTCTAAGCTCTGCAAGAGCCTTTCTCACTAGTTACACCATCTGATTAGGACTCTTGTTATCCCGAGTGTTTCATCCATCGAATGGAAACTGGAGCATCAAAAATATAAAGCAAAAATAAAGCTGTAACAAGTAACTGTAACCCAAGTTGATTATATCCAGGGCAGGGTAATGTAGAAACGTCAGGTTACTCTTGGTTCTGCTCTCCATTAAAAATATATAAAGTCAGAAACATTTCTACGTAGGGCTGTTCGATATAACGATATATATCGGATGACGATATAAAAACGTCTATCGTTTCATTTTATGCTATTGTTTGTTTCGTGGTGTCGCAAAATAAACTGTTTACGGCAATATTTTCTCATCGTTTTGATGGTTACTGTAGTGGCTATATTAATGTATTAAAGTTCTCTCTTTCTCTTATATTTAATATAACCACACTAAGGATGGACAAGCGCCTGTTTTTATGTGTTGTCATTAGCAACAAGGACGGTAACACCATCGCGTGTCCGCTTATGTTCCACATAAACATTTCACAATAAAGCTCAAGATCCTGTTAAGACTTTTCAAAATAAACTGAATCACGTGAAAGAGCAGATTATTTACAGATGAGAAGTAAAAAAGAGCCGCCAGGTGCTAAAAAATAAAACTTAGACTCAAACGTTAGAACAGGCTTTTCCCCGCAGCACGCCGTGTAATAAATACTCACAAAGAAAACGGCGGCCGTTACAACTTATGTCTAAAAATGTATCGTTTCATGCATCTGTTAAAACACTCCAGCTACATGACGCGCAGCTGGAAACACTTCCCGCAAGTCGAGCTGCCCGAGATTCACATAATTTACAGAAAATGTTACATTTTTGTGATTTATGTCGTTATTGGGACGATAGAATTCTTATATCGGGGTATGAGATTTTGGTCATATCGCACAGCCCTATTTCTACGCTGACATTAAGGAACAGCCTGGCAATTCAGGGCTGCATGGTGGTGCACAAATATTACGACGCAAGGAAGCATCAGAGCGCTGGTTTTAAGCAACCGTATGTCAATGTGTACTTATACAACTATGTGCCAGTGTTGCATTGCCATAATGCCAACAAGCCACACTAACACCATCTTGGTAATAAGGCAGGCATGTCACCAAGTCATGCCAGTGCCATTTGCCAATATTTTGAATAAGTCAATATGCCATTCGGTGTGTCCTTATGTCATATATCACAGTCAATATGCCAGCAAAGCAGTGGGACCCAGATCCCTGTGGAGGCCAGTGCAATGACAGCAACATCATTACATCATGATATGGTCAATATGTCAAAATGTCATTATGTCACGATATGCTCAATATACAAATATGTAAATAAGCCAAAATGTCATTATGTCAGTACAGCGGTAAGTCATTATGTGAGTGTGATATCATTACGCCAAAGGGTCACTGCAATGATGCCCATGTCATTACACTGTGATACAAATTAGAGGATAATATCATGCCAGCGTATGCCACGTTATGTCAGTATCTCATAATACCACCGATTCGACACGCAATGATGCCAGTATGTTGTGAAACTACTGTGCACGTGGCACAGTGCCATGTTATCATGTAAAAGCAGAAAGATATTTCACCTTCTGTGTCTGTCAATCTGTAAATAGCATTTATATCTGTTTGTATATATGCACAATGCAGTTCTTCTATAGAAAAAAACAACCTGACAAACCTCAATGTCAGCCTTTGTAAATGGAATTTAGTCACTGCTTGCCGAGCTACGTCCTAGGAATCTTACTGTTTTTGTCCAGCCACCCACTCCACTGCTTACTCTACCTACAGTCAGTGTTTAGAACTGTGAAGAGAATATGTTCCCTCTGATTTTAGTCTATTGTCTTTTTATCCTTGTAGCTAGAATTTTCGTCTTTGTTTTGCGTTTTCCTCCCTCTCCCATCACTACCTTCTGTCTTCTTTTGTCCTTCTACGCCACATCACCTGCTCAGTCTTTTAGCTTCTGTGACCATGGATTAGTCTAGAACTTGCACACGGCTGTACATACAAAATCATACTATGCTTATAATTATTTAAACTTTGATTAACTGATTTAATCCAGTCAGCAGAGAACACTATTGATTCGATTAGATATTGCACCATCTGGTCTATTGCATAGTTTGAAAAGAATGTCGTGTGAGCAAATGTATACCTTTCAATATATTTGAAACTTTTTTTATATGCTTGCTTTTGATTTTGACATGTTTGTTAACTTCATGTTTCCAGTACACACTCGGTTATTTAGAGTGCGTTACCGAGCAAGGCTGTGTCAACTTCCTCTCATGAATGCCACACTACCTATTAAAGTTTCAAGAATACAGCATTTATATTTCAAATGTTAATAATAAAAAAAGGCTGGTAATGCTGCAGCCCACTGTAAACATTTTCATTCTCAACATACACGTCTTTGAAGCGATCACACAAATAATATTGGGAGTCGGGTGTTTAAAGACCAGATGTGCAAAAATGAGGTGCACTCTGAAGATGATCCCCCCCCATAATTCTGCCTACATATCGAGTCATAACTAGACATCGTCAGCAGTTGCAGAGAGGTTCTGAACATTAAGTTTATGGGCTCCTCATTATTTAACATGTTAGGGTCTCCCCACAGCCCAATGAAATTTTGATGGCAGTATTACAGCTAGTTTGTTGGCTCTTCACTCCTACTCACTACTTAGGCAGATGTAAATGTGTAAGAGATGTCTCTTTGGACAGACCCATGTTTCACACAGGAAAAGATACTAGACTAATCCACCTTTCTGCTCTGATGTGAATTCATATTCGATGTGATCTTCCAAAGAGTCTGATCAGAGAGCACTGGATGTTGGTTGTTGCTGTTGTTACAGGCCTCTGTCTGGACAGGCCCAGGACTGCAGTGGTGCAATGATCTGCCTAAGCCATTTCCTGCCTTCCCATCTACATAGTGTAAAAAACAAACATTCCTGTAAATAAAGACGGCTGTCCAACAACTGTCTTCCCAGCGACAATGCTATTGACCATAGTCAGATGCTCCACTGATTAAAAATTGATCCATTTTGAAAAATCTAATCAACTGAATAGGTTTCCTTCATACGTGGGGTGGGGTTAGGTGCTTTTGTTGAGGGGGTTGCAGAGGGGGGGGATTGAGCAGCTGCTGACACAGGGAGGGAGACCTGTTATTAACCCGTGCACCTCCATGCAGCCCCGTGCACCCTGATCCCCACTTCACCTCCCCCTGCGCCCCGGGACCAGACAGGGACCAGACGGTCTGAATTATTCAGCAGTCTGAGAGAAGCTCCGGCCACTTGGCCTATTAATGCCTGACAGTAGAGGCTAGTGGCTCTAATGGCCAGCCTGGAGAAGCCCCAGTTCCCAGTGGATGCAAGTAGGCCTGCTAACGCTAGGCTTCAGGGGATGTGAGAGTGAATTCATCAGAGGCCGAGGTCGCGGCAGGTTAATGATGCCGCACGTCTAGACGGACGCTGGACTCACACCCTGCCCAAAAGGCAGCGGGGAATGGGGGTGGGATGCAATAATATTTTTATCTTTGAAGGAGAACCAGCACTGCAATATTAAGTCTTGAGGCTTATTTATGAAGGAGCGGCGTTGTTGACTTTGGCCATGATCCGCAATTGACTTGAGGGTGTCCCTTTAAAAATAACAGAGAACAATGAATATCTCCAATCCCGCTGATATGACTCGGCTTCATGTTATGTTCCGGTAGTCCTCCTGTTATTTAGTGCTAAATGAAAAGGAAGCATGAAGAGTAGCATTTATCACAAATGGATAAAATGTACAGACGTAGCTGAACAACGTTCATAACAGAGAGATCAAACAACTGTCAGCACAACCCAACTCTGATTACTCGCTAACCCTTATCATCATTGCACAAACAATGCCAACAGCTGGAGAGGCCCCTCAACTCTAACACAAAGTCACTCTGTAATCAGGGCATCTCCCCCAGAGAGAAAAGGGGATGACGCTCAGGGTGCGACTCATTTGGGAGCATCTCAGCTGCCATGTGCTCCATCACCGTGGTGATCGTATGCATCCGCTCGATGCCTCGGAAGATGTAAACAAAAAAATAAACGCAGGACCAATGAAAGATATTACCCCCTGGGTGCAGCGTGGAGGATCCAGTCAACAACTGCCGAGTATATGATCCGTGTGGCGTCTACCTGGAGATTCCTAATAGAGGAAGCTCTCAGACAAACAGTAATCATTTTTGCACTCAGTCATCATTCACTGTGAGGACAAACACATTATGAAGTCCAGGCAGAGAGGCAGAGGAAGGTATTCTTATTATCATCCACTAGAGATTTATACACTTCAAGGTTGAGTTCTTTGAGTGAGTGGGCTCGATCAGTCTGATGAAGCGCAATGAGTTTAGCCTTCAGTGGGTACTATATGTACCTGACTGTATGGCCACACAGCAGAAGCTCTTCCCTTATTCAGGATGCCAAGCGCTATTACTGTTGAGGTCAACATCGCTGCCATGATTGTGCCAAACCAAGGGCATCCTGCAGAAGGCTACCGAGGGGACACAGACACACTCCGCGCCCATTTGCACAAATGTAATTTCCCACCATCTCCCCTCACTCAAGGTGACCAAGCACATAACTCAGAGACCCATGTGAGATGATCCTGATGGACTTGTCGCAGCAGAGAATGGCTTGCATTAAAACAATCTTGCCAAAGCATGCAGAAAAAAAGCTTCTTCAAGAAACTGTGAGCGCAAACAGAGGAGCAAAGCAATTAGTTTGCTTGGCCAGAGCTAAAAATCATATGCTTATCATACAGAAAGCCTGAATTGCAGTCTAAATATTGGTACTGCATTAATAGTCAATTGGATGATTTCCATAGAGTGTCAAGCGGAGATGAAAGTAATGTAAAGATATAAATTCCTGTGAGGTCTGTGCAGACCTCCTGCAGTGAAGGAGAATGAGAAGACTGTCCACTTCACATGCATGTCCTCTGATTTGTCCCTCCTCCACCACCACCTTAGCCACATTCCAGTTCCTCAGGCATACTGCTCCTCCTGCCGCATACAGCAAAAGCCTGGAGCAATGTTTAGCTAAACCTGCTGGCCTACGTAGGCAGTGAGAGTCCCCAGAGGGCTGAACAATCAGACAATTTCAAGATCATGAAGCATTAAACCAATTCCGGCAGGGTACACTAATTAAACAGCCGAGCCCGGCACAGCCAACCAATCCCCACAGAGCAATTAAATCCATCCCCTCTAAAACACTGTGGAACCTGTCTGGGGAAAACTGCCGAGAAGTGAGAGAGCGAGAAAGAGGGAGAACGATAGAGTGTGGGGGGAGTGAGGGGTAGGAGGAAAATATCATAAAATTCATCTGGAAAAAAAAAGAGGAAAAAAAACTATAGGGGGAATGCAGCAGGAGGCTAACAAGGGAAATTGAAAAAAGCGAGTCTCAATTCACTTCTTTGTTCTTTCCTCTATTTTTTGTCATTAATATTCAAAATGTCTGCCTTTATTCTCAGACGAGGAGGTGTGTGTGCGTGTGGGGGGGGTGACCACATTTAAATTCAAAAATAGTGACCCTGTTGCGATCAAAAGTTGCATATTTAATTAAGATTACAAGGTCTGGAAAGCACTCATGAGACTGAAGGGAAAGACAGAATAGCCTCAAGGCCTATATTACACACCGGCAGAGCTGCTAACACAGTTGCAAACCCTAATCAATACCCCGATGCTCTCCTCCACGAAAGTAAATGAACAGGTGACAATGGAAGCATGACATCACTGGGCTTTTCAGGGAACAACAAAGCTTGAGAAAGTGAGAGGCAGGAAGCAGCGGAAAGATTGAAAGTGATTTCCGGGTAGCTCCCACACGCCAGAAAAAAAAATGCATTTGTTAACCTGTATAATTGCCGATATTAATAACTTGTGATTAAAAAAAAGAAAAGAAGGGCAATCTCCTTTCCCAACAATCTTATGGTTAGGTGAAGCAAATTCTCCCACTGTTTACCCATTTCTCCAGAGTGGCTCGGACAAAGTGCAAGTGTATTTTGGCGGTGCTGAAGAGGAGCAGAGAACACCACAGGGGTATGACTCTGGTGGAAGCAAACCAGAGGTGTGGACAGGGAGGCAGACCTGCTCTTTTCTCTCCCCCGACTGAGGCGACGTATAAATCAAGAGCCGAGCTTCACGTCTCCACTTCCTGTTCCTCTCCATTAAAAATGATAAACTGTACCTCTTGAAGCCGCTCGCTCGCTTTAGGGTCCCGGTCTGCACCTTCCTGGTGGAAGAAGCGGGCAGAGTGCGCGGCTCAGATTTATTCCATCCCCTCCCATTGTTGGAGATGAATAAGGGAGTAATTAACTGTGTGGGGGTAGCAGCTGCACAAAGACGAGACCGGCTAACACAACAAGCCCGATCCATCTGCTTTTGCTATAACACACCTTTTGTGTTATTTTGATAAATAAGAGCACATCTGCTTAGTAATAACAAATGCTGCTTTAATACTCAAAAGACTGTCTTTCGTGGTTCTTCTCTCTTCCCACTTAAATGAGGACAAATGGGCCTTACAAATCGGTGGCATGCGTAAGACTAGTATTCCTCCAGTCTGGTAAACACACTCTGAGCACTGGCACATAATGAGAGTGGCTGAGATCCCCGAAGACAACCTGGAGAAGGTTAGTGAAGCATTGATCTCATGAGTGCGCACCGAGCTCAGGGGTACCCTTCACACCACGCAAACCCACGTTACCAGACAACCAGCATCAGAACACAGAAAACCTGGCAGCTGCACATTTGGAGGGTTAAAAAACAAAACAAAAATGTGTTTTTTCTTCCTTCATGAAGGACAAAATGGACAATAGGGGAATAAACTACAGCAACTGAAACCCTCCCAAATACAGCTGAGGCACGTTATTTAGAGAGATGGAGACACAGAGAGAGCGAGAGAGAGAGGGCAACAGGATTCATTGTAAGCCTAGTAAAATGAACAAGAAAGGACTGCTGCTCAATACGTCTGCAGTGGCGTCAGACAGTCAAAACAAATAAAGCCAAGGCCGCGGTGGAGAAACGCAGCTCAATATGGACTTACTGGGCAGGGGACTGGCTGTCAGCAGGGAGAGGACACAGCTTTATACCAATGCCGATGAGCCATTAGCTCTCTCCTCGCGATGCTTCCGCCTGCCTCACTGCGAGCGAAGAAGAGGCTGCCCTACCGCCATGGAGCCATCCTCCAGCACACTAATGTGTCCCTGAAGTTTTGTTAAAGCTGGTTATTTACTCCTGCAAAACAATTGCTCCAGCCTAGGGGCAGCAGTATGAAGAACACACTGCTATGAAAAATCTGGCGTCTCTTGCTATGAAGCACTGTCAACTACCAAGGGGGTGTTCTTGTTGAAACATTGGAAGTACTGTGGGTTTTTTTTATGTTTTTACCCACAATACCACACGAGAGAAAACAACTAATATGCATAACTTCAAGAAGGTAGCAAATTACAACACAGGTAAATGGAAAAAAAATCTTAGTAGTCATTAGCCACAGTAATTTGGGATCAGTGCTATGAAATCATGTGCGAGGTATGTCAATTTCTGTTGCTGTGACTGAAAAGGGTCTACTCACATAACACACACGCACACTCGCATGTGCACACGCACACACTTTCTCACTTACCTCTAGTGGTATCTATTCTTGGAGATAGGGAAGAATCAGAGACTCAAAACCTGAGTGAATAAAAGCAAACCTTTCTTTGGTAGAAAATACTTCCAATAAAAAATACATTAAAAAAATTACAAATCACTCAGGGAAATATTGTGTTTTCTAAGCCCAACCTTAGACCACCATACCTCCATACTACAGTTCTGCATCACACAGCATTTCAGTCGCTGAGCGCGGCGCCTCATAAAATTTGTCACAATCCTCTAAGCGAGGTTGAGGCAAAAAAAAACATCTGGCACAAGTCATTTAACAATAGTGTCATTACATAGTTTGTCCAGCAGAGCAACCTCAGATCCATTATTTAAAATGCTTCTTTACTTTCAGTACTGCAGCTGCCCTCACAAATGACTCCCAGCAAACACGCCTGAAACAGACAAATCATCTCCAAAACTGGTCAAAGTATGGCACCAAAAACACGACCACAGACACACGGATGTGGACGTCTTCACCACGAATAACATGTCCAGCCAGAGAAAGCAAGAAATACCAATCAGATTAAAACAATGAAAAAATTTAATGTGTGTCTTTTTTTTCAGTAAAACTATATATGACTGACAACTAATTTGGTTACTAAATGGTTGTGAACAGCTCTGTGTACACAGACTAGCATTAATGAGCCTGTTTATTTAAACATAGAACTTTTAAGTCATCTATGTCTGTGACTACTTGAAGTCCGGAGCCAGCTAATTATTATTCCATGTTGAAAGTTTCACAAGACTGCAAACATGCAACTGGGATATATGACTTCGTCACATTCACCACAAAGGATTGTGGGCCAGAATAGCCAGGAAGGCACGCTGACTTGCACGCTGGAAAATGCAAAAACAAAAGCATTACATATGACATACTGGGACCAGTGTTAACAATAACCATCATAATGGAAGTAGTACACCTTAACACTGGTTGACACCTGCCATAATACTACTAAAAGTGCAAAAAAAGACACGAGAGAGACTCTACCTGCACCAGAAATTTTTTTTACCCAATTCAATTGCAAACTAATAGACCGACTCCTTCGTAATGCCGCTTAGTGCCATTTTAACAGCCAAGATGGGAACTGACTGCAAGTGTTCACAGACCTGGTTCCCATCTTCAAAGCATTTCAAAGACAGAAAAATCACAAGTTCATTGGCTATGGTCGCGATAATTCTGGTTGTGCTGCAGTGTTCAACCACTGTTTTCCCTGTGATTGTAGCATAATTGGAGACTCTAAACTGCTCATAGGTGTGAATGCAGGAGTGAATGTGAGTGTGAATGGATGTCTGTGTCCATGTGTTAGCCCTGCAACACACTGGCAACCTGTCCAGGGACCCTGCCTCTCGCCCTAAGACACACACAGCTGGGATGGGCTCCAGCCCCCCCCAATGACCCTGAAAAAGGATAAGCGGAAGCGAATGGATGGATGGATGGATGGATGGATGGATGGATGGATGGATGGATGGATGGATGGATGGATGGATGGATGGAGCATAAACAGCACATATGAAATATTTTCTGGCATATTGAAAAAAAACTGATGCTACTAACATACATACAGCATGCTAGCATCAGTACTGGAATGGTTTAGACTACAAGAATCATTAATTTCATAGTATCTCTTTTCTTGCTTAAGTGCTGTGAGCAGCGACGCACTCAGTGCTGCCAGTAGTGGCTGGAGGCTTCGCTACCGCATTGCTACTAAACGCTTTCGTACGGATGATGAAATGCGTGATTTCCAAAAGACGGAGATAAACTATGAGGCATAAAATAGTAGAGATAGATTGCAGATGTCATTTTTCTCCTCAAAGCTATAAAGACTGCGAAGGACATCACAATCAACAACACTTTATTTCCGTGGAGGAGCTATTTGAGAACGGTACTATGTTTGTAGCTGGTATTATCCAAACCTTTCATTTTACAGCTTTCAGGACATCTCAAGTTTACATAAACAGTAACATCAGGGCTTATCAACCAAGAAAAAGAGAAACAGTCTGCAAACAGGAGCCCAAGCAAGGCAAAAATGATTGGATAGGTATGGAAATCTACTTGAAGGAAGGTCAAAGTGATTAAGCTGACATTAATGACAGGCCTAGTCTTCCTGTGAGAATGCTCACCGTAGCTGTCTCTAAACCCATTTGTCATTCTGCTTCCAACGCTGAAGCATCTGCTTTGAAGTCTCTACCACTAATGCTACACAGAGAGGTTAAACAGCTTAATGCTGAAGTCTGTTTCACTCCTCTCGCTCTCTAATGTTCCTCTCCGTTTTATGTACCGGGGGTTATGGCTCTTGGATTTCACATCTCAATTTGCCCCAGATAGTCGTGTAAAAGCTCCCCTTCTTTCTTATTTGCTTTGTTGTCACTGTCAAAAGGAAGAGAGGGGCAAGCTGAAGGATACCGAGGACCGTGACAGGCATGCCCCACCCATCGATTTACAGAAGTGGGAATAACAAAACCGCGTTAAGAAATGTTTATATGAGAGGCGAGCACAAGTGAGCTGGCTTTTACATTTGCACTTAATCTTGCAAAGATTTGAAAGACAAGTCTTGAAAAATGAGCTAATGAGCACTTTTAGCAGCCACCGTGGAGGTCAGCTTCAAATCCTTTTACATCAATCGCAGTATGTGAATAAAATGATACAGCCATTATGATAAATAAAACAAGATCTGAGGCGCTCTGGACTTACTCTCCACTACAATGAGATTATGGTGACGCATGTGACATTAACAATATCTGCAAACAAATATATGAAAGCATGAATGAAAGGGAGACAGAGACCGATTTTCACAGCCAATTTGAGATTGCAGGGTGTGTGTGTGTGTGTGTGTGTGTGTGTGCGTGCGTGCGTGCGTGCGTGCGTGCGTGTGTGTGTGTGTGTGTGTGGAGGAGCTACTGGCAAACAGCACACAGAGCAGGCTGGCAGCGGAGGCAGCCAGGCTCACAGGCTGCAAAGCAATTTCACTGTTTGGCAATACTGTTGTCTCTGTGTGTGGATTAGAGCTGACACCAGAGCAACTGAGTCATGCTAAATGTAGTACAATCACAAGCTTTTGTTCCTGATCTAAAACCCCGCTGCCTCTTCGATTCATGCAAGAGACTTTGGAAACAACGCTGAGAAACGGTAACAAATAAGCAGAGTATTATTTCACCATATGAGCACAGCGTTGCGACATTACTAAAAAAAAAAAAAAAGCTCAACAGAGGGATTACAGTGACTGGTAGTAAAGGCACAGAGCCCAAGTTTGCTGAAGGAAAATCTAATTGGCCTTTTAAGTCTGCTTTGACGATAGCCTTTTCTCCGACTTCTCAAAGGGCAATTAAAGGTAACATTATGTGTGATAACTAAACAAACCGTGACTGTAATCAAGCTGCATTTCCACCTGGTTTCACCACGGCTTCTCATCGCCAGACCATCCAAAAACACTCTCTTACTCCTCAGGTACCACACTGGCCCAGAGTTGCTTCTGAGCCTGGCAGGACCTGGCAGGACAGACCCTGACCCGTCCTTTTCATGCTCGCCCACGGAAATGCCATCTGGCTGGTGTGAATGATTACCACAGCAACGGCCGGGTGACCTGCAGCCAGCAGGAACCAAGGTCACTCCACCTCAGCACTTCGCACTTTCCCTGCCCTCTTTTCATCAGCCTGCAGGTGAATTATTCATCCTGTGCAACTCAAGAGGCACAAATCCACTGCACAAACACTGAAAAAAAAAAAAAAAAACGCACACTCGGTTTACTGATATAATAACTTGTAATGAGAAAATAAATGTTCCAGTGTGAACTGTTCAAATAAATAGCTTGCAGTTGTACTCTGCTAGAGCAAAAACTCGGGTTCTATATGGGAATAGATGGCGAAACGGCTGTAATGATTTTACATTACCGGAGCTGCTTTCTGCAGGATAATGTGATCAAATTTGTGGAAAAATATTAAAGGTTTCGGGGTTAAAAAAAACGAATAGAAGAAGAAAAGATTAATTTTCAACACGGCCACAACTTTCATCACATGCATGCGTGCAATGAGTTTTAACACTCTAATGAGTGAAAGTGAATGTGCACCTATCACAGGTACTAAAATACAAGACAGGTAGCAACATATGGATCTCAGCTTAGTTGCAGTCTAACACACCTGTATTTCTGCCTTTGCACACAATGACCTGTTTCCACCTGATTGGCTTATTGTTTATAATATGCACCACATACTTATAGTTCAAATGCCATCTACCTTCAAGGCATTCACTACTAGAGGTGTTATTTATTAATAAGCTGATAATAAACGTCCTGAAAGGGATTTACTACGTTATAGCAAAGGGTGCCTCATTAACAAGTATGAGTTAACACTTTTCTACAGGTACCATGAATTTAACTTGTACAGCTGGTTATTATAAGCCTTATTATCATCAGTTATCGAATGGGGGCTACCATTTTTTATTATTTACCGCCACATTAGTACTCCTGACTGAGGGCATCCTTAAGGGGCACTTTACATTTAGCTCCTCGCCTACTGAGACGCATTTAATAATAATAAATATATATATATATATTGCATGTATACGTCTATCATAAATCTGGTGCCGTGGTGACATGGTGAGAGCCAGCAGGGAGGACGCTGCATGAAGCCGCCAACAACAATAGCTCCCTCGCCCCTCTGGATCCCCAGCCTGGATGTGTGAGAGGTGTCCAGCGGCCGGGAGCTGGAATAACACTCGACCAACCGGAGAGCCACTAAGATCTGATTTCTGCTCCTCGGCAGGCTTTTCCGACAGAGCCGGACTGCCATGCCCCTGTCATCTCTCATGTTACAGAACATCAGTCAAACGGCAGAGACGGTGCCCTTGCGCCGGCCGAGGCTGATTTACAAACATTAGCGGGGAATACAATTACACAGCTTCCCCCGGCCGAGCAGCCCTATGCGGCTTCAGGATGGAGAGAGAGAGGGGGGAGAGGAGCAGGGGTGGGGGGCGGAGTGGACACTGAAAACAGCGTTTAGCTTTCCTCAACCTTATTTCAACGTTTGCTTCCAGGACCAGGAGCGAGCTACGAGCCCGTCAGCGCCGTGCTTCATAAATCCAACTTTGAGTTTGAGTGGCTCAAGCTGTAGCCAAAGGCTACGGAGGCTGACATGCTATTTAACGGGACTACATGTTATGGCTGTGATACAAACAAACCGCTCACCTGCCACATTCTCCTCGCTATTAATCACAAACATTTTGGTGCCAGCGACATGACAGTCCAAAAAATTTTTTAAAAATTAAAAGAAAAAGAAAAAGGTCGTCTGTGAACCGCGAATAAACGCTGTGTGAATGTAGCCTAACAGTAGTCTACTGTGTCAATACAGCCCAAATACTAGTCCGCACATTAAATATTTTATCATAATAAAAATGTCCGAGCAAAATAACTAAATTAACTTTCCACGTCACACTTAAAAACTTCCCGACATGCAAATCCTTCGGAGCAGAAAATGTAAAATTCAAAGAAATGCACTGTAGCCTGCTGAAAGGTGCAGCAGCAACGCAACGACCGTCGACACAAACCGCATAAAACATTAAGCTGGGAGAAAAAGTTACAGCCTACGTCCAAGGACAGCGATTCGGAGGCGCATTAAAAGTTTCCGTACATGTAAGTACGGCTGTGCTCGTCGCGGACAATAATGAGTAAAAAAAAAAAAAAAAAGAAGAAGAAGAAGAAAAGCTAATGCATAAACATCAGTGCTGTCCGCGGTGCTGATCCCAGATCGGTGTGGCACAGAAGGCTGTGCTGCTCCGCGGTCGCTCCACCGCTGATCAATGATTGAACTGAACAAAGGCAGGAGAGGGATCAATTTCTAATAACTATCAATGCAAACAGCGCTTCCTTTCGCTTCACGTCCGCCCAAAACAAGCAAACACACCCCGGAGTACAGTAGCAAGGCATACCGCTGAAAAATAAAGCGAGAAAGGTGAGAATAGCACTAACCTGCAGCCGCCGTAGATCAAATTTCTTCCAATATTGAAACATCGATCCTACATCGGCGGCCATCTTGGGGGATATTGAGGAGATTTTTTTCAGCGGCTGCAATAAATATGTGGGCTGGATTCCCCCTCGTTAAACAACGTTTACGATCACCGGTCCCACTTTTTAAAAAAAGTAACGGAGAGACTTAGCACGAGAGTCCGCACGTATGTTTGACAAGTCTGCCAACATGTCTTTTGTTGGAGTAGGAATTAAAAAAAAAAAAGTAGAGTTGTTCTTTTTTTCTGGAAAAGTGCCCACGTCTTAAAAAAAGAAGAAAAAGAAAAAAAAAGAATAAGAACAAAATGTATCCGTGCCTCTGTCCCCGACATTAACTGGACAATTGCACTTGATTTCGCTTAGGCAAAGTTATCAATAGTGACGAAAAAGCCCGAGTTTGATCAATAGTGTCTGGAAAAGGAAAGGAGATGATGTGCAGATTAGTGGAGTTCTGGGAATTTAGCCAAGCCTACTTTTTTTTAGCGTGTTTATTACACGAGCACATGGGACTGACTAATTAGAGGCAGAGTTGCAAATTAGAATGGGCTACATTATCGATACGTGTAGTCCAACTATTATTAGAATGCCACTTATCAGTCCGCATGTCGCCTTCTTGTCGTGCAAATTAGAGCAAACTTGCGCATTATGAAACTCTTCCTCCACATTTAAAGGAAAATGTGCCCAAAGATGAACATTTCAATCATGTTTTTACGCTATTTTCCTAAATCACTTTCTGATGGCAGACAGTTACTGTCAAAAGTTCAATCTCACATTTGTTATTAAACATTCCACATGATCTACTACTTACAGTATTTTACCATATTTGGATTTTCTTCTGGATCAATTTCTATAGAATAGAAATGAGCCACTATGACTTGGTGGCTATTGAGTTTAATCGTGCATTCACATTAAGAGGAGCAAATTAGGACGTAAACGCGCTCACTGTAAGACTATAAAAACATAAAGATGGATTTTAGGAAATTGGCTCGTTTCCTATTACTGACAGCAGAATGCTGGGAAGAGTTAAACTGTCACAAAATCGACTGTCTAACTGACTATAGCAGTATATATAGAGTGCTCTTTGTCTACTTAAAATAACTCATTCCTCTGGTCTGGAGATGCTGCTGTACTGCTACAACACTGGAGTCAGGTGCTCCCCCTGCTGACACCACAGAGTCAGAAGGAAGGTTATGTGCGGATGGGCTTTCTTGCACAGGTAAAACCCAAATGGTTTGCACCACGTAGCTTCTCGCTCATATATCCCTTATATGAAAAATCAGTCCCAGTTAGAAAATTAAATTCTCTCGAGTCATAATCTAAGCACCTCCAGGGACGATGACATATTTCTCTGCCACAGACAAACACCTTAGGGGGAGAGAGAAGGGAAATTATTAAAAGTTTTGCTTATTGCATTTTATTTCTGGCTCTAGGGTGAGGCTAAAGTGATGGATTCATATGTAAGAAGGAAGGTAGTTATCAGAAAACCAGCATTCACAGTTGAGCTATAGAAAACACTGTGATTCTTAGAACTCATTAGGATATATGAAAAACGTAATGAATACATTGAGAACCAGCAGCGGTCCCAGCTTGATGATGTTGAATCGTCTTCTGTTGTCATTTTGACATATTTAGAATGCATATATATATATATATATATATATATATATATATATATATATATATACACACACACACACACATATATATATATATATATAAAAAAAAAAAAAAAACACCCAGCACGCCCCTGCGGGCGGTTTATCCTTCAAGCTCGGGTCCTCTACCAGAGGCCTGGGAGCTTGAGGGTCCTGCGCAGTATCTTAGCTGTTCCCAGGACTGCGCTCTTCTGGACAGAGATCTCCGATGTTGTTCCTGGGATCTGCTGGAGCCACTCGCCTAGCTTGGGAGTCACCGCACCTAGTGCTCCGATTACCACGGGGACCACCGTTACCTTCACCCTCCACATCCTCTCGAGCTCTTCTCTGAGCCCTATATATATATATATATATATATATATATATATATATATATATATATATATATACACACACACATATATATATATATATATATATATATATATATATATATATGTGTGTGTGTGTGTGTGTGTATATATATATATATATATATATATATATATATATATATATATATATATGTGTGTGTGTGTGTGTGTGTATATATATATATATATATATATATATATATATACACACACACATATATATATATATATATATACACACACACATATATATATATATATATATATATATATATATACACACACATACATATACACATATATATATATATATGTGTGTGTGTGTGTGTGTATATATATATATATATATATATATATATATATATATATATATATATATATATATATATATATATATATATGTGTGTGTATATATATATATATGTGATTTATTCTTATTTACATTTGAGGAGAGAAATAAATCTCAGAGACACACACTTCAACAAAGGAATGAGCACAGGTGTAGACTTCAATATCTGTGTCATTTCACCCCCACCGCAATGAAAAAACAAAACAAAACCTGAAAGTAGCAGAGGAGTTACTGAGGAAGAGAGCCACGGGAACGTCACTCAGAAAAGGAATGCCTCCCAAAAAGTGTCTGTTTTTTAACCCCCAAAATACAAGAATGAATTATAAGTTAATGCAATTCTTCAAACACAGTTATAACCACCGCATGCAAACACACATATTTAAAGACACACAGTGTTGTGGTCTCAGTCAGCAGCTCTGCAGCATCTTCTGTGACACCTTAGATACAGGCAACAGCAGATGTATCTGACAGAGCAAAACAATGATCTGATATATTGTCTCGAAAAGTTGTTTGTTTGTTTTTCTTTATTATAAAATGCTGCTGTGGGCCTTTATCGTTTTCATTCAACCTGATTAGCATAGATGATATGTACATGATCTTAAAAATGAGGGGTTGATATATCAAAATGAATGAATTTATCAGTGACATAGAGGTAGCCTGATATCAGACACCCTGACTCTCATGTCTGAAAGCGCACAAGCACAGAAGACCGTGTCTAGCTTAGCAAGGATACCACTAAATGAGAAAAGCTGAGAATTATTATTTGAAAGCAAGATGGAAAGCCGCTGAGGTCCCAGCATAGGTTGAAGTGTGAGCTGCAGCCTGATGATTGTGTTTTTCTTTACATAAATAAACTAATGCAGAAAATGCACAAATTGGAGCATGAAAGTGTAAGGAAAATAAGTGTACGATGCTCCAAATTTCAGGGGAAAGGACACCACCCCAATGTGTCCTCCCTGTGAACCCCAAGCCAACAGGAGTGAGAATGAAGCCCACCTCTGATCAAGCACACTTCACTAAGTAAGGACATAAAGTTGGTACATAGCCACATTCTTAGATGAATCTTTTACGTTTTCTCTGTGCACAATCGCCTGCTCACGCTAGAGAAATTCTATCTGCCAGCAGATATAATAAATTGTTTTCAATCGCAGACATTTTCCAGTGCCGGCCAGGAACACTGTTCTGGCTCACCAGGAACATATAGAGAGAGCCCAGGCTCTGCAGGGACCCAGCTGGACTTAAATGTGGCTCCAGTTGCTGAGACTGTGTCTGTCAAGGTCCCTAAATCCAAATTCAGCCTTTTGAAAAATTGCTCAATCTTACAGCCTCAATCAGCTCTGTATATAATCTTGACCCCACGTTCACCACCATCATCAACAAAGCACTACGGGCCTCTTCCAGTAACCCCCGTCACCTCATTCAAATTAATACATTCTTCTGTAAAAGCTTAATCTAAAAAGAAATCCACAGTTACTTAAAATGAGGACTGTGTGCACAGATGGGAACAATAAAATCATAGCTTTGATGAGGTCGCTGAATGAGGCATTTCTTTGAAAATGCTGACAGTATATTTAATAAAGTGTCAGGTTTTTTGATGAATGATAGCAGCTTCTCCGAGCTTGTTTGGTGATTTTATTACGGATTAAAAGCTCCACCTAAGTCTCAGTCGGAAGAGGAGAGTGTCTCATGCACGTTTCTGCAGCTACTCTGATAATAATTCATTGGAGATTCATTTTAGATGAATCAAACATTTATCAGTGTGATCAGAATACCTATATGTTAACAGTGTTTTACCATTTATATAGAGAGATGAAAAACAGAAAGATGGCCCGTGCACGCTGCTGAGAACCTTCGGCTGTGCTCAGCAGAAGCAAGGTTAAGGGTTATAACTGTAGCCTGTTTTATTTAAATACGCATTTAACCATTTTCTTAACCCCTCACCCTATCCTATACAATGCCTATCCTAGCCGTCACTGGTTGAGAATCATGGTGCTCACTGAATAGGGTTTCCATCACAGGGCTAACATCCACACCCATGGCCAGTCTTAGAATCACCAGTCCAGCAAACGTACATATCGTTGGACGTTCAAATGCTCATCTCTAAAATGCAGTGATACTGACTCCTTTCAGGGCAATGCAGTGGTGTAGTAGTTAATGCTGTTGCCTAATGTCATTTTCTGGTCTAAAATCTGTGTGATATACCTAAATTACATATAGTGCATGAATGAATCCTGGCATAAATGTGTGTATGAAGAGCTTTGAGTGGTCAGTAAGATTTTTTTTAAAGTGCTATATAAATTCCAGTCCATTTCTTTGCCAGGTTGCGGCCTTTGTAAAATAATAGGTGATTATGAGCCAATTATTAAAGAAAAAATAATTCTATTCAATTCAGGTTTGTTTATAATGTACCAATTCTCAACAATTACCTTCTTAAGATCTTATAATTTTAGAGGGAAAACAATTAGACTGTGAGCTAACACTTGGCGACAGTGAAAAGGAAAAACTCCCTTTTAACAGGAAGAGGCTCAGGGAGGGGCAGACATCTCCAAAAGCAGTTTTGGGATGAGGGAAGAGAAGAGAAAGGAGAGCAGAAAGAAAAGAAAGAAAGAAACGTAGTTGCATGCAGTAAAATAAACAAGTGTTAAATACAGCCCATTATTCATAACTGACTTATTAACTGTGCTAACTTGGTATAAGAGCTAACACTTGGACTAAATCATAACTTTACAGCTACATTTTAGTTGCAACCTTCCGCTGGCATTCTCATGAAAGCGAACAACATTGTTAATACCTGGGAGTTCTTTTTTTAATGTTGTTATTTGAGATTATCATACGAAGTATATGAGTTCACACAATGCATCTGCACTATATTAAATGTGCAATTTACCTCAGTTGGGTGATTAGCAACCACACAAAGGTTTGATGATTTATTCATTGGAAAATGTGATATTATCCTAAAATGTCCATGAATAGAAATTATATCAACATAATTAAATACCCTATTTGAGGCACTTTGATTGCAGATAAAACTTTTGAAACACCAGAACACTAAAGGTTTTGAAATTGCGTGAGACAACAAAAGTAAACAGATTCAGTGTTGCTGAAAATGATGCAATGTCCCAGTCCCATCACTCGCCTAAGGCCAAAATCGCTAAACCCTCACAGACGTCGTGGGTGTCTGCTCTGAATTTATTACAGGTTCAGAATGGTGCAAAAAGCAGGAAGAGGACAGCACTGTGCCATTTGAGCCACAATTACAATAACTTATTAATAAATAAATAATAATTCCTGTTTGTGACATTAGACATTTTAACAAAAGTCAGGAAAACCAGGAAAAACACTGTCCAGCTGTTTAGCTGGATACAAACAAGTGTGCCATAAATAAACACACAGTGAGCAGTCAGATGCTGTCACTTCCATCCATGATTGGTTATTGTAGATTTTATCTGGGGACAATTTTACTATAAAATGTATGGAGACACCCTAAGAAAGCTCTTAAATGCTCCAGAAACTGGTCCAAAATGCCTTCTATACTAGTTCAGCCTGGATGCTGAATGTTGTGGGTTGCTAGCACTATCTACTGGACAAACTGGGTAAATGACTGGTCAAAGAAATAAAAGAGGAGTCTTTGTAAATTAGTAAAAGGTGACACATTTGTCTCTATTTTCACAGCAAAGCTAGTAATATAAATAATAGATAGTTTTCATCAAATATGAAAAATAAAAGATACGTAATGAACAATAAAAGGGGATTAAAAAAAGAGCAGAATATACAAATGTGATTGATTAGGGATGGAAGAGCTCAGCGTCAGAGTCAAATCAAATCAAATGGGTAAAGATGGAAGCTAAATGATTTTTCATTATGAATTCAGAAATACCAAAGAGGTGGTGTTGTGGTGAGTTCTAAGTTGTGGGACCAGAGCACCAGGAAGCAGTTTTCCAAGCTCAGTATGAACTTGAGGAGTTTGCAGACATACTCAAAGGCCCGAGTCTGACGTGATCCAGAGCACCGGTGTATCTCAGAAGCAAACTGCCAACATAAAATCCGCTTAAGCTGCTGTCAGTTAGCGCTGAAACTTCACCTTTACACCGCTGTGTTTTGCAGTATGGTGTGTTAAGTGTGTCAACTACCTTGTTAATTATCTAATGAAGCTCAGTCTCACTGCTGGATGTCCAGCACTGCCGCAGGACAGAAACTGAACACTGCTTTGAAAAAACACATGATATGAACAAGGTTGCCTATTTTCCACAGCATGACATACTGTTTATGATCAACTCTTATTGGGGCTCAGAAAGCTTCAGCTAACAGTTCTGTTTATTGTGCTACCAAGAAATGGCTCCAGTCAGAGGTTGTCCCTCAGTCTCTGTGGAGCAGTAACAGGACAGCTGGATGATGGATCCCATCAAGTGCAACTGTCAGTCACAAACACAACTGTCCTTCCCGAGCCAGAGCTATGTCCTGTTGTTATTCTGGGGGCTCAGTAATGGGGTATGTGTGTTTGGCTATTATCCCTAAATCTCATGAACTCAGACAATGGTGGCAGTGAGAGAATAGACCTCTTTACCTGTGTCCCTGCCTAAACAAGGCATGGAGTATTTATAGCCCATAAGTGTGCGCCATTATAGATGGGAGAGGGGTGAGTATATCAGCCCCTTGTTTTGGGGGCTGCTCCATCATAAAGCAGCGAGGATACTGCTTGGTCCAAATCCAGCTAACACTGAAACATGGTGAGTGGATACAGATCTCATTGTTATTGTCTTTAACATTGTTTAAAATAAGCACCAGACTGTGAGGAGACAGTCTGTTTCTGCTGTGTGATTAATGTGTTTACTGTAGATATCTGTATAACAGTCCGTCAAAGTCTGCTCTTTTCAAACAACAGATAACGCACCAATGTACTACATGTCAATATGTTGTGAGGCCTTTTTTTCCTTTAAATAATCAATCGGACAATGCTCCCGTTGTCCTATTGATGAGATATTTGTATACTCGACTTGAAGACATTTTCATCAAAATGACAACAAATTAACTGTCTCGGAGAGGAGAAGGAGGAGGCGGTAAGGAAAGTCTTGACCTTAAAAAAAAAAATTTTTACTTGCAACTTTTTCCTCCGTGTTTGCAATAAAATGGAGCAATGACATTTAAAACACACACAACATTTAAGGAGAGGAAATGGGAGGGATGAAGAGGAGAGAGGTGAGAGAAAGGCAGCAAAAAAACAGAAAAGAGACTTAGAAGAGCAGCCAACCGGGTTGGAAAGAGCAAAACAAAGGGAGTGCGGAGCAGACAGCAGAGAAACACGAGCAACAGGTGCAGGCTATGAAGAGGTCAGTGGTTATTCGCGTAATATTTGGCCCAATAAAGTTTCCGCTGGTCCAACAGTGATGTGCATTGGGCAACAGCAAGAAATAGCAAACTCTGCCTCATTGCCCACGAGTACATGAATCCTCTTAAAACAAAATAAATAATTAAATAAATGTATCTGAGTGCCAGAGGTCCCTTCCATGAGATATACAAGAGCTAATCCACAACAAGGGTTAGACAGCAGCTGTCGAGAGGACCCTGAATCCGAGCAACATGATGTCACTGCGCTGCATCCCCCTTACGGTGTTTTTCACAGTTCCTTGGCAGTCATGTAAATAGCTCAACATAATCCTTGCCTCTGAGGGATTTCTGATCAAACAGGGCTCAGTGTACTCTCCTGTCATCACATACACCCTATAGAATAATCCCTCATGTGATCCTGGGACTATGAGAGTGCAGGCAGTGGACCACACCCTCCCTAGGCTTACCCTGTGTGCTCCCAAAACTGGAGGCTCGAATAAATATTTCCATAACAAACTGACAGTGTTTGTAATCCTCACTAATGAAATGTGTGCCCCCCAGTATAAACCTTTCCTCTTGTGCAATAGATGCATACCCCCCCACTAAGACACACGCACTTAGTCAGAGTGAGCTGATCGTCGGCTCATTACCACGTGTGACAGTAAAACCGATAATGAGTAAGGCTGTATGGAAGAGCCAGGTGATGATCGTGTGTCATTGTTATTGGATCTAATTAAGAGTGTCATCGTTAAACCCCCCACAGGCACCCAAGAAAGCAAAGAAGAGAGCGGAGGGAGCCAGCTCCAATGTGTTCTCCATGTTCGAACAGGCCCAGATCCAGGAATTCAAAGAAGTCGGTACTCTGCCAAAGGCTTTCTTTCACATTGAATTTGAGCAGTTTACTCACTGCGATGTCTGCTCACTCTGTATACTCCCGCAGGCGTTCACTATCATGGACCAAAACAGAGATGGCTTCATTGACAAGAACGACCTCAGGGACACCTTTGCAGCTTTAGGTAAACTCACTGTGTGTCACGTTCCTGTTGTGATGGTTTCACATGAATACATTACACAAGTCCAGCAAAAAACAAAAGAAACCTTAGGCATTCTCAGGTTCCAGCTTCTCACATGTAAGAATTTCATTGTCTCAGCAAGTAGAACTCACCTTGAGTTCTGGGATGTTTAATTGCCATTTTTAAAATACCGTCTGAACAAACAGATAAGTGATAAATTGAGCTGTAGTAGTCATGAGTTTAATCATTAGCTGACTTTTTCCCCCAACCTAAGACTTATTAATATTATACATAAACAAGCAAACCTATTAAACATATTACAACACAAACTAAACAAGAAAAGCACAGCAAACAAACATGATCAAATTTACATTAAAAAGAATATTTGTATCTTTTCAAATAACACATGGTTCACAACAAACTCCCGGTCTTCCACATATTTCAAAGAGTCTCAAAACCTTTCCAAGTTTTTTTTATTTTAATACATATGTTTTCCTTCCTAGGGTTTACTGTCAACATATTTACTGCATACCTGGAAATATCTCCAACTGTTTCTACTAAATGTATTAAACCTGCAACTGAGTCATTTTGCAATAAACAATATTATGTCCTCTGGATATAATGATAGCTATTTCCTGAGCTAGTTATTCTCGACATTTGTTGTGTGATTTATTCCATTTTCCATTTCTATTCCAATACTTTGATTAAATAGAGTCATTCAAAAGAGTTTTATCAAAAGCCATACCTCATTTTTCTTTATTATTGTTCATTTAGGTTTTATTTTGTATAAGAAGAACCTTGACTTACTGCAACAAATCTGTTCTAGTCTTTATCGACCTGGGATTCAATTTTGTTTAATATTTTTGGAAAATGTTGTGTATTATATTGAGTACTATCCATCAAGCTTGCTGACTTCATGTTCTACATTTGTTTAAATGTTCCAGTGGTTTTAGAATATATTTAAAGGACCAAGTGTTGAATGTGCCTTGAAAAAAATCTCAATAGATTTTTTTTTAATACAAAGCTGGAAAACTGTTGTTATTCCAAATTTCCAGCAACTGCATCCCCTTCCAATTCCTTCTTTGGTCATTTTGGGCTGGATGGCATGGTCAACCCATCTAATAGTTCCGTTGAGCTTTTGTGGATTTGTTTTAATCTCTTTATTGGACTATTTTCAATAAATAATATATCAGTTTAAAAAAATGAGCATTAATTGCAACCTCTGTTTCACCATATATTCCATGTTTTTCAGGCCGTTTAAATGTCAAACAAGAAGAGATTGATGACATGCTGAAGGAGGCACCAGGGCCCATTAATTTCACTGTCTTTCTCACCATGTTTGGAGAGAAACTAAAAGGTAAACGAAGATGCCGTTATATGACGTTCAAAAAATGAAATCATTTTTCTTCAATGCAGAACTGCCACTTTTCATCTACAGGTGCTGACCCAGAGGAGACTATCCTTAATGCTTTTAAAGTCTTTGACCCTGAGGGAAAAGGAACACTAAAGAAAGAGTTGTGAGTAATAGTCTGGTTCTTAAGCGACTCGTGACATTTGCGTCTCGTTTGCTCATCATTGCTGCTCGTCTCCACAGTGTGACAGAGATGCTGACGACCCAGGCTGACAGATTCTCTGCTGAAGAGGTTAGTGCTCCACCTCTGATGATGTAACAGATAGTTGAGCCTTGAGTTTTTATAAATGCAGATACGCTCTGTAACCTTTCTTTTTTACTTCGTACCCAAAGATGGAGCAGATGTTTCAGGCATTCCCTCCAGATGTAGCAGGGAACCTGGACTACAATAACCTCGTCCATGTCATCACACACGGTGAAGAGAAAGACCAGGAATAATCACATCCTCCCTCACTGGGTCGTATTTGTGCTGAGATATGATCACATATGACAGCAAAAACAGAAAGCAAAAACGTAAATAACTTCAGCTTCAGTTTTTGAATATGCACATGGATCAATGTGTTCATTCATTCATTCATGATTATAACATGTATATGTATGTATATTATTTGAATATATATGAGTAATCTCTTCAAAGGTGAAATTAAGAGTTTGACCTCGGATGTTTTTGACAAATCAATAAAGAAAGATTCAACCTCACAGAGATGCATTGAAGAAGCGAATCTCAGTGTATTTCATCTTCCATAAGTAGTGATATTTAATTATCTGTATATAGTGATTTTATTTCAGTGCTCACTGTTGATCAGTAGAAGAACACTGGAACCCAGAAGCTCCAAGTCCCATTTGTTCAATTTTGCCTTAAAGAGTACTTTAAGTGTATGAATATAAGGGAAAGGATTGCTAGGTAGACAGTGTGTCCTTTAAAGGCTCTATGTGGCTACTCCACCATAGCTCAGCTTCTGTTAATGGTAAAGCTAATCTGTAATTACACTTACTGTATACCCCAGTATCATTTACTGTACTTATGTATCTCTTTATTTTACATGTAAATCAATTTCTTGATTGTCTAGAAATTGGTGCATCTCTAAGGGTTTTATTGGTTAACTGATATTCAAATTGAAGCAAAAGTGTTCATCATACTGAATTATTTCCTAATCAGATAACACAGAACAGGAACTGCGTATAATTAATATCCGGTATGGTGAAAAAAACCTAATTTCATTATACTTTACTAGGGAAATGGAAAATAAGTGGAGTAATTTATTGAAACGAGATCAAACATACATGGAAATACACTATATAAGCCAAAAGTTTTGAAATTTCTAATGAACTTCAAAGTCAATATTTGATATCAATACTTTTATTCTTCACAACAGGCTGAACTTTTTTAGGGATGTTTTCTTAGCATTTCTTTAAGCAGTCTTCAGGAATAGTTCTGCAGGCTTTTTGAAGGACAATCAAAACTCTTCTTTGGATGTTGGCTGCCTGTTATTCTGGTTTCTGTCGAGATGATCCCACACTGCTTCGATAATGTTGAGGACTTGGCGACTGAGGAGGCCAAACCATAGTGTGTGTTTTTCTATCCAGATATACTTTGTACTGTGTTGGCAGTGTGTTTGGTATAATTTTCATGTTCTCCAAACGACATGACGTTCAGGTATTGTGTCAGGTGGCTATACCAAAGTGGCTCAACGTGTTATGTGTAGAAACAACACTGATTCATTTATTGAGTTAGGGCCCTTTTGTGGGTTAAGTAGCTTACAAAGCACGTAAATTTAAAAAAATATCCCTCTGAAAATTGTCAGGTACAAGGACTGGACTGAAAATGAGTGAAAAATCAACAAATATCCAAAGAAAAAACATTAAAGGGCTTCAGAAGGTCTGAAGCTGTCCCCATCCAGCACAGTAGGGGGCAGTAGTGTAGCAGCTACCAGCACAAGCCGCTGGCTTAGCAGTACAAGGTGCGGCAAAGGAAAAACAGAAACGGGACACCGTCGCTAGCAACCGTTTGTGTTGGTTGACGCTTATTTTTATAGTCCCCGTCCCTTTTTTTTTTTAACAAAACGAAACAATTGATGTTGGCATTTTTAAAATCGCGATCTTTAAGTAGCGTATTAGGCTGTCAAAAGTGTCGGCTAGTGGCTAAACGGTATCAGGGTCGCGGCAACATCTTCTACCCTCAGCCGGAAAATAGACGAAGCTAACATAAGCAAGCTAATGCTAGGATAGCTAGCGGGCTAGCTTTCACAAGTGTGTCAACGCGAAGACCTAGATTTGACTGGAGCGATTTTTTCGTAACACCGACGCTTGCAATGGCTGATGTTGACAAGCTCAACATAGATAGTATCATCCAGCGGCTTCTAGAAGGTAAGTAAATACAAAAATTTCCACGAAACACTTGTTTTATTATTTAAATGTTATGGTAAATGCTAATAGTCGATAGCTAGCTTTAGCTCGTGTTCATCTTGCTGCAATAACTAGTAACAATAATCAGAAATATTTGCAAGATAACGTAATATTTTTAATTAATGTCGGCTACCACCTTTATGTAATGCGTCTCTTGACTCAGAATATTGGTGTGTCTGAAGGGTGTGAAACGACATGTCACGTACACTGTGTTCTCATACACAAACACCGCGAATTCCGTCACGGCATATGGCTTCTACACTCACCGTTTGTCCCAATTGGCGTCCGGGCAGAGATGCCATGCCCGGGTTATCTGGAATAGTGTTTAGGTGTTATTCTTACTGATTTTTGTCTTCTTATTCCAGTCAGAGGAGCAAAACCTGGCAAGAATGTTCAGCTGCAGGAGAACGAGATTCGTGGATTATGCCTCAAGTCCAGGGAGATCTTCCTCAGTCAACCCATTCTCCTGGAGCTGGAGGCCCCCCTCAAGATTTGTGGTAAGAAAAGCTATGCACTTACTTACCAGAAAGATTGACTCAGCAATTGACTGATAGTATGTACTGACGTATGATAAGTGGTGTATGACTCAATAGCAATGTGTATAATTCAGCTTGGTATTTGCCCTGCAGGTGACATCCATGGGCAATACTATGACCTGCTAAGGCTGTTTGAGTATGGGGGCTTCCCTCCTGAGAGCAACTACCTGTTTCTGGGGGACTACGTGGACAGGGGGAAGCAGTCACTGGAGACCATCTGTCTTCTACTGGCCTACAAAATCAAATACCCAGAAAACTTCTTCCTGCTGAGGGGAAACCATGAGTGTGCTTCAATCAACAGAATATATGGTTTTTATGATGAGTGTGAGTATTGTTGAATGACTAGAAATGTCCAACCTGGGGCCTCTTGTGTCCATTAAGGGTACCTGTCAGACTCTCTGTTGCGTTATCTTTTGCTGGTTAAACTGTTTGGAGGAAGTTGTTGGTATGAGATAATGGAAAAAAATGAAGTATAATTTCTTGTCTTACTGTGTTAGGTAAAAGAAGGTACAACATCAAACTCTGGAAGACCTTCACAGATTGTTTTAACTGCCTCCCAATTGCCGCCATTGTTGATGAGAAGATCTTTTGCTGCCATGGCGGTGGGTTATAATGCGCAGAATGAATGTTTTGGCACAAAACCCTACTATCAACTCTAAAGTGTTTTGGTTGTATGCATGATGTTAGAAGTAGTGTACATTTGATATCAGCGTTTATTATTTGTCCTTGAGAAACGCTGTTTTTGCAGTTTGTTACCTGACATGGAGCTCACCCAGTTCCAATCGGTGCTGACCTCAGTATCAGTGTGTTTATTTGTACTTTTACTTTACTGTTCCATTTAGGACTGTCCCCTGACCTTCAGTCCATGGAGCAGATCAGACGCATCATGCGTCCCACTGACGTGCCTGACCAGGGTCTGCTGTGCGATTTACTTTGGTCTGATCCAGACAAGGATGTGTTGGGCTGGGGGGAGAACGACAGGGGTGTGTCATTTACCTTTGGCTCAGAGGTGGTAGCCAAGTTCCTGCACAAGCATGACCTGGACCTGATCTGTCGTGCCCATCAGGTAATCACCTCCGTCATCACAAATAGAAACTTCACTGTGGGAGGTGGCCGTGTACTGGCCAGAGGCAAGATACACTTGGTACAGGACATGATATACTAGCACACGTGGTGTGTGTAGTGGACAGTGGGTTTTGACCGTTTTGGCTTGCGTTTGCATCAAAGTAAAATTATTTGCGCATTTCCAGAGGTTGTTACGTGTTCAACTAAAGCTTTACTTTTAAAAAAATATCTAGAGACTTAAAGAATATGGAGAGAAATTGATGTTAGAATAGTCACAAATTACTTTAATGCTGCCACTTAATGCCAGTGCAAAGACAAGAGAGCTCAGCTTTCAATGCAGTCTTGTGTAATTTTGTGGAAAAGATGTTTGTCAGAATAGACAGTAGCTTGTAGTAGTAGAATATAATGTGTAGCTTATTAATGTAAAAATAGAGTTTGGTCAGTATGACAACTAATAAGGAAAAACACTGTTGAGGCATGTTGAGTCTGCAATTAAGACAAGTGATTGTGAACGTAAATACACAAGTTTTACTTGAAACTCCTGACCAGAGGCCAGGCTAGACTTTAATAGTGACCAGTAAACCTTTGCCACTAATGTACTTGATGATGTAGCTGCTGATAGACGTATCAAGATGAATTGTGAAGTGTATAGTGTAGGGCTGGGCGATATGACCCAAAATTCATATCTCGATATTTTTTAGCTGGATGGCGATATAAGATATATATCTCGATTTTTTTTTTTAAGCCATAAAGTAAGAACAAAAAGAGAGTTCTTAGTCAAAGCTGTGTCCCAGATGTCACACAGGCACTTTTATTAACATACAGCACAGATGTACATGAAAAATTACTCAAAATTAAATTATGAGCATTCATTAAATAATAATGCTCCATAAATAAAAGAAAACAAGGTTGTTTTTGTGCTAAACAAAGAGCTCACAATTGTGCAGTCAAAATGTAAACTAAAAGACGCTGAGCGTAATAACAAAGACAGACAGATTTCACAGCTGCTCTGTTCCCAAGTTTTATTGTGTGACTGATAGCCTGGAGTTTGAAATCCGCTTCATAACCACGTCTCTTACAGGTGCCATTTATGGTCCTTATACACACACAATACGGTAATATTACGTTGATGCACAGTACATATCACTCCGCGAAGCTCCTCGGTAGCCGTAATGCGCCGACAATCTATCAAGCGGTGCAGCTCCGTAGCTTACCAAAGTCGTACTCAAACATTTTTGACAGATTGCTGAGCGCCGTGTACCACATAAAATCAGTTCGCGGCCATCAAGCACAACCAGAATTCATACATAAGGCGCGCTATCAACTTTTGAGAGAATGAAAGGATTTTAGGGTTAGCGCTGTTAGCTCGTTAGCATGTTTAGCTCGGGGCGATGCGCAGTAACTCGTTAACGGAGATTTGCCGTGTCCGTCTTGTCGCTGCCTGCATGTGAAGCGATGGGGGAGGAGGGGGAGTTGTCTTCAGTGAAGGCGAGGCGGAGTAACGTTGCGTAGAGACAAAAGTGGACGAAAGAGAGGCAAACTTGCGGCTCCACAACTATAATTATAACGTAACATAGACTATATCGATATAAAGGATATTGTCACATCTTATATCTCGTATAAAAATATATCGATATGTTTTAAAAACTCGATATATCGCCCAGCTCTAGTGTCTAATCAGATTTATCTGTGTGCTGCAAAACTGATAGGCTGGTGTTTCGCGGTACTTTGTGCAGCTCTCTGTGCTTTGTCATAAGCCTCTCCTACCAGACAAGCGCAGACAGATGCAGCACACCCTTCATTTGCTCCACAAACATAAAATTGAATCAGTCTGCACCGTTAGCCTTTGGCCAAAAGCTGTTATCAACATTCGGTATGGCTAGTCATCGACTGATTGCATTGTTATCTACCACAAGTGAGCAGCCTACATTGTCAAGAGAGTAACGGCAAGCTCAGAATAAAGTAGTTACTGCTGGTAACTCCGGTTCTGCAGGTACATGTTTTATTGCCAGAGTTTTTGATCGGTTTGTCTTTGATGGGTTGCCTTCCAGTGTCTGCAGGTGTTGCCAAAGTGTTGAATAACAACTTTTCCTGCAGAATTTCTGGGCTTAAAACCATCTAAGGGAACATGCATGTGCATTTGTAGAAGTGCCACTATTAAGGAGGTGCAGAAATCTAGTTTCCTCTCAAACCAATTAGATACATAAAGGTTATTTTGGAGTGGTAGGCCAGTAAGGCCTAATAATAGATGCCTTTAACAATAAATGGAATCTTTTTTGTTATTTGTTGGAGTGCTTGAGTTAAAGCTTCAAGTCTTCATTTCACTTACACCCTGCTGGTTTTGATTCTAAACTCCACTCAGACTCCACTTACAAACCTGACAATATGTTTTGAGTTTTTATATTGAGTTAAAGATCCTGTGAACCATAACCCATTAGGTTAGACTGCTAGACTGCGCTTTAGATCTGACCACCTTCATGTCTACTTGCATGATTTAGTTGAGGCTACTCCTAGTTTATGTATTTTGAAAATGTGTAAACATGTCATTCCAATTTGTATTTTCTCACTGGCAGGTTGTCGAGGATGGCTATGAATTTTTCGCAAAGAGGCAGCTCGTCACTTTGTTTTCAGCGCCTAACTATTGTGGGGAGTTTGACAACGCTGGTGCCATGATGAGCGTGGATGAGACTCTCATGTGCTCTTTTCAGGTACAGTACCTTTTGTTTATTTTAAGCATTGCGTTTTCGTGGCAGTGATCTAATCTAAGCTATTTGTACAGACGGTGTACAGCTATTCATTAAATGTTTTCAACCTGGTATAGATTTTGAAACCAGCTGAGAAGAAGAAGCCCAACGGCAGCCGTCCTGTGACTCCCCCCCGCAGCATGGTCACCAAGCAAGCCAAGAAATGAAGGGGTGGCCAGACTCTGACTTCTTTGTTCTGCTCTGTTCTTCTGCATTTGAGGGATTGATTATCCTTCATGCTGCCAATACTGAAAAGATATTCACTCCTTTTCGATGAAAGCAAAATATTTTTGTTGTTTTGTCCACAGGGGTAAATTGATATGTCACCATGAAAACCTCAGGTGTTTTGCACTCCCATTTTGCAGCTAGTCTTTGCCACATATGACTGTTCAATCAGGAAAAATGTAACAATATGGCTACTTATGCACAGGAATGCCTTGTTTGAAGCTGTGCACAATTTTTTTCCAGTTTCGTTCATGTCATATTCCTTTATCATTGTTCCCCCCCCCCCCCCCCCCCCCCCCACTGTCAATAATTAATGTTATTAATGGCTATACAACTATGGAGAAAGTCACAAACACCTGTTTACTTCTGTAAACTTTATATTGTGTTCATTTAACCGTCAGTGTCTTAGAACGCTGACTGTACACTGCATCACATTTTTAAACAAGTCGTGCTAAATTAAACAAAGATGCACTCTTGTAATGTCTAAATCTTTCTAATAAACATTTGAGTGTATTTTAGGGGGAAATTTTCTGTCTGAGTGTATTTATTCCAAAGAAATTACAGCTTTTTAAAAAACAACAGTTGTAAACGAAAATACTTAACCATCTTGCTCAAGAACATCTTATAATTAAGGGTAGTTTCCATCCAGGGATACCCACAAGGGGGAGATAGAACATACTGCAAACTACGTTGCATCTAGGGAAATGGTAAATAATCCCAGATGTGAGCAGTCTTGTATATGTACAGGGTAGCAAATTCATGAATAAAAAGTCTTAATGTCTTTATTTGCGTTCTTATTTATTTATTTTAATGTAATATATTCTTAGCTATTTCCATGTGTTATAATTGTTCAGAAAAAGGCCATGTAAATGTATTTTTGTCCTTAAAATGTGTATCTACGCGTAAAACCTGCCTACTACTGGAGTTTTATGGCCTTTTTATACAGTAAAAGCTGACTGAATATAACATTTCCATATCAGGAAGTGTACGTTGCGTAACGATGTCTGACGTCAGAGCAGTCACAAGACCGGGTTCGTGGAGCAGAGTGTGTTGAGACCGCAGGGCTGTAGGTCCACATTTTGTGTTATGTAGCGTCTCCGAGGCAGAAGTGGCGCCATGGCCGCCGAGAATCAACGCTTACAGGGTTTCTGGAGGAGAACGGGCGACGTTTTTCCTTAACTTTCTCCTAGTTATCACAGCGGAAGAATAAAGCACTCGGAGGCTGTGGTCATATCAGCGGGAGGCATTGTCTGGGCGTGCGTGGCGGCTGTTGTCTGTCTGGGTAGCTCAGCCGCACATCTCCAGCCTCGTTAGCAAACTAGCAAGTCAATATAATAGTGTGCTCGCGTCGACGCTGAGCTAGCAGGACTGCTAGCTTGGCCGGTTTTTTTGGTGGGAGCTGGTGTCGTAGGTGATGTTGTCCGTGCTGTCGTACGGTAGACTGGTTGCCAGAGCTGTCATCGGCGGACTTTCTCAGACAGACAGCCGTGACTACAGTCTGGTGACAGCGAGCTGCGGTTTTGGAAAGGATTTCCGCAGAGGGATCCTGAAGAAAGGGATGTGCTATGGGGACGACGCGTGTTTCATTGCCCGACACAGATCTGCCGATGTTTTGGGTGAGTATCCCATGTCTGTTTGCTGATGAAACCTTAACCAAACAATAAGACATTGCTCCGTGTACACTGAGTAAGACGTGACTGACAGGTCAGGGGTCAGCCCCTCCGTGGGTTGCACGTGTTGTTGTTTTTTTGGGGGTTTTTTTCAGAATGAAACTGATCAGAAGGCTCAATGTCAATGCCTTCTGAGTGTTAAATTTGTGCGTGTATTTTTCAGACTTTTGTGCTTGTTGCATCTTCTTTGTACGCTTGAACATTTAGTGGGTTCATATTGCGTGCAGCATTCATTCATGACATAAAGAATATCTTAAGCAGCCAAAACCGATACTTTAAAACCTGCTGATGAAAAAGACTCTTAAGCACGGAAGCCTTGATCCCGTGTAAACCTATTATTGAAGACCTTAGCAGCTTTTATGCATATCTAACGACTGTCTGGGTATTTCTAAATGATTGCTATTGATTACTGTGATATTTTCGCAAAGTTGTTGTTTTTCGGCACATCAGTTGGACTGTGTGTCTGACTTGAGGAGGCCTGTTTCTTAGCTGTGGCACAGGGTGGTGAGACTCCTCCATGTATGGTCAGTGGAGCAGATGTCTGCGCCCTGGGAGTAACAAGACTAGAGTTTCCTTCCTAGGAAAACCTTGCACCTAGCTAAGTGCTCCTTTGGGGACAAAAGCTCTTAGTGAAACTCAAATAAGCAGGCCATGTTTCTGTAAAAAGGTTAATGAAGGTTTCCCTTATGGATTTAATGCATTTAACTGAGGGGACAGATTTTAAGGTGGGTTAAATTACAACAAACATAAAGCGGGACGGTAATGTGGAGCTACTTGAAGCAACTTTCTGAAGTCGTTAGATGAGCAGAGACTCTACCAATCAGTATGAGAAATGCTTGAATTGAGTAATGGGACATTTGAAAGCTTTGTACATTTTGTCATTTTTGCGTCTTTTTCCATCTTGCTGGGAGTGATTGTTGTTGTTCGTCATGCAGCTGCAAGGCATTGTCCTCCAGGCTTACTTGTGGAATGTTAAAAATCATATCTGGTGCTAGTTTAATCCTCAATGTTCTTAACTGAAACATGGAGTTCCAGTTTGCAGATTTCTTTCAGTTTTGTTTTTAAACATTGTACATATTACACAATTAATGGTTATGAGGAAAGATTTTTTTTTTTAATGTAATAAGGGATTAATCATTATTTCCCATAATGAAATCAACTCCTTTTAGGTGTGGCGGATGGTGTAGGTGGTTGGAGAGACTATGGCGTGGACCCGTCACAGTTTTCGGGTACACTGATGAAGACATGTGAGAGGTTAGTGAAGGAAGGACGCTTTGTACCCAGCAACCCAGTGGGAGTCCTCACAACCAGCTACTATGAGCTACTGCAGAACAAAGTGCCACTACTGGGTGAGTGCAGCCACTGTAAACAGTTTTTCCCAAAAGCGTAGAACCATATTCAGCTTGTAACAGTTTATTTATATATATTTTTATTATCTGTCAAATCATGAGCTTAAATGGGCTACAACCATAAAATTTGGCACAGTCGATGGAAATGATGGGCAAATGCTTTCCAAGTAATGTGATCCCAGGCGGCTAGATGGTATCAAGGTGATTACAGCACAACAAATTCAATATAAGAAAAGCCACATCTCCTGCACTGTAAGTCTGATTGCCTTGAAATCTGACACTGAACTGCAGCTAGAAACAATGTGCAGACGCTCTCTAAAAATAACCTTCAGCAGGCCCAACTGGTGATCTATGATTAACAGTTCAAAATGGTGAAAAAGACCACTGCTCCCACATCGAGTCTTTGAAAGACTCGCATCTTAAGTATTAGGGTGGTGCAATTGTACATATTGATTTGGTTTGCAATAGACGTCATTACTTCACAGAAGAAACAGACAACAAGTGACATAATACAAACTGGTACAAAATGTTCTCTGGGTGATGAAAAACATCCACAAATTCTTGTGCTTTACAAAAAAATATCTCTTGGATCTTAAAGGCCTGGTTGGCAGGATTTTATTTTTATTTTTCTAAAGCAAATTTTAAAAGTGTGAAATTGAATCAAGTGACATGTACTTTTTGAAAATTGACTATAAAAATCCGATTTGGTTTATAACAGTCTGGGATTGAGGTCCAAACCTAATTCTGCTGTTAGAGGAAAAGATTGCTCTGAAATAATGGTGGCCATTATTAAAAGCCTCAAAGGCCATGGCTTAATAGGAAATAGTCCATAATTCATTAACTTCATCAGATCATTTCATATCTTGAGGCCATTTCTGGAAATGGGTCAACCAAAGTGAGGGTGCCACATAGACGAGAGATATTTACCTTGAGAGCTGGTAGTCGAAGAGGTCAAAACACTGAACATCTGCTGACTTCAAATCTGAGTCGCGTCTACAACTTAAGGTGCCCATTTGACGATAAAGGCCACCAAAGCTTTTTTTGTTTTCAATCATTAAAATTTGTACAAATTTTGAACACAGCGTTGTGGGTTTACTGAAAATTGTCAAGAAACAACAACAAGTCTTTGCAGACAGCTGCTGTGGACAAATCTTTATGCTCCATCTCTGGTACATACTTGCACTGTGTAGGGCAGTAGATTTAAAGCATTGCTGTGTAGAGGCAATAAACAGGAGGCTTTCCATGGAGTTCAGCTTTCTTGGGCTGGGCTGTGTTTACATCTGTTTTGTTTAATGGTAGCTGGCTAGAGATTTTTGCATCATGAGTAATAGAACAGCCAGCTCACATTCGAAAGTCCAAGGGACGTCACTAGGCCCAACCTGCTCCATGCACTTCACTTCCACCGGTCCCTTTCCTGCTCTGCGCCGCTTCCCGACGACAGAACGTGTACAAACACGTAACATCAGTGAACAAATGTGTTTGGAACAGATCTGTCTCGGCGCGTGTCAGTACTTTTCCATTCCGTTATCACATGTGCACCAGGGGAAACAACGCTGTATTGTGTTGCTTTTTTATGGCAGAAGGAATGTTCTTGAGGCCGGTAGCGTGAGTAATTTGTACTGCTGGAGACACGAAAGGGAGTGAGTCAGAGTGCGTGAGGGGGTTTTGAAGGTTGATCCCCCCAAAGAGCATATTTTGGTGGGCCAGATGACTCACCAGCAGGGTGTGATCACACGCTGTCCGCCTCTTCCACTAGCTCGTGTTTCCTCCTTTCATCACAGAAGGACAAATTAAAAAAAAATCTTTTCTCATTGTTAAGTTTGTGCTTTTAAGTTGACCTCATTTGTCTTTCTCCCAGTTTCACTTGGAAGTTGTGTAAAACTAAAAGGAAAGTAAGAGAAAGTGTTGCTTTTTTGTTTTTTAAAGAAATGTATGTATTAAAGTCTGTACTCCCTAATGACTGTCCTTCCTGCTGTTATAGATGATTTATTTACATGTGACAATAGTAGAAGCACAGGTATTAAAAATAATCAATAAATGGTTTCCAGCGCAAACCTTTTTCAGTTCCAGTGGGCCAGTGCTGTGCATGCTGGCTTATTGTCACACTTTCACGCCATACTGGAAAAGAACTCAGGCGTTGTTAATTGTTATTGTTATTAGCAACCACAGTACTTGTCCTACAACTCGGCCTCCTCTGAAAAGGGCAAAACGATGCAAATGCAAATGTTCGGTCAGTTTATTCTAATCAGAAATCAGATGGACACACGAACAAACCTTACGTCTGGTAAACTAACAGACATGCAGACACCGAAGCACTGTGCCGCTTGATCTAAATCTGTGTGACCTTTCACACTGTTTTCAGCTTAACCGGGTGTGTTGTCTCCTGTTTTTTAAAATGTGCCTTGAGAATGTTTTTTTTATCAGTTAGCCGCTTGATGAAGCGAAGATCTGTTGACCCCGTTTCCACATATAGCCTCTGCAGCGGCTGATGTTGATGTGTATTTTCAGAATGCTGAGTGCTGTGATCATTGTTTTCCTAGTCCTAAAATCTATTTAGTCTTCCTTCTACCTCCATACATCTTGCTGGTATTGTGGTTCTGTGTTTACGAGTAAAGTCGTGCTATACATTTGTGTTTTTATAAAAATAAGTCAGGCATCTTTACATGACGACTAACTGGCTTCCTGCTAACTTCTGAGTACAGACTCATAAGTTAGTTGTCCTGTCTTGTCTGCAGCACCAGTGAGGACAGCTCCGCTGTTGTTGGAAGCTGAAAGATTTTTGGCTGTTTCCAGCTTTAAATGTTGCATCTGTGCATCTTTCTTCTTTTGGGAGCTGAACACGTATTTGGGTGCAGAGATGGTTAATGTGCTATAGTGTTGCATTTACCCATTTTTATTTGTTTATTTAATCTTAAACATTTTCTTTTTTTTTGCATTGAAAATAAAAAGTGACGTGTGGGTTTTTTGTTTTATTTTTATTTTTAGGAAGCAGCACGGCCTGCATTGTGATTTTGGACCGGCAGAGTCATCGGCTGCACACGGCCAACCTGGGAGACTCTGGCTTCCTGGTGGTCCGGGGAGGGGAGGTGGTTCACCGCTCAGATGAGCAGCAGCACTACTTCAACACCCCCTTCCAGCTGTCCATTGCTCCCCCAGGGGCTGAGGGGGCCGTCCTCAGTGACAGGTGAAACACTTAACGAGCAACACCTGGTGCATCTGCTCTCCCACACTCATTTGAGCGAGTCTGCCGGTGACACGGACGGGTGTCATCAGCACACTTCATTGCTCATTCACGTGTTCTTTACAGCAGATGTGATACATGATACTGTACTTATAACAAGGCAGACTGCTTGCTGAAACAACATTCAGTAGCGCCTGCGCACCTGGCCTGCTGCAAGGCTGAGCGTCTATAGCAACTGCGCTGCAGCGAGCTGCAGTGTACCACTGTGTCTGAGGCCACGTGCTGCTGTGTCTCGTTGCTGTGGCGTGCCAAGCAGCAGCACAGTAGATGTTAGAATGCAGGACAGGCCCTGGATGTGTACCAAGCTTTCCCTCTTACCTCAGGTCAAAGTCTGTGTGGGCTGATGGGGCAAATCCACAAGTCCACAGCCAATCCTGCACCAGCAGACTCCTCTTAAATTAAGCAATTTACTCTTAAAAAAATAAATAAAAACAAAAGATTGCAAGTGCACTTACTTGTTACTATAGATATGTATTTACTTTTCTTAAATACTGACCTTGCTTCTGTTTCAGACAGCCCATAGATTTGAGAAATCCTTTTACATTCGAGCATTTCATTTGGTTGAAGGATTTAGTCCTAGTGCATCAGCAGATTAAGCTTTCAGTCACTAATGTAGCAACTAACAGAAAAGAGTGCAAGGGTCAAAGCTAACAACTAGTTACAGCATTCCTGAGAGTGCACTAAAAAGTTTGGATAAAGATGTTTAAACCTACAGCTAAGCACTTTGCACTCTCTATGATAATGCCACACAGCTCTTTATTTGCCACAAGTCCGTTTGTACATTCATTTTCATTGCCTGTCTTTGTATTAGTAATAATATACAAGGGAAACATCATGTTCTCGATGCATTGCTTCATAGCTATAAGCCCACAGATTTTTGCCTTCTTGCCCAATGATTATCTTCATAACTATACTGGCTGTGTAATTATCAAGTGTCACAAATGTCTTTGGCTTATGAATATGTTAATGATGAATCACCCAGTGTGCACAGATAACAAAGAATGAGGAACAGCTCTGGTAAGTGTGGCTGTGCCATCATAGTGCTAACTAGCTGCGAGAACAGCCGCTACAGCAGCTTTTTTCCCCCCATGTGACTGTAGTTTTGGCTTCATAAAAAAATACATTAAAAAATTAGAGCACAGGACAGGCTGTTCCTGGGAGCTTTGGCTCACTGTGTCGTGATGCAGTCCAGACAGTTTGTAATGAATCACATTCTTGACTGGATTTAGGGGGTAAGGACATCTTCCAGGAACTGAACCCGACACTGGCAAACTAACTTGGTTCCTGCCTCTGTGTATTTGAAGCACCTTCATAATGGCAGCACCTTTTCTTGGACCCAACTGTCCTTTCCAAGAAAACAAACAAAACAAAAAAAACCTCATGTGATGATTACCTGAACTTTTCATTATCCATTAGCAACCAAGTTTCTGTTGCTAAGCTCAGTCGGTATGTTTAATGACAAAAATTACTGCACCTGTCTCTTACCTGAAACTCACCTGTGTCTGTCCCTCAGCCCTGACGCTGCAGACAGCACCTCCTTTGATGTACAACTGGGCGACATCATCCTCACTGCCACTGATGGGCTCTTTGACAACATGCCAGACTACATGATACTGCAAGAGCTGAAGAAACTCAAAGTGAGTGACAAACATGTCTGCCGTAGAATCAGAAAAGGGCACGATAAACGCCTAATGCCTGCTTTGTTTGGTTCGTCAGAACACAAACTATGAGAGCATTCAGCAGACGGCCCGCAGCATCGCAGAGCAGGCCCATGTGTTGGCCTATGACCCCAACTACATGTCACCTTTCGCACAGTTTGCCTGTGACAATGGACTGAATGTAAGAGGTAAGTGTCCAAGTATTACAAAAAAGATGAGTATTTTTTTTGTAATTTGAACGGTTACAAACGTGTTTTTCAAGCAACAAACCTAACTGGCTGCTGTTTCCTGTCCATGCAGGAGGAAAACCAGATGACATCACAGTACTGCTCTCCATAGTCGCTGAGTACACTGACTAGAGTCTGCACGGAGTATCCATCTGCCGCTGCAGGTGATGGACTGCTTTGATTCCTGCTGGCCAGGATGTACAGCTAATGTCTGCTTCCCCCACACCTAAAGGATCTACTCTGCCTCATCCACCCACCGTCTCCCCCACTTGGCCAACCCCACACATTTAAAAACAAACAAAAGAAATCCTTCAACATGCCCTTTTCTCTGTCGTTTTCTACATCAGACAGTGGCCAGATAAATCCAACTAAAGGCCAGACACCCTGTTGGCCGGGCTGCAGTGTTCCAATGCTCACCAGATAATCCCATTGGCTGGGATCATTGGGCATGCTGATGAGGATAAGTCAGCCTCTTCTGATAGTTGCCGCAGGAAAGAAGCTGCAATTCAGAGAAGACGGATGCTGACATAGCCCAAGAGTGTGTGT
This sequence comes from Maylandia zebra, assembly GCF_041146795.1. Lineage (NCBI taxonomy): Eukaryota > Metazoa > Chordata > Actinopteri > Cichliformes > Cichlidae > Maylandia > Maylandia zebra. Next base: position 7,327,283 of record NC_135178.1, on the reverse strand, counting down.
TAGCATGTGAATGTGGCCACGTACTGGCCTGCCGAACAGAACTAAACAGTCCTCAAGAAGGGAAGCGCATGAGAAATGGCAGCATTAAGGCTCAATAAATGGGTCCGTCTTGTGCAAGCACTTAATAATACAGTGGTACTTAGGAAGCCTTTATGAAAGGGACTGGAAACTTGTACGAAAGGGCAGGGAGCATATGTTTGATATGAATGGTATGCTGTTCTGGGATGTTACATTAAATGTTTGCAAAAACAGAAACAAAACAAGTGTGATGTGACATGGGTTTACACAGATGGTTTGTTTCTTGTGGCAGGATAATCCAACAAGATTTCATAAAGAGTGGCAGCTGCCTTTTCCATACCAGTTCAAGTATTGCACATATTTTGTAACTTAAGAGTATTTTGTAGCTCAAAAGCCTCTCAAGATAAATATATGTATAGTATAAATGATAGTGTCAAACTGATGTCCTCCCTTTAATCTCACAGCTGCTGCTGAAGTCTTGATTGTGATTATGTGTGATGTGTGTATGAATGGGTGATGAATGCACATGAGCTCCTCAGTGTGTGTCTATTGAGTAATGTGCAATCGGTGTCAATGAAATGGATGTGTAGGCTAGAGACTTCTCCATATCCGCTGGTCTGAATTGGTCTCGCAGCCTTAAACGCACAAAGCTTAAGGAGCATATCTGAAAAAGTTCAACGCAGCGGAAATTGGTCAGGTGACCAAATGTATTTTTGTAACCTCTTTGTTCCGTGGGGATTGTTCGCCGCGTCAAGTAGCTTACAGAAACTCTTGTTCACAGTCACCATTTGCTTTTCCTGTCTCTCTCCCTCCCTCCTCTCCCCCTGCTTGTAGAGCTTCAGTGGCGCATTCTTAAGTCATGTCACTGCAGGTTTCATGTGAAAAATGGTCAGTATGTTTCTTTGCGTCACTACAGGAAGGTTTCACGGTAAAATCCACATTTTTGTGTAATATTACAATGTGCCTTGTATCATGTGTCATTGATACTGGCAAATAAGTCTTCAACCTTCCCCCTAAAAATGTGCCAGCACTGAGCACAAAGCATTAAACTGTTAAGTAGCCATAAGAGTTGGAAAAATGAGCTTTCCCATCATGCTCTGCTGTCTTTACACCATCATTTTAACCCCAGTGTTTTGTTGTTGTTGTTTTTTATCCCCCCTCCCCCTTTCTCCTGAAATCTGCTTCCTCTCTGCACTCAATCAGGAATAGTACTAAAGCCATCCCACACTTAGAAAATCCTTCCCATGGATCTTTAGATCACTGTTTACAATCTGCACTAATCGAAAGGATCGTTTCCTTAATGTGACACCCTGTCAGGTGTCATGTTGAAATGAGAACAGATTCAGGGCGGTGAACAGTGTTAGTTGGCAAAATGTGATTTATTTTTTTTCTACCGGTAAGTGTTACAGCACTGAGGACAATCCAAGCAGCCTTAACAAAAATGATAAAGCACTTCTCCCAGTCATTTGGCACTACCACTGTAAGCTCCATGGTCCCTGCTTCCTGTTTCACACCTCCCTGGATGACTCCTTCTCATCCGCCTCATCTTTCTGTTTAAACCAGAACATGTCTATGTGGGAGAAACAAAAACATTTTCACATGTGTACAATGTTTAAATAAAGACTATAATATTTATTAACCTGCTGTATTTCATGGCTCTGATGTGTATTGAACACTGCAGCTGCGTTTTGTTCACATGAACATGGACATTTGGCTCACTGCTCTACAGTCTGGGAACACTTTGTATATTTTGTTTGTGCTACCACATTCCTCAGACACAATGCATGCCAGTTACCATCAGATGGGTGTGGCATCTTCCCGAGATGGCACATTTTTATTGACAGACAACATGGATGGTATATTGTTCAAATGAACAGTAACTGGAAAAAAAACATTTTAACAATAAACAATATTTAATAAAAACTATTCTGGAGAGATTAACACTTTGATAACTATTTACAGAAGAATATTGTTAATTAGCGACTGCTATTCCCTCAGAGTGACGGGCTTCTCGGATAGTCTTCCTCATCACTGAAATATGCCAGGACAGGTAGTCTGGGAGCACCATCATCATCACCAGGTTCTGAGGACATGGCCTCGAACAGCAGGGAGCAGATCTACAGGATACAAATAGCCAAACATGAGTGTATGCAGTTCATTCAAGAACATTCTGCCATTTTTTTTTTCTCATTTTAGATTTACAGCACTTGTGCATTTGCTCTGACCACCTGTCAATTTCTATGTTAAATCTTAGTACAACAGAGGACGCTGCATGAGGGTCACTTAAAAACAGTGTCCACAGGGAGACTGGCTCAAGATCTTGAGTAGAACAGCTAAGATACTGTGCAGGACCCTCAAGCTCCCAGGCGTCTGGTAGAGGACCCGAGCTTGAAGGATTGACCGCCCGCAGGGGCGAGCGGGGGATTTTTCTAAATATATTTCTATGATAAATCATTACAATTAATCTGCTCAAAATAATGACATGCTACAGAACTGATATGCAGAACAGTATTGGAGCAGTCAGTTATTTCACATGCACACAGGCAAAAATTTAAGTTCACTTAGTGCTGCACATCTGCCTTCATAATCTTCTTGTGCATTTGAAATATTTTTTGGATGGTGGAGTTTCGACTAGCATGCTTTATTTTGGCAACGCTTCCTGTCTTGAGTCGGGCCTGCACCGGAGGTGTCCTCACAGTGCAGTCTGCAGCTTGGAGGATGACCTGAAGGCTCATCAGAGTCTTAAATTTAAACACTATTAAGCAATAAACCTGTGTTAACAGGGAAAGTTGCACAGAAGACATTTGATAAAAGGTTTGGGGTTCAACTGGGATTCCAGCAAAAGTCTTTAAATCTAAAAAGGTGACAAAGAACATAAGACATGTCTCAGCTGATATTGTAAACCATTGCAGCACACCCTGAACCATACTTCTCAGAAAGACTGTAGAGCATCCAAACCACAAGGAACACACAGGCCATCTGCAGATCCCAGTTAAGATTTAAAAATCAAGAGCGAGCTCTTATTACCATGCTGGAAGGTGGGGTCATTCCAGCACAAGCACTGTCGCCCTGGCATTGGAGTTGCATCAGAACAGGTGGGTAGGTTATAGGGCTGCCTTGGCTGGATTCAACAAGCTCTGTTACATCAGGAAGAACTTGGAGGTTGTTGCTCTGAGTCTCATGTATACCCACAGGCAGAGCAGCTGCATCTGCACAGCTGGGAACAGACAGAACACACTTGTGTCTGCAAGCTGTAGATGACGCAGGTACATGGGTGCAAATTTGTTTCTCAACACAGATTCAGAGTGTTTTTACACACATATATTCAGACAGTATTGATAAACATATCTACTAGTTTTACAAATGAGGATGTTGTGTAGTAGCTTCCAATCCATATAAATATTAAAAACATTGTTATTTGCTTTTACAAAAACACTACCTAGCATTGTATCAGCAGATGGTGAAAGCAGCCTTAAGCACGGTAAAAGGGAACAAAACAACAACCTCGTGCATGCAACCACACGACACGTCAACCTCAGACGTAACCCAGACACATAATTAGGAGCACAGCAGGAAGGAGTAAAGAGGCTTCTAAAGGCCCCAGAGTCTGCAGGCAAGCAAGTATTGTACTTATCATACCATGAAAAACACAAATACATTGCATATAGTCAGAAATATCCTGCATGATAAATTTCATCAGGAAAAAAAAGTATTAAAATGCAGATCAATTCTGAGCATTAGGGACAGGAGCACTGCAGAGGGTCGAATCATGGGGTTGGTGATGTCTCTGCAGACTTCCAGCAGTGTACACAAGCAAAACGAGCTACAAATGACCCAGATGTTGAGCAGTGCAGCTGGGAATGGTGTAATAAGATCCAACTAGACGCACAAGTAGAGGACAATGGGGAGAGAGCAGGCTAGCAAAGCAGGACAGAGACTCTGGCTAGCATAGCGTGGAGGAGGGGATTATAGACTGTCACACTGACGGGCTTCTAACCCAACTCTGCGTGCCCTGACCTTGCCCTATTTATCTCTGTTACAGACACAAGGCTGGCTACTGCAACATGATGCCTCTTAAGAGGCTAAAAACAGCCAATGAGGGCAAACCAGCTTGACTGAGTGCCAGGAGAGAGGCTCAGGTAGTTCTGCTCTTCAGCACACTGGATTGTAGACCTGACAAACTGGACGCACAAAGACTGCGACAATGACACCAGCTGGTCAACATAATGATAAAATACACTCCTCACACGCCATAATTCCTTAACCCATGTAACTCCTGCCAATTTAAATCGTTAGAATAATAATCGTATACAAGATATATGGATGGATGTATCACTGCTTCAAGCTGATAGAAAGTCAACAGTAATTCAAATAACCTACATGAGCAGAAGACCACAATAAGTGGCACTCCTGTCTGCTAAAAACAGGAAACTGACAATCCAATTCATGCTGACTCACAAATATTGAACAACAGAATACTGAAAAATGTTGATGATTTAAGAAGTGCTGCAACATTCAGATGGCAGGACCACAATTTAAAATAAACAACATGAAAGCATGTCCTCCTGCCTTGTTTCAATAGTTTGAGTTGGTAATGGTGTTGTAAAGGTGTGGGGGATATTTTCTTGGCAAACATTGGGGATCTTAGTCAAACTGAGCATCATAGGCCACACTATAGTTGCAGGCCACGTCCATCCCTTTATGACCACAGTGTACATCTCCATCTTCTGACATGCTTCTAGCAGGTATCGTACCATCTCACAAAGCTCTCATAATCTCAAACTGCTTTCCTGAATGAGACACTGAATTCAAATGGGCTCCACAGTCACCAGTCTTCAGTAAGACAGAGCATCTTTGGGATGTGGTGGAACAGGAGTTTCACATCATGGACATGCAGCCAAGACACCTGCAGCAACTATGTGATGCTGTCATGTCAGTGTGGACTAAAATAGCTAAGGAATATTTCTGAAGGCAAAACGGTTTTCTATAAAGTGTCCGATGAGTGCAGATTCTAATTGATTGCCATCTAGGGGCATAATTACAAACAAACTTTTAGGCTAATAGCTTAAAAATGTAAATGGAAGCTCAAGCTATCAGATATTATAGACTGGGTAAGACAAATGACATCAAACTCCACTAAAAAACAAACAAACAGGCTGTTCAAAAAGGCCCGAGGACCCTTTCTCTATGTCATAAAATATCTGGACTATGTAGAAAGTTAATCTGCATGATTTATCTGTTGCAGTATTTAGCAGATTTTTTGTTTATGACAGTTTTTTGAATGATTTTGATCTTTTTTTTAAGCATTTTTATCTGGCAATGACTTGTTTTCTAACTAGATTGTGTGGTCTATTGTGTTTTCATTGAGATGAATTCCTTTTATGTTCTGTGATTTTTCTCAGGTTTTTTATTTTGCTCAAATTAATTTAAAAAAATAGCTGCAGTAATTACCCTTCTTTCCCCCCAGGCACTGATGATTAAAAGTATTGCCAGTGAAGTCAGGGGTGGTCGTTACCTGTGTGTAGTCGGGGCTGGGGTCTCTGTAGGCTGTGAGGGGCCTCTGCTTTCAAAGTCAGCCAGCGTAGCCAGCACCACAGTGGCCTCAAGGACCATGTCCTCCACAGAGAAGCACACAGGCCTGCAAACAAAGTGCGTTTCCATGGCAGAAATCCCTTCACTGTGTCTTCTTTTTTTTATTTATTTGTCAGCACCTTTTACTTTTTAGCAGCAAACACACCACAACTGCTCACTTAGTGATGTGACTAGTGATATATAAACGTTAAAGAATTTTGCAGTCTAGCTGGTGTTAATTTGTTGAACAGCACCACAGAGCCTGTGTAATTTGAGTGAATAAATTCCACTCAAGGTCATGACAGTAGCAAGGAAACGTACTTTCCTGGAGTGCCAAAGTGAACCGACACCGGAAGGCAATGTGACTCCGCAAAACACAGTAACCCCTGGCAAAAACAAAAAAGCAACAACTGAGTTTAATTGCTGAAAAGTGTGGGCTAATATTGTGACATGTTTAACTATTATCAGCCTGGAGATATACATCAAATTAAGGCTAAGACTAAAACTTAAAGCCTAGTTTCTAATCCGTCCAAACCCGATTTTCCAAAACCGACAGGAACAAGATGACTAGGCGGGCTAACGAGGAGCCTCACAGCGGGAAGCCCAAGTGACTTTCCAAGACATTAGTGTGAAGAGTTGTAGGCATTAATGCAGGCCAAGTCTCATTAACTGAACGTACACAGACTGTTATTTCAAATATCCAACAAAACTGTCTCGTTTTTCTATAAGCCCAGTGATTTTGCTTTACTGACCACACTAGTCTATACATTACACTTCTCTCAGCTTTTTCTGCTAATCAAATTATAAATAGCTGAAGATCAACCTTTAAGCAGCCCATAAAGTCCACACTCATTCCTACTTGGTTTTAAAGTTTATAATAAAGCATGCGATGAGGAGCCTTCAACTTCAGTTACTTTTTCTACGTAGTGGAGCCTCACTCGGGTCAAGACATCTTTGCTATAAAGATGAGTCACAGCACTGAGGGGAAAGTTCACATGGAAATGATACCGAGCACCGAGTACAGGACAGCAATATGACCTCTTAGACATGAATTGCCCACATGTGAGCTAGTGTCACTCTCACTCTCCGCACACATAATATTCTCATGTGACAGGAGCAAGGAGGCCTCCAAAAATAACCCCGTTACCCTTAGCTCCTTCAGACAGAAGGTTATGTCTGAGTCCATTCCGGCTTGAAAGTAGTCAAACTCGTCTGGGTGTAAGGACATCTCAGTGTGCATCATCTTCATGTGATCTGTCACACAGGTACATCCAAGTCAAACAGCAGTCGTTACAGTGCTTCCTTTGATGTGCTTAAAGAACTGAACATGCAGTATGTTAGGAAGTTTTATGTTCATCTCAAAGCTTGTGCAACTTTCAAGCACTTTGTGAAACGTGTCAGCCACACGTGGGCTGAGCTAAATGGCAGTCTGACATTAACTGACCATTTCTCCCCTCGTTGTAATTTCTCAGACTGACTTTCGGGGCTGACATCGACAGAGTGACTTCTTCCTGAGACGCGTGGAAATGCATCACCATATCGCCTAGAAGCCTGAAGAAAGAGGAAAACACACACAGGCAGCTCTGGCTGCTTACTTTTAACATTTTTTTTCTGTCAATATATATTTTTGGTATTGTCTAAAACACAAAACCAACAGGCAGCCAGCATGTACTGATTGTAGAAAAGAAGAGTGAGGCTCTAATGCTGAAATGCTAACCTGGCAGGAGATTTCAGCACATTGGGACAGAGGTGTGAAGCAAACACTGCCTGCAGCGCCTCACTTTCCAGGAAACGCACATTGTAGGTTTTTGTTATGCCTAACTCAAAAACAGAGACACTTAGAGCACAGTGCCACCATGTGTTCAAAATATAAACTGCATGCACACCTACTGTCATTTATGCAGTTTCCTACCGTGTCTGCAGAAAAACTGAACAATCACTTGGTCACTGCCAGTGCTGACTGATATCTGACACCGTTTCACACTGTGCTCAATAGAAGTCGAACAACGGAAAAGTGGCAGCACACACTTTAAAACAAAGAGACGCAGTTTAATCATAAAGTCTTGAAAGAACGGCATGATGTGTAGCCCTAATTTTACTGAACAGTCACTTGTTAAGATGATGTTTCTGCCTACAAATGAAAAACCAGCAATGCCGATATACCTTCATGACTAGCTTGCATTTGATTGGTCCACTGTCCTGCTCCCTGACTGAATCCAGATTGTACTGCTGGAAGAAGAGCGGCGAGAAGAGGAAGCAGGCGTATGCAGAATGAGCAGAATTCACTGATCTCAGGGCCAGCTTTCAGAGGGAGAGAGAGAAATTATTGTGGAGGAAGTAAGGTGGTGAATACCTTAACACCTGGAGATTATCGATACAGACGCTCTTGTACACACACACTGGTCACTTTATTAGTTGCACCTGTTTAACTGCTCATTAACACAAATATCTAATTAGCAAATCACATGACAACAATGCCATGCTGAAGTTCAAACCAATCATCAGAATGGAGGATTGAAGTGACTTTCAAGGTTGCATGCTTGTTAATACCAAATGTGCTGGTCTACTGTGATTTTCTAACAACAATCTGTAGTGTTTACAAAATGTTGGCTGGTCTGATGAGTCTAGATATCTGCTGCAATATTCACATGGTGGGGTCAGCATAAATTAGCATGAAAGCATGGCTCCCTCCTGGCGTCTGTCAACAATCCAGGTTGATGGTGGTGGTGTAATGGTGTAAGGGATATTTTCTAGGCCCCTGAGTACTAAATAAGCATGGTTTAAATGCTAAAGCCTACCTGAGAACATGAAAATGTTCAACCACAACTCGATCCAATAGAGCTTCTTTGGCATGTGGTGACTTGATATTATTCAATCGTTTTTGACAGATTATAGGACAGCAAGCCATTTACAACAGTTTAATAGCATTAATTTTTTTTAAACTTGGCAAATACTCAAAGTGTACCTAATAAAGCGTCAATGAGCATTTTTACATCTAGCTGCTGTTGCTGCTCACCCCCTTGACCGTTGGATCGAACCACAGCTCATCTCCAACCCGGGACAGGGCATGAATAGCCTTCCCAAATGCTGAAACACAACACAGCCCCTCCACAGTTCAAGTTTGACACAATATTGTTATTTACTATACTGTATTATTTTACTATAACCTTAATATTTCTTTCTCTTAATACCATGAAACGAAACATTTTCAGACAGAAAAGTGCACTTTTCTGTTTGAAAATGTTAGGGGTCATGACCCCCTAAAGCTAACTCATTATTAGCCAGTTTAGCTACATCAGATAAGCTAGTCCCGTTGTTCGTTCCAAATGAACAATTTCGTAGCTTGAACAACTTTCATCAATAGAATTATTATAGAATTAAATATGTTATTTTTACAGCAAATTTCAGTTCGCATCTTCTTCGAGTGTTCTTTATATTACCTTTTATAGAGTTTCCTTCCAGGACGCAGTTCATGGTTTGCTATGTCAGACACGGGCCTGTCACGGCTAATCACAGTGATTCTACGGTCACAGGCTCATTACCAAGGTTATTATAGTTAACTAAAACTAATCAACTGGTTAAAGGAAAATAAACTGGTTAAGGGAACTAAAAATACCTAGTTAACTTAAGTCGTTTTACCTATAAAAACTCAAACTATGTAGTTTTAGTTTTTATAGGTAAAACTTACTGAATTAACATTAATTAACATTAAAAATGCAGAGAATATATCCTGAATATATCCTGTTAGTCTGGTAAAAGTTTCTTTGTTTTTTGTTTTAAATTATCTTACAAGGCTTTGGTGGACATTTATCAAGATTTTATTGAGTTTCCCAAATCTTTCCTCTTACATGTGACCAAAATACACGTTTTCAAGCAATATGTTTGTTTTTTGTAATACCTATAATGATTTTCCTAAATCTTACCTCTTACATATTCCTACATTTTCCTAATAATAATTAAAGACTAAAACCAAGATAATCTTAACAAACTAAACATTTCAAACAATAACATCTAAACTCACAATGGAAACTAACTGAAATTAAATTAAAAGCAAAAACAAGTTCAAATGAAATAAAAATTAAAAAAAAAATAATTAGAAACTATAATCATTTTTAAATAAATAAATACAGAGACAGACAACATTAACCAACCTAGTATGTTTGGACTGTGGGAGGAAGATGAAGTCCCCAAAGAGAACATGCAAACAACACAAGTCTCACCTGCCTTAATAACAGATATGCTACATTTATTGATGTATTTTGGATATTAGCATGTGTATGAATGTAAGACTTTTCCTACAACAACCTATTTATAAATCATAATAAATACATATATATATCATCTGTTGACTATTTTTGGAAGTGTGACATCAGAATAAGCTCTGTCGCTGCTTCTCCTTTGCCTCTGTTGCTTATTTGCTGCTGCATTGCTCTTCTCTGGATCAGTTTTAAACATGCTCTTTTCTTTGCAATGATGATCTCCATGCATTCTCCTGCGGGTCTCATCATGACCTGGGCGATCCAAAACACAGGATGCGTTGGACTGTGCTGGTCAGTTTATGTGTGAGACAAACTTTCACTGCATTCAGAATGAATTCAGATACAGACCTGACTGAATGCATGCGTGCAGGACATTGAGATAGTGCTGCTTCATTTGCAGTCTCATGTGCTCTGTACTGTAGATGCTTGCTATACTGTAGAGGTAGGGTGTGCGTCCTCCTGTAAAAGCTGGCTCCTGAGACAAGAACAGATGTGATTACACATGGCAGAAGGACAGTAAGGTCGTTATATATACGAGATGCCTTAAATATGCTTTAAATGAGAAAATCAAGTTCCTCTCCTGGCATGAATTAAACCCGTACAGAATGACTTCTATTCACCAGGGATTACATATTTAGAAAACACTCTTTGTGCCTTAAAAACTGGTAACTTTTACTTCACTTTGTATGTGGGTTTTAGCCCTCCATCGCATGCCTGCATTCTGCCACCATGCTCCCTCTGCAGCTAAAAGCAAACCAGACCCCACTCACTCACTAGTTCTCCCGTTACATGGAGGGAGGGAGAGTGGCTGTCCCCACTGCAGCAATGTGTGTTTTAGGTGTGTGTGCTCTAACCCTAACCCCAGTGCTTTTCTGTAAAAAGGAACACAATGTAAAACATATTAAGATGATACTGTATTGCAACAAAAGCTTTCCAGCAAATATTACTTGTTGTCAGCTCAGGTCATATCTTCACCTGTGCCTGCTCTGCTAAAGAAACTAGCTGGCCTTTCAATTGAAGAAACTATCAAACAGCTAATAAAAATCTGTCACTACTGTCAAATGAGTCAAGTTCTCGGTGGATTTAAATTTATCAGTTTAGTTTCTTAGGTTTGTTACTTTAGAAAAACTCACAACTAACATATAGTAATAAATATCATTTTAGGGGCAGTTTTAACCTTTTTTCGAAAGTGCAACACTGATAGATAGGAAAGAGGTGGAGGGAGAGTGAGCATAGTGAACGACATGTAGTAAAGGATCGCAAAAAGAAAAAACACCATATTTTTTCCCCTGGAGAGGTTCTTTAGCCCTTGATGGTCAAAAAAAAACAAAAAAAAAAAAACCAAACCCAAAAGCTACCTGTTCCAGCTTTGTGAGGTTACCTGTAAGAAAGGGGCAGACATCATAGATTTTGGAGGATGTATCGTTTTCAAGTGTTGGCCACCTGCAGGCATCTTTGTGTGTTGTCCTCTGTAGATTTCTCTCACCTGCTGACCAGGTAGACATTCAAAGCCTACCAAAAAGCAACATGTCAGGAAAAAATGCTGTGTTTATGACAGGAAATTGTCTGAAGTCCTCTGTACACAATGGTATTATAAAGTCAAATATGAAGCCATCTGTCAGGCAGCTTAAGATTGGCTGGAGTCCTGAAACAGGCTTGTGATCCCAAGCATGTGACAAAATAGTCAAAGTCCAGACCTTAAACTGACTGAGATGATATGGTGAGATCCCCACAAATCTCAATGAACTAAAGCAAAGTCGTAAAGAGTGCAGAGAAGCTGTAAAATTCCTCCACAATGATATGGGACACTTAAATCCTACAGAAATCATGACTTCGGGTTACTGCTCCTAAAGGAGCAAGCTATTGAATCGTGGGTTTTCACAGTACACCCCCATTACACGTCCTGTGAAAGCTCTTCATGACTGTATGCCATGACATGTGCCATCGAAATGTTATTTCTTTTAGTGGGTTTAATACTGTGTTTGACTGATGTATACATGTATTTGGACAATGACACGTTTTTTTGTAAATATTCCAGTTTAATTTAAAATCTACTGTAATCAAGATATGGCTGATTTAAGAGGTTTAACTAAAGTGTCACTTTATTAAAAGGTACAAAAACCAAAAGTTAGAAAGCAAAGAGATAAGCGGTGTTAAAAGAAATGAACAAACTAGTCTAACACTAGTAAGTTAAGGATAAATTGTAAAAACTATTTTTGAACAGGACAAATAGCAAAAATTAAAGGTTTAAAGTTAATTAACAAATGTTGGTTAGGCTAAATTTGTGGATAAAGTGTAAAACATTTTAGCCAAGCTAAAAGATGAAATGTCAAATGGATGAACGGATGAAAACAAAAGTGAGAAAAATGACATTAAAAGAACAAAATTACCACAAGTAGTTCAACAGCATTAAATTACATCCAGATGTTTATGGCATCTGGATGTTAGAAGCTATGTTGGCAGCTCATCAACTACATACAAACCTCTGATTTATGCACTCTCTATTAAACATTTAATAAAATAATAATAATAATTTAAAAAAAATCGCTAACAAAAGGTTCATGTCCAGCTGGTAAATAAGAAAAATCTAACTCACCACCCGTGCATCTCCTCTTAGGGCCTGCAGATCTAAAAACAACAAATTACAAGTCTCACTGTGAAACTTCATAAATCCATCAGTTATGTTAATTCACCGAGGATGTCAGGACCTCCGTGTAAGCGTTACCTCATGTGACCACTTCCATTTCTGAACAAGTTTTCTTTTTTCAGGTTCTCAGCAAATGTAACCCGCTTCCTCATCCTCAGTTATACACACAGCAGTATTTCCTGTCCTATATCGGAGAGGTTGCTGGCATCTTTGTCCGCTCGGCACATGTTGCAGCCAGCAGAGCCTATTATTGTGTAACGAAGCCAGCCCTGAAACGCGAGAGTTCCCACTGGGTTCCAATTACAGAGCAGAGGTCTAATATACTTGAACCCAGAGTGTGTCCTCATGAAAAATGTAAAATACAACATTACAAAGCACTCTGTTTACACACTTTATTGAGCATCATGTCCAATATACATTGCATTGACACAAAATGGGGAAAAAAACAACAACAAAAATGAAAAACAAACAAAAAAATAAACAAAAACAAAAAGAATGGCGTTAGGGTGGATTACCTGGACACACCATTTTCAGAGCGTATTGCTTAATGACATTTCAAACGCACCGAATCTGTGCAAATACAGTGAACACCGGTCAGAGGAGGTCATGGTAGGTTAGAAAATTCTGACTTTAAAAGGTAATGTCAACAGCAGTTATGTGATAATCAAGTCTACAGAAATCTACCAACTGTACACATCACATTCACCCAGAATGCACTACCAATGGTATCCTACTGAAACTCACCCCAACTCCCTCAAACCTGATTGCATGCGCCAAAAGATGGTTATAGCTATGTTTCAGTGTCAGTCACAGATCAATACGTTATACAGAGTTCACGTCATCATGGCTTAATATTCAGCAACAACATCATCAATGAGGTGAACAAAAGCCAGTGGTTTCCAGACTCCACCCAAACACAACCTTTTAGTGTTTTTTTAAAATAAAGCCTAAATGGGGGATCGCCTTCAGCCCCCACTTGCTTACACTTTACTAAGCGGCGAGTTAAGTCTCTGTGAAGGATCACAACCCAGATTTAGTAATCGAGTGAAGGTGATAAATTCTAATGAAGTATGTACCGATCAGAACTCAAGATGTTCACAGAAGAGCACTATCCCACAAACTAGCCAAAGTCCTGAAGAGTCTAAGCCCGCGAGTGAATATGAAGCACTAATTGGAAGCCAAATGTGCCACGACAAAACAAGGTAAGAATAACTAGCCTAACTCTACTAAGGAGCCTTTAAAATCCCCCGTATTCCCCAACAGATTAAGAACTCAACCATAAACCTGGTCAAATATGCTATCCGTTTAAATTGAGGTAAGCGCAGATGCCAGTTAATCAGTCCACATGCAGAATAATCACAGCTTAGGCTATTTTCACAGTCTGGATTTGCTTGTCCGTGATTTTCAATAACTTCAACTAAGTGATCATTATCAGACTTCTTTGTTGACGGCGGAGCATTAAGTTTATCTTACTGATTGCTAATCGAGATCCCACTAAAGTTTGATCCTGAGAAGTTGGCACCAACCTCCTGTTACCATTAGCTATGCTTGTCTGAGTCTAAAAATAATAAAACAATAACTCTCAAGGTGCTGCGTAAGCCGTTCCATTTGCATCCATAGCTTAAAACGATACATAACAGAGCTGTTTGAGGGGATCATGCAGGTTGAGAGTCATGGTTTTGAAACTCTTACATGTACTGACACTTGAAGAAAATGCTAACAGAAGGCTTTTTCTCAGAAAATGTGAATACCATAAAAAGTTCTCAACCTGTCCCTCTGAACGAGACGGGGCGAACTGTGAAGCCGACGAAAGGCAACGGTGATTCAATGACAAAATAATCGCATCTACGGACAGAGCTGATGTTGGGCTGTCGTTAATCTATCTCAGTATGAAGCAGGGAGGACAAGTGATGACCTAATGACAACAGGCTTTCATTTTGTTTTACACAATCTTGACCACTAAATTGCATAAGAAACCTGGTATAAAGTAGAAACTGTTCAGCAGCAGATAAAAAAAGGAAGTTAATTTACAGTAGTGACATATTTTACATCATTATTTTTTCTCAAAATAAATTAAATTAAATATACAATTCCAGGTAAGAAACAGGATAATTTTGCTGGTAGGTTTCTCAAATTGGTTCGTCTGGCGGAAAATGACAACCGTTCACAAAAACGTGGTTGAAGCCAACCAACTCCTTTGACTGGCAAAACAAGGGGTGCAAAAGCCTTTTGCTGAATCTTTCCCTCTGAAGGCATTTCCTTTAACTGCAATAAAGAATGAAGTTATTACTTACAGAAGCAAGGTATTCCATGCAAATCTTACTCAGCAGGTCAGTTTGCTTACCCTGGAATTTACAGCTGACTCCTAATCGTATGCCATCTCTTGACTTTTTCTTACACAGCGAGCCACCTTCCTCTTAAATTCTCCATTAGGGTCCTCCCTCCACTCTTTCTGTAGGAAAGGAGAACCAGATTCTTTTACTCACACTTTCTCAAATTACCTAAGCTGCTCAAATAAAAAGGTGGGACTTCCAGCATTTGAAGAATGACATAAATAACTCACCGCAGCATCCACATTAGCTGGTGAGTCGCTGTTGGGGTCTGCGAGCATGGAGATAACACTAATCATGATTGTCTCTACCGTGTGGATCGGAAGCCAGCGTTCTTCGGGCTTTTCATAACCAAACTTATCTTCTCCTGGCTCATGCAGAATTGAGATGCAAACATCGCCGTTCTTTGCAACTGTGGAGACGAATTTCACACATTTTTTGATTACACTTTCAAGTCAGTCGCACGGATCTGTTCAGTAAAAGAGAGTTTATAAATCTATTTATATGCAGGGATCAAGTGATGGCAAAGAAGACTATGTGAGTAAAAGGATCAAAGGGTAAGAAGTGGGTTTACCGTTTGGGTGCCAGATTTCAGTTATGAACCTCATCTTCGGCGGCCGTAGTGGATAATCATAGGGAAAGGTTAGGTATGCTTTGAAAAACCCTCCTTCACTGCAGTGAGAAATACAGGGGGAAAAAGGACAAACACTTGTCAAATGACTGAATTAAATCATCCTTTGTGTTTCTGAATATGTCAACCAAAGACCTTACTTACAAAAGGGTATCTTGTGGACCAATGATCACAACTTCCCATTTATATATGTCATCATCATCTATCAGACCAGCTGAAAAGCCCTCCACGGGGTTCTTATTGAGCTCTGGGAAAAACAGAGGCACAACGTGTATTTTATTCAGTAGCAAAGTGAAAACAGAACTGTAGTACAGAAAGGCCTATCACTAGAAATAGAAGAGAAGTCAACATCCACGGTGTTAACATATTTTTTTGACAGACCCCTACTCTTACTACGTGTTATAAAAGTATCTCTGGATATTCAGAATTTTGGTATCATAACAATCAGTTAAGCTGACATCAACAGTACACAAGTAAAAGAGACTGGGGGTAAAAAAGCGGTAGCAGCTTAATAGAAAACATAAGCTGACATGATGCAGCTGACAAGGTAACCAAGCTCTGGTTTTTCACTTAGGTCAACAAACTTGAGTAAATAAAACCCAGCAGAAATAAACTATTATGACAAACTCATGGCACATAATTTCAGAGGAAAATAAATCTGTGTTGGAGTCCCAGACACTGATTTGGTGGATATCATGTAAACCGCAAGCTCTTTACCCATGTTTTGTTTACTGATGCTGACACACTTCACTGTGGGAAGTATCTGACATCTGTGAATTCACAAAGAGCAGGTGACTAAAAATGAATCAGCAACAAGTACTATATACACTCAACTGAGCTAACTGAATTTTCCCGAGCCACTGAGAAACCGACCCACACAAGGCATCACGATGAATATCTCAGTTTTTCAATATGGCATGTGCTTGAAGCACTCTTTTAACCTTGGTCTTATAGGAAATAGATCAATCTTACACTCTGGTTCCATGGGAGCAGTCTGTTGCTAAGGACTGAAGAAACAGAAAAATTACTTTCCACATCCATTCATTTTAAAGCCTTAATTATACTTTGTGTCTGTAAGCATGCTAGAGTCCTGCCAATTTTTTGTAACAGCGTGGACGTCCACAGAAAATCTACAATACAATGCACCAACAACACATACAGCCCACAGAAAGGACTTGATGAAGTCTTCGAAAAATATAACAGGAATAATTACTTGACCACTGACCTGTGGTTTTCCTCATTTGATGTCATATATAATATATATTCATAATAAAGATGACCAAATTATGTCAGCATATGTACAAGGGTTCACACTGATTTAAATGCTCCGTTTCAGACAGTTGTCTTTGGCTTTTTTTGGGGGGGGTTTTAATAACTCTTAGCTCTGTGTTATGTCATTGAGAGGTGATAATATGGCCCTAATATGGCTAAACAAATAAAATGAATACAAACATGGGAACTATGGGAAGACAATAGATGAACCTTTACTTCGCAGTTGAGCAAAAACTGAAAATCCATAAATTTTCATTTGAACAACCTGTTTACAGAATCTAATCGTGATGTCCAAAAATAATGAAGATTGCTGATATGAATCACTGACTTGAAAAGAAAAACTGCATCAAACACTGTCAATGATTCATTCCCCACACACAGAGTAACTAATATTTGTATGTGATGGTCAGCTGGTGCAAAATCCCAAATCACTTGTGTAACTGGATGCTGTCATGTTAATACGGCATGCTATATACAAACATACATAGCACTTGTGTTTGTCATGTGCTGAAACTGAACTCACAAAATGTGTTACTTTAGCTAAATGGACCAGTTTGACTGCAGTGTATTAACACTGAATTAATATAATTTACATGATTAAGACTGCACGATGTTGTTTTTTAGTGATCCATGACAGATTTCATCACCTGATCTTGAATGCTGCATTAAGTTCTTTTACCCTATCCTATCGGGTAAATTATAATTGAATTACAGCATTAAAGTCATTAAATGAAAAGCTGCACCTCATATAGCAAAGTGTTGACTGAGGTATTGGTTTACTTTTAAAAGATGAGAACTGAAGGAACTGGACAGTCACGCAGCTGCAAACCAAACTTTATACCACAGGTTTTAAAGACTCGTGAGATCCATGTGTCATTTACAGGGCACAACAGCAATAAAATCAACTATGTCTCTGCAAAGACTTCAAAAGGAGAACGATAAGAGTTTCAGCATTGAGGGCTTGAATACTAATATAGATTGCCTCCCGCGTTAGACTCTGGGCCATATTTGATATCAGAAACGTTAGATTGTATCTTAAATGGCTATATTATGGATTTGTAATTTCAATCAAGCGGTTACTAATGTATTGGTATATAGATCTATGAAATCCTTGCGGTGCACAGCGCTACCATTAACAATGCTAAAGTGTTTAGAGCAGATGAGTGTCTGGTTGATTATTCCTTTGTTCCGTTAGCTAACTAATGCCCAACTTGCTAGCAAATGCTAGCTAGACTGGTCCTGCAATGTGTTGTTTGAGGTGTTTTTGAGCTCAGTATACTTCAAAATTATGTATTTATTCACAACACAGGTAAGCTATTCAAAGCTGCTTAGCCACACACTCAGCTAGACTGATAAAGGAACCCATTATGCTGTTCGGCTACCTTTCTGAGCTTACTTCTATTGCGTAAACACAGCTTTGCCAAGCCACAAAAAAGCTAACGTTAGCTGCTAAGGTATAGAGCCTTTATGTCGGCTCTATTTGCTTAGTTTTACATTATTATTACCTGCCAGTTGTTTTCGAAGAAGCAATGCTGATTGTTCGGTCATGGTATGCCCGCGCAGTTGAAAAAAAGCACTCCGTGTAGACAAACACTTTACGAAGAGAAGAGCTAAACCCGAACAAACCGAGCTAAGATCTTAGTACTGCCCGTGCCTGCTGCTGATTTCCCTCTGTGTTTTGACACAAGCCTGAGCTGTACGCATGCGCGCCTGCGGTCGACTGTGTTTATGCGTGGCTTCAAAGCAACATTTGATCAAGACAAATCAACAAGCAACAAACTGGAAAACTGTATCAGTCTTGTACTGCAGCAAAATCAAAATTCAAAATTCGCCAATGCGTTCGTGGAGAGATGTGTAGAGTTGATTCAATAAGACTGTAGCGTAATGAGACTGGTAAATGTCGCAGAAGGTCGATTCTGTTCATCTGGACTTAGCGTTTTCAGTGGGAGAAACGTTTCGTCATCCATCCACTTCTTCTGTCTCAGTTGACTGCAGGATTCCCGAACCTTATAAACACTACAGTTGCACAATGACTGAAACCAGCCCACGGAATGAACAATGGGCTGTGAGGTCAATTCCTTGATCATTAATATGCAAATTGTCATGACCATTGATTGAAGCCCATTGATTAATAGCCATAAGTACCATTCGCAGAGAGTTGGGGAATGGCTGCAATCACAGCATTGTAAGATGGTGAAAGTACCCTTTAGGCCCCCTCCTCAGTTCAGAGATGGTCTTTCTCTTTTCACGTAAATGGCCTTCTTGACTTCCGCTCAAGTGTTCCTCCCTGTCCAGGATGTGTACATCCTCATCATTGAAAGAGTGTCCACTGGCTCATAAATGTGTACCAACCCCACCCCCGACCAAATCACCATTTGGATTCCCCATCTGATGTCAGTTCTCAGGGAGACTATGATTGTTAGTGAGTGTTTTCTCTTTTGAAATAGCCACAGACACCTTTTTGTGATTATTTACACTGATTGATTGTTGTTTATTGTACAGTTTATTATCGTTATTGTTGTGTGGTTTGTAGCCTTACTGAAGTCTATTAGGTTGTGGTTTTGGCAGTCTCAGTCCAACCTAAATATTGGTTGGGGGAACCGATGTGCAAACTTTTTTTTTGATGAGCATCATTTAGACGTAGTGGCGGCTCATTGCCTGGATTAAGTCAGCAAAATTAGGTATGAGCATCTTTCAGCAAGTAACATTTGGCAGTTTAATGCAACTGAAATGCAACGTTACATTGTTATGTTCAATTAAAATTATCTTAAAATTCACCCAGTTATCTCTGTTTCATGTTGTCCTTTCACTTGCCCTTTTTACACTCAACACGTGATCACACAAACAAGTGCAGTGCCTGAACAATTATAATGTAAAACATCACCTCAACACAACACCAAAGGTGTCCCAGTTTACCTGAGTTCACCCAAGTAACAATGCTTATTCAAGTCGTATCTTTATAGACAACTCTTAAGCAGGGGCACTTCAGAATATTTTTAAAAGGGTAGCCATATGGGGACCACTAAAATATTGGGGTAGCACACCAAAAACAAAATTTCCAGTTTTATTATGCTGTTGTCAATATAGGTTACTAGAAAAAGATGGCAGAGATGGATTTCCTGCTATTAAACTTGATTTCACTGAAAACAGGCACATATGAAAACCATATGTGTGGATTTCAAATAATATTTTGAAATCCACTACTGGAAAGTTAATAAGCTACCATGTGTACACATCTAAAAAAAAATCTGATGATATATTAAGCTCACAATCCTTACTAAATATGTGTATCACCATATGGGCCCCCAAACCTAGTATCAGCTGATCTTGTGCATTAAAGAGGACCTGTTATACTTGTTTCCAGCTCCATTAAGAGTTCAAAATAATCTTTATTTGTATTATAGTGGGGCTCACTGCTACCTTCATTATATTTCATCCACTATCTCAAAATTAGCATATAGGGTAGTCTGAAACCTGAGTTTTTGACTCATATTTTAATATTAGATTAGCGATAATGTAAACTGTTTTAATATATTATAATTATATCATACACTTTTATTACAGAATTTTGAAATAGCGTGATTTGATAAAACACGACTGTTTAAGTCAATAGTTGAAACAAAAATTTCCAACTATTTTAAAAACTGCTGCAGCAAAAACAAACATGATGCATTCAAAGGTATCGCGACATGTGCGATTCGATAAATTTAGAATAATTAAATAAAGACGCCTTGGTCTGTAAAATATTTCGTAAAATGTAACTTCTCATCTAACGTCCCTAAGATAAAAGTAAAGTCGATAAAATACTTATTTTACTCAACATCAAAGATTTCACAGGCAGGTTTTTATTTCAAAGTTTTGAAAATATACGAGCTTTTGAAGAGCATTTAAACGCAGCACTATGCGGAAGGAAGGTCAGCCGTTGGACGTCTTATGCGTCAGATGCTAGCTAACATTAGCCGTTCCAGAGCCCAAACTTTTAACCTGAGCCGGAAACCTACAGCGAGCCCTTCAAATAATCCAAAATGAATGTAATAGATTATGTGCGGGATATGGCTGCAGCAGGCCTTTACTCTAATGTCCGGATTTTGAGTAGTTTGTTGCTGACGATGAGCAACAACAATCCGTAAGTCGTGTCTGAGCGGGAACCGTCTAATTCCCGAAGACTGCTTTTCCACACCAGTGGTAGCGATAGCCCCAACCTAACTAGTCAACATCAGCTAACATTATTATTTCTACCGAAGCTTTTCATTATCCACTCATTATTGGATAGTGTTTAAATGCGAGTGCAATTTAAATTATATACAGTACAGTGCGTGTACTCCTTCACGATATAGTCGCATCTACAAGCGTATGCGCTTAACAATGCTACTATGAAATAGCTTGAAATTTAACTAGTATTGTATTAGAAAACTTGTCGTTGTCTTACCCATTCATACTTTTGACACTTTAGAGTGACTGACTTAAAAACTGTAGCTATGTAGGACAATTTTTATGAGTTTTGCATTGATGTTTCTTCGTGTGTCATTCAGTTTTAATGGTTTTCCTCAGTCTGAGCACTTAATTGTTGGTGTGTTTTTAATGGAAGGGAGCTGTTCTCGCCGGCTCAGAAGTACCAGCTGCTGGTTTACCATGCTGATGCCATCTTCCATGACAAAGAGTATCGCAACGCTGCCTGCAAATACAGCATGGCTCTGCAACAGAAAAAGGTGCTCAGCAAAACATCAAAAGTTCGTACTTCAACTGGGGGAGCTGCTTCTAACATACAGGCACAGGTGTGTTTGACAATTTCCTGTAATCAAAAACAAACTGAAATCTATAATAGCATTTTGGTCACCTGTTGTTGTTTTTTTTTATTATTCTTTATTTAAAATTTGATATAGAAATCTTTGGCTTGACTTGACACAGAATTGAACATTAGGTTTGCTGATGCTGAACATCTCTCCCGAATTTTTGACTTTTTCCGTAGTAATTAAAGGTTGCCTTTCTGAAACATTTAATAACTACATTAGATAAGTTTGACAGGAGTAATGTAGATCCTCATCAGCCACTAAAATTCTGGTAATGTGAGTCGTGACTTTACCTGTAGTTGTGATTTTTTTTATTTTATTTTTTTTAAAATTTTGTTATACATAATGTTTACAAAATTTTGCGACACTAAAATCTCTTTTACTTTACTTTCACACAATGTAAATCTAAGCCTTTCATCCTTCCAGTGATTTAAGGCTTAAAATGCTTTAAATGTAAAGATGCTTTTACATGTCCTGCAGCACCATATGTATATCCAGAGAACAGGATGACTGGTTAGAATAATGTTCATCTACAATGAATGTTGTCTTTCAGAGTTTGCCTTCAGAGATTGAGGTAAAGTACAAAATAGCTGAGTGCTACACCATTCTGAAACTGGATAAAGACGCCATTGCAGTGCTCGATGGGATACCATCCAGACAGAGGACTCCGAAGGTACAGTCTGTTAACACAGTGACTGTCAATCACTGTTTACCTCATGCTTTAGTTTTATGTATTTATTTTTTATAGTAACTGATTAGACTAGTAACTGTGTGAATTCAAATAGCATCTTTAGAACTAAATAATGAATGCACCTACAAGTTCAGGTTTTGTAACAATTCAGCAGTAGTTGTTTTAAAGTAAAATCACCTAAGTAAAAACTAGGAGTATGAAATCTGTTAATTGGAAATGGTGTGACAGTTGCAGTTTGAAGTCAAAGACTGGTCTACAGTCAAAATACGACTGAAATAAATCTTAACAAACTTTACGAAAATTGGTTCACTGATGCTAAAATTTGTTAGTTGGTTGGTTTTCATGATATTCTAGGGCAGTGGTTCCCAAACTTCTTTTGCTGGGCCCCCCTTTGTTTTACAAGAAAAACCTTCGCGCTATCAATACATTTTTCAAAAAGTGCTTCTCTGTGCAAAATGGGTTCAGAAACATAAACAACTGTGGGATACTGTTTGTCCGTGATTTGAAGTGGGGGAACAAATTACGGCGGGATCAGCCTGATATTATTTGTATCCCACTGTAACTTTACTGTATAAAGAGCTAACATCTCCAAAATTTCAGGAGTAGTTAGTCATTACAAGAAGCGTTTGTGAACTAAAAATCAAGAATGTGGGATACTGTTGGTCCGGGATTTGGAGAGCCCAGCGCGTGCTCCCGACACAGGGAAAACTAATTCTGTCGCAGAGACCTACCTTGGCACTTGTGCAGGTGAAGCCAAAGGGAAGATATGCTTCACCATATTTTCTAGTCTTTGGCATGGAAGGAAGTTGGTTTGGAAACATATTTGGCGACGCTTCATCTCCCGTCAAAAAACCTGTCCATTATGCTAGCAGTGTCCAAGCATTCTTTTTTTTTTTTTTTTTTTTTTTCCCCCCCCCTTTTCATACTGGGCCCCACACTTTGGGAACCTCTGTGCTAGGGTATCAGTTATAAGAACAGAAGTCATTAATTGAAATCAGAAATTACCTACATTGATTCTGACCCCTGAATTCTGGCAAATTTAGGCCCAAAGCAGTGTTGGATACTAGTTTTCAGATCTCCACTTTTCCTAAGTTATTCATCCAGTTTTGTTGAAATGGGGCTCATATGATATGGAACTGTATGAAGCTCTATTTAACCTTTTGAAACCAGTTCAAGTGCAGTAACTTGTATAAGGTGTAGTAATTACCTTTTGTATTCCTTCCTGCCTCAGATCAACATGATGCTAGCTAACCTGTACAGGAAAGCTGGACAGGAGCGATCTGCTGTGACGAGTTACAAAGAGGTCCTCAGACAGTGCCCTCTTGCCTTGGATGCAATCATTGGTACGCATGTTCACTGTAGACTCTGTAATCCCATAAGCAGCACTTCATCTGCTAAGATGTTTGTACCTGCAGTGCTCTCCTATGTCCATGCCACTTTAAAACAAACAAACAAAAAAACCCTTCTGCTTGGATTTAGCATCTCTTTTAAATAATTGAAAAATGTGTTTTTCCTTTAGGTCTTCTTTCTCTGTCAGTCAAAGGAGCCGAGGTGGCTTCCATGACTATGGATGCGATCCAGAGTATCCCCAACCTTGACTGGCTGTCTGTTTGGATCAAAGCGTACGCCTTCATACATGCAGGGGATAACCAGAGAGCTATTAATACCATTTGGTGAGCAAAGCAATAATGATTTGTACACAGTGAGTGAATATTGCGAGCCGTGTTTTGTGACAGTCTTAACTTCCTCCCTGAAACACTCTCAGCTCTTTGGAAAAGAAATCACTTTTGCGGGACAACGTGGACCTCCTGGTGAGCCTGGCAGATGTCTATTTCAGAGCAGGTGACACGAAAAATGCAATTCTCAAATTTGAACAAGCCCAGATGTTGGACCCTTACCTCATCAAAGGTGTGTTACAGGAGAGAACGTTTTGACTTACACATGTATTTTGTAGTTGATGACAGTTTTAATATCAGAATCTGTGTGTCACACAAGTCTAAGTAGCCTTAATAAAGACAGATTTGGAAACATGTTTGCTTTTTCAGGTATGGATGTTTATGGCTACCTGATGGCCCGTGAGGGACACCTGGAGGATGTTGAAGTCTTGGGAGGTCGATTATTTAATATATCTGATCAGCACGCTGAACCGTGGGTGATCTCTGGGTGAGTAGTCTTACTTTTCTCAGACAAAATCTCTCTCATGTAGTTTCCGTGTTTTATATCATTAAACTTTTCAATTTGCGGTGTTCAGATGTCACAGTTTTTATAGCAAGCGTTACTCCCGGGCTCTCTACCTGGGAGCCAAGGCCATCCAGCTGAACAGCAATAGTGTTCAGGCACTGCTGCTGAAGGGTGCAGCACTGAGAAACATGGGCCGAGTTCAGGAAGCCATCATCCATTTCAGAGAGGCCATGCGTTTGGCACCCTGCCGCCTTGACTGCTATGAAGGTAGGCTTACTTTTAGCTTTTTTTTCTTTCTTTTTTTGGCTCTTCAGATTGTTTTTGTTTCGTTTGCAATAACAAAGTATTAATGACTCCAGGTTTAATTGACTGTTATCTGGCATCCAATGGGATTCGTGAGGCTATGGGAATGGCTAACAACATCTATAAGACTTTAGGAGCCAATGCACAGACTCTGACCATCCTCGCCACAGTGTGTCTGGAAGACCCAGTGACTCAGGAGAAAGCCAAAACCCTTTTAGACAAGGCACTGGCCCAGAGACCTGACTACACCAAGGCTGTGGTCAAGAAGGCTGAACTCCTCAGTACGTACAGCAAAAAAGACTCTTAAGTATTTCTGTTTTCCTCCTTTCCCCAATGATAAATAAATCTACAGTTTAATGACTTGAAGGGAGGAAAAAAGGAGCTTCACATACAGATGAGATGAAATTGTTGCTTTTGCTTTTTTTTTTTTCTTGCTTGAAGGCCGGGAACAGAAATATGAAGAAGGGATCGCTCTCCTGCGGAACGCCTTGGCCAATCAAAGTGACTGTGTCCTGCACAGGATGCTGGGAGATTTCCTGGTGGCGGTCAATGATTACCAAGAAGCCATGGACCAGTACAGTATAGCATTAAGGTAAACACTGATTATTGATCCTGGGAAAATGCTGTCATAAAATCTAGTAAGTATTTTTTTATGAATTTAACACTGTATGGTTTTCTGTCCTAAGCCTGGATCCCAATGACCAGAAATCATTAGAAGGCATGCAGAAGATGGAGAAGGAGGAGAGCCCCACAGACGCCACAGTGGAGCTGGATGGTGACGACATGGAAGGCAGCGGGGAGGACGGCGATCTTGAGGGCAGTGACAGTGAGGCGGCTCAGTGGGCCGATCAGGAACAGTGGTTTGGTATGCAGTGACTCCGGTCCACTGACAGACGCTCTGTCAGTATCACACGGCAGCCCACGGGAAGCCTTCAGCCATGAGGGCCGTCAGACGGAACAAGACGAAGGTTGTACTGCATGTTTAACCTCCGTGATCTCCGAGGTTATTGCCAACCTAAAGACGACAACACGGCTAAGACCTTAAATACAACAATTAATGCTTGCGCCCCTGGATGAACTGATGCTCAACTTTGCAGTACAGCTACAGGAAGCCGTCAGAACTTTTATTAAAATGCAGCTTGATGCAGAACTCCAGTCATTTTTTTTTCTTTTTTCTTTTTTGACCCCAATGCTGTTTCCCATCAGTCTGACAGTCTCAGCAGTGTCACTCTGAGGTCTGATGCATAGCATTATAAATCCAGGAATCACCCAAAGTTCTTATATTACCTTGTCTATTTGTGCACCCTTCTTGCCTGCCAGCCAGTTCACAATACACCACAAAGACATTTAAAAATAAAAAAGACTTTATTTATAGTGAGTCATGTTTCCTGCATTGAGAGGTTGTTCCCAGGAATGGAGGATGCAAGTAAATGAGCAGCTGAAGTTTGTTTAAAATTAGACGGTGATTCAGTAAACTGTGGTTTGAAGTTTAAAAAAAAAAAATGACTGGAGTTACTATGACTTGTGTAATATTTTTATTTTGGGACACGTTTACCACAAAGGAGGCAGTGGGTGGGTGTTGAAGTGTCACAATAAAGGTCACACATATACCAGAAGTGACATTGAA
Organism: Maylandia zebra; assembly: GCF_041146795.1. Classification (NCBI taxonomy): domain Eukaryota; kingdom Metazoa; phylum Chordata; class Actinopteri; order Cichliformes; family Cichlidae; genus Maylandia; species Maylandia zebra. The sequence continues at coordinate 7,300,963 of NC_135178.1, read as the reverse complement.
TTTCTGCTGCTCTTTAAAATCTGTATGAATTTTCTAAAACCTGTTTTTGTGTCATGTAATAGTTCAGCTTATTTGTGTGTGTGTGTGTGTTTGTGTCGTCCATTAGGTCTGCCTTCTGTATCAAAATAACATAACTTGGAATATTTTAGTTTATCATTTCAAAACAAAACTTTATAGTATTTTGTACATATTTTTAAAATGTATAATAAAATAATGAAACACCTGATGTGCACAGAGCTGTTTCTAAAGTCATCCCACTTGCTTATAAATTATCATCACCAGGTGATCAGTGTGTTCATTCTCTCTTCCATATCTCTGCTCAGTCAGAGGGCGAAGAAGCAAAAACAGCTCAACAGGGTACATTCATGGACCCACAATGAACAGTAAGCAAATAAGTTACCAAACACATTAAAGTTGAGGTGATTGAATAGGTGATGCTTTATTTTGAAAATCCTAAGGCTTCTTCCGCTCTGCTCTAGCTGTGCAGGAGGGGTTTCAAATGGAGTGTGTCAGGGGGGCTGGATTTAAGGTGGACTCTGGAGTCTCACTAAATATTTGCACAAGGGTGCTCACACATTCCTCCAAAACTGCACATTTTCTTTTTATTAGCTTAATCTTTATTTTGAAAATCATTTCCTTTATTTCATAAAATAGTTTTTCCTCACATTTAGGTTAGTTTTAGAGTAAAATTTATTTTAACAGGCTTGGGTCAGATACGCAGTGGGATGAGATGCTGAAACACATTAATTCAAATGTTGATTCACATCCCTTCCCTTTGTTCAGTTCCAGCTGCTTCATATTTCCAGCCAGCATCAGGATCACAGCTGCGTCGAGATCATTCCTAAAAAGGCATTTTATAGTATTGAGCACATCTTTTCTGATGGTAATGATGAGCTAACAACTGGTAGCCAACAGAGATAAATGAAACTGATGCTCCAGAATGAAGTCATACTGTTGTGGCCTGTTACAGTCGTCCTGGACAGCAGTAAAAATTCAGCGACAAACTCTTAGTGTATGACAGTTTTAATTTTATTTACCTGAAACCAAAGTCCATGTGATACGTTGTACAATCATTTCTGAAAATACAGTACAGCAGTTTGGCAAAAAATGCCAGTGGAGGGACCGCCTGCCGTTAAAAGGGTAAAACATCAGCATCGCTGCACACCTGCCTTCCCAGATTTGGCAAAAAAAAATCTGCTCATCTCAGTGTAAAGCAAAAAGCAAAATCTATTATCTCATAAAAGTATTTCCTTAGGAAAGATGAACTGTGTTTTTGAACTTATACATAATCTATTACATTTGTCTGGTAAAACAGATGGCTGACTGAGCAGACATGCACCATAGAATAATGTACAACTGACTGTACAAGGTACTAAGCTCTTAGTCTAAAATGAAGGCATGAGGACTGTATGGCAATCTAAGGCTCTTCATGCAGGAGGATGGAAGGACCGATGAGGCGGAACTGGCTAGTTTCTATCAGACATTCATTTATGGGCATTCTGTAAAAATGATGTGTGAACTTTCTGAGCCCCTGTCATCACTTCACTGGCATTCAGCTCTTGTAAGATGTGCTGAAAAACACACATGCACAACACAAAACCAAACCAAAGTTTCTGCTAGGAATTTACAGGAGAGATGGGCTTACTTGGACTTTGCTGTAAAGGGAAAAAAGAAAAGAAGAGGAGACAGGAAGAAACAGATCAATGGACACGAGAAATCACAAAACAAGGTAAAAAGCATCTGAGCAGCAGATCATTTCAATGAATTTCAGAGTAATAAAGGCCATGCAATAAAGAAGGGCAGAAGATTCATACAAATGCAGTTCAAAAAAGAAATACATACAACACCGTGTCCTGTAACGGTGTGGGGGCGTTTAAATGCCAGCATCTCTGCCAGTTGCCCAAACATGCTGCAAGCCTACATTCAAAAATAAGCGGCACCAGCAGTAACACTGAGCCCGTTTAAAAATGCACAAGGTTCCCATTTCTGCTCAGTGTGCATCTGGCACTTAGTGACATTATAAGCTCCTGTTTTTGTACCATTTAAAGTATTTACATGATAAAACACAAGGAGCAGTTATTGCTGTCATTTCGACACGAGCAATGACAGACTGACAAGCTGTGTGTGCAACCACCATACAGACGAGAGCGCGGCAGTAGTTAGCATGCACGTCAAAGTGTACTCACTCTGCAGGTAAATAGGGGGAAGGCGTGGGAAGAAACAACAGTTAGCTTTTCAAATTAAAAAACAAAAAACACTCTCTGGTCTATCGGAGCGCGCATGCAGAAAGGCTACGCTTGAGTAAACGGGTGTGAATGTATGCAGGAAGAAATGAAATGTATAGAGTCTACTTTGTGTTCTATGTACAGATATACACACGCCTCCGACAGCAGCCAATCAGAGGTCTGAGCGCCTATCAAACCGTCCACGTTGTGCTCAGTTTGCAAGACTAACAGCTTCTTGGTGCCTTTTTACATATTCAAGTACAGTATGTGCACATTTTACATACATAAAGATTACTGTCGTTAACACACAAAATTAGGACTGAAACCTTAGAATGAATCTCATAGATTTAACTTTAAAAAAACAAAACTAAAAAAACAACAACAACCCAAAAACAACACCCCCCCCCACACACACACACACACACACAACACAGACAAATGTGTTTTCTTCAAGTAAATAAATTTAACAACAGGCTGTACCAAGAATTTACTCAAAATCAAGCTGGTAACATGTCTTTGTCCCCTCTTCCCTCAAATAACAGAGGAACACAAAAAAATATCTATCTATATCTAGATATAGATCTAGATATAGATCTATATCTAGATATAGATAGATATATCTATATATAGATCGATATATCGATATATCTCTCTCTCTATATATATATATGCACATTAAAATACATGTGAAGATTTTGACTCTACTGGTGCTTACCTCAACACTTCAAATGATCACATATGAAATGACAGCTTGGACAAATGGGTCATTATGGTCAAATCAGCAGCACTGAGGTAGCTGTGCTCTGCCTACTGCAGAAAATAATGAATGAGTACGATGCAAAATGTGATTCATGCTTGGGCAAATGTATTCTGCTGAAAGTCTTTGCCCCTAAATTAGTATTGAACTAAACTACGCAGTCCTCAGAAATCTCCATTCCCCAAATTATAAAATATTAATTATTACAGAATAGTAAATAAATTCTCTCTGTACAGCTCAACATGTCGCTCCAATGCAGTGGGCTTCTCTAGCTATTCTCAAAGGGGGTCAAAACAGAGAAAAGCACAATGGTAACATGGAACATAAATCATGTCGGTAAAATATTACTCGAGCACCGGCCACCCAAAAATATGTGCAAGTCTAAATGTACTTAACAGAGGCGTTCTGACAGCGGTTGGAGAAGGTGTAAATGCTGTTGCTGTAATTTGTTCCGAGTTAATGTAACTGTGTTAGATGTGTGCGTTAATGTCCACTTCACACTGGTGCACAAGGAGGGTAGTGTACTGGAGTCAGTCAGGGCCACAAGATGGCAGACACGTTAGTGTCGGTGCTGTAGATCCACAGCACCAGGGGCAGGGAGATGGCCACAAAGGGCCAGGAGATTCCCTCGGCGCATGCAGACAGAGAGCAGCCTTTGCTTGTCGGCTTCTCCAGTTGTTTACCGAATTCCAAGTAGTTCCTGGCCATAAACTTAAGCAGCTCGTCCAGGAGAATGACGGGCATCGAGATCTTCAGCACCATCAACCACTGGGTCATATCCAGAGGGGTGATCTGAAAGATGACCTGGGAGGGAATAAGCAAATAACTTACAGCTGCTTTTTAAAGAGAGCGAGATAAAGATTTATGAGGATTATCACCGCATGGGTAACACATAAAACTCTACCAATGTTTTCTACATGAGCGTAAGAAGTGTGTGGTGACGTTTATTCAGCTTTTATAAAAATACACTGCTTTGTGATGAGCTCAGAGTCGATCGATCAACACGGCTCTTATGTCAGTACACTCAATGTGTAGCTGGACACAGGAGATGGTCAGCCTCAAAGATGGGAAACAGCGGTGAAGAGATCACCTGGGTGTTTATTCCCTACCAGATAAAATGTCTAACATATACAGAGTTATGTTTTTTTATGTTGGTGGTCCCAATAATTTCTATGAAGTATCTGAAAATGTAGGGCAGTCAGAGAGTACTGTACTGTCATCAAATACATCAGTACTGGTGTAGTATTGATATTTCTTTCCAAAAAACACAAATTTACATTTCAGATGAAAATGGCTCTATCTGGCATCTGCTGTTTTAAATAATCCTTAAACTTCCAAAGCCCATCCTGACAACACCCAGTAATCACAGGTGGGCCATCCACACCCCATCCCTCGCTTGTAAGTGGCTCTAACTATGGAAAGTATACTAATGGATATTCATCTTTTGCAGGAGTTTACACTGTTATTTACTAATTATTTATTTTTAAATGTTGGCACATTGTTTAACACTTTGCTTTTAAAGTCTGTAAAGTACCAGCAGACTGCTCTCTTTCTCTCCCTCCAAACCAGCAGTCATATCCCTCTCTTGCACTCGCATTGCCTCAGCTCTGAGAGCTTCATCTTTGGCCATTCTGAAGCTGAAGCCAAAGGCTCTAATCAGTTTGGCCTGGATACAAATGGTACTTCACCACACTGATGTCCACTTCAGAGGATTATGGAGGGAAAGCCCTCCATGTCCAAAGATCCCCCTGTGGCAGCGGTGCCTTGTGATTCTGTGTTGCTCATCATTTTTCACTTTAAATGTTACAGAGAAACTGGCCTCACATATCCACGCCTGCTCCATCCCACATTTTTAATGTTCAAAGCTATGCAGCCGGTAACGTTAGCCTGAACTGGGAGTGAATTTCCACTTTAACCTCCTAAGACCCAAACTCTTTCATGGCATGCATTTTTAATTTCTCTTTGCCATTTGGGCTGATCGGGACCTGATGAATGTAAAAATAAAGAATTGTCTTTTTAGCCAATGTAGTTTCAGAGAAGAGGACATCAGGCCCTCGTAGAGCAAAAGTTAGTGTTGTGGTCTAGACAACCCAAAATGTGATGTCCATATGTGGACACCAGGTCCTAGGAGGTCAAATAAAGTTATTTGGATCTGTTTCCCCCCCTCATGCTCCACCTTTCAAGGTCATTTTCCCCCTAACAAACAATAATAAATGGCCACTAGATGGCATCAAAATCCACATAAAGACCAAAACTGCAGCAGACAGATCACTTTGACTTGTGCCAATGTCATCAAGTCATGAACACACTGTTCTTATTTTTTAAACTTACAGGCAGAGGTTCCACATAGAGGATGAGGAAGTGGAGAGACATGGAGAGACAGATGGCCCCTAGCAGCCAAATGTTCTCCCAGGGAGGCATCCGCAGCAGGGACTGGTTCTCTGACAGGCTGGACAGGAGGGAGCGCACAGATGGTGGATCTGGTTATACAATCTGTCTATCATCGTGTCATTGCAAATGGTTCTTTCATGAGAACTCCTCCACTCTTTAAAAATACCCTTACCTGTTCAGAGCATTGCACATCTCAATGGTGACAAGCACGGACAGGGCCATGGTCATCGGGTAGGGTGACTCAAACACGTGGCAGTCCAAGCCATCAAACTCTGGGTTGTCTGGGCCACACTGGAGGAAGTGGCTCTGTGTGGAGGAAGAGGGGAGAGTGAGGGGGAGGCAAAGAGCGGAGGGAAGCTGAAGGATGTTCTCTCAGACAGACGTACTTACCAGCTGGTACAGAGTGACCTGCGGTCCATCATCAGAGATTGTAAACCACCACGCAGCAGCTCCCACAGTGGCAGCACCTACGTAGCCTGGAAGCAAAGACAGCAAAATCATCATATTACTCACTGGATGTACTGCAGGAAAAAAACAAAACAAAAAACAAGACAGCTCGAATCCTGCTCAATTTTAGTCAACCTCCAATAGCCAGATATCTGAAGAATAGCCAGCCAGAAATCAGGGGCTCCTTAGCATTGCGAGGAGGCTTCTCCATAATGTCCAGATCTGGGGGGTTGAAGCCAAGGGCGGTGGCAGGGAGGCCGTCTGTCACCAGGTTGACCCAGAGCAGCTGGACAGGAATCAGGGCCTCAGGGAACCCCAGAGCCGCAGTGAGAAAGATGCTGTCAGGAGAAACTATTCCAGTCAGAAAGTGCTAATGATAAACTGGAGCAAATATGACCTTAATATTATCAACAGCATTGCTGTGTGAACGTAAAGCTGTAAAACGACAGCTTTTTTTCTCAGCTTCATAAAAAACAGAAGACTGAGCAATAAAGAGCTCTAATCTCCTCTGAAGAAGACTCACCAGACGACCTCACCCACGTTGGAAGAGATAAGGTATCTGATGAACTGCTTCATGTTATTGTAAATAGCTCTGCCTTCTTCAACGGCGGCCACTATGGAAGAGAAGTTGTCATCAGCGAGGACCATCTCAGAGGCTGACTTGGCCACGGCAGTGCCAGAGCCCATAGCGATGCCGATCTCTGCCTTCTTCAGCGCAGGGGCATCGTTCACCCCGTCACCGGTCTGTACACAAACATGTTCTTTATAGCAAGTGTTGCCTTTTTCTTCAGTAACAACAGCAAATCAACCCAATCAACACGACCCTTACAAAGCCAAGAGAATGAACCATTCACGCAGAAATGGGCAGTTTTGATCAGTACGACAAACTTCATACCATAGCAGTGATTTCATCGAATCCTTGCAGGAACTCAACGATCTTGGATTTATGTGAAGGCTCGACGCGCGCAAAGCAGCGCGCACAAGTCACAGCCTCCCTCTGGGCATCGAGTGTGAGCTCATCAAACTCCCGCCCAGTGAAAGCCATGTGCTCAGTATTGTCCTCCTCGGTCAGGATGCCGATGCGGCGGCAGATAGCCACAGCTGTGCCCTTGTTGTCCCCGGTGATCATGATGACGCGGATGCCAGCCTGCCGGCACAGTTTGATAGAAGCAGCTACCTCCTGTCTGGGAGGGTCCAGCATGCCGACACAGCCGACAAACGTCAGGTCAGACTGGACACAGAGACAAAGATTCAAATGAAAGTCTGCTCCTGGAAAGAATGTGCTACAAGTAGATTACGCAAATGTATATCCACCTCATACTCGATGAATTTGGCAGTGTCAGACAGTATCATGTCCTCCATTTTTGGTGGGCTGTCTCGTGTGGCCAGAGCCAAGCACCTCAGGGTGTCGCGACCTGTCCCGTACTCACGGATAACAGACATGATCTTTTCTTTGATGCCTTGGCTGAGGGGAACTTTGCTGTTGCCAACTCTGACATGAGTGCATCTCTCGATGACTCCCTCTGGGGCTCCCTGTGAGGAAGAAGAGAGGCATAAAACATTAACAACACAGCAGAAGACTGCAGCGAATGCAGATCGAACATCTGCACGTATTACACTGGGTATACCTTCACAAACATTTTGCCCATGGTAGAGCGGGACTTGTTTGGGCTGCAGTAGACAGACATGGACTTCCGGTCTCTTGAGAACTCCAGGGTGAACTCCTTCTTCATCAGCTGTTTGATCACCTGATCAGACAAAGAGACAGAGAGTGAGAAAAAGCTGCTGAGCACGAACGGTGGGAATGTGCAGCGCATGCAAGTGAGGGAGCTGATGTCACTCACTGAGTTGCAAGCATTGGCTCTGTCAATCTTTGACAGGTTGTGAACTTCAGTGTCGAAGACATTCATCTTCTCCACCAGACAGGTCAGCGCGGTCTCCGTGGCCTCGCCGACCTTCTCGTACACCCCCTTCACCTGAAACATCCAAACTTTCACTCATTTCTTTTCTAAAACATCTTAAATTTGCCCAAAGACTGTGCATCAAAGAAGGATTTAGCCATCGTTAAGGCTACTAGTAGTTGTTTCGATGATGAGTGAAGGGGAGCTGTGACATTGTGCTACATTCCTGCTCATTAATCTTTGTAGACGAATAAAGTGTTTATTCACCTGGCAAAATATAGTGTTTTCCGTCATTCACGATACCTGCATGATGGATCTCAAGCCTTAATTACTCACTGTGTTTAGCTTACACACATCTTTGCCAAATGGAGTGCGACTGCTTTGGTGATTTCAGTGCCTTTGTGAGCTCGATGGATACACTGTACAGACCCGTTTATGAGCTGAAGTTGGACGATCCATGCTAGCAACCATTGCTTTGTTTTAGTTTGCCTCATTAATTCATCATGCTGGAGTTCGCAGTGTGTTTTTGCATTTCTTCCAAACATCATTTGCCCATAATCTGAAGTATTGCAAATGATCATGACTGTTCTGAATGTCTGTTATTTGTAGTATATTAATAATATCAACGGAAAAGTTGTGATTGGCTCATGCGGGTGTCATCAAGCAATGATTTGTGTAGCACTAGACTTTGGTTTGCGCTCTGTTGGTGTAGCACACATGACCAGTATCACTCTGTTGTGCTCATTTAGTTGTGGGATGCTAAAAATCACAGCTGAGATTAAAATTTTATTAATTTTTCAACCCTGGAAGCTACATCTATCTTTCATATACAGTCTATAAGCGAACATAAAAAGATTATTTCACTTAAATCCAAATGTACAGAAGGGTAGCAGCAAAACAGGCAGTCATATGTAATCGTTTTCCCCCAGAACTGAAAACTGCACTAAAACACATAAAATAAGCAGCAGGAAAGGTGCAGACCTCGTTGAAGTCCAGCGAGGAGTCATTGCACAGGGCACAGATTGTGGCCAATTCAACCAAAGCATCATAGTGGGAGGATTTCACTGGTTTACCATCCTGGTACCTGAGGACAAGTACAGAACATCATGTTACCATGTATTTAAGGATCTGCCAGTTATGGAGAAGCTATAAAAGTACTCACACTTCACCCTCGGGGGCGTAGGTAGAACCTGTGATGGTGAACTCTGACAGAGAGCAGCTGTCCCCTTCAGCTTTGTTGACAATGAACATCTGGAAATGAGAAGAGTCCATGGGACATTAGAAGACATCACACAGATCATGTTAGTGTTTGACTGAAATACCAGAGTCTTTATTGTCAAACCACAAAACCTCCAAGTGAACTCGAATAGATTAAAGGAAAAAAATAAGATTATATTATTAGGCTCTTTGCAGATGATGCTATTGTTTGTCTGTTATCCTAGAAGACTTTGGCAAGTATTCAGGTTGTGAATGAAATCTAACAGACTCAAAATCCTTTCATTAAATGAATCTTCTGAGCAAAAAATGAGAGAGAAAAAAAGATGAATTGGAAGGTAATAACAGTCAAATATCTAGGAGCTGTGATAGTAAAATAATTTAAGATAATTAAAATAAATTATACCCAGATTCAAGATTCAGGGAGATTGAAGCCCAAACACTGCCTTCTATCTGGACTGGCACAAAAACTGAGGTGATGAAAATAAATGCATTGCAGAGATTTCTTTTTCAATGCATTCCTCCACATCTGATCTACAAATGCAGGTTAAGACGTGAGGCATGATTATTTTGATTCATTTGTGCTGAGAGGGGACCAAAGCTGAAGACCTCTTGAGTTAAGGAGATGCTGTAGCTAAAGTGAGATTCTTAATGCGGACGATTCCCTTTGTGTCACACAAGATGAAAGATATTTTTACATATACAAGAAATATTCAGAGGTTAAAAAAGCAATAATCAAATTAGTATATTATATAAAAATATAATTTACACTAACAGAAAAACATTAGTTTTTGTGACCTTTTGAATGAGGAAGCAAACTTCTTCATATTCTTCAAAGTTAGCCTATGAAAAACTAAAAGGCTAAACCAGAAACAACTGGGGAAGACAACTTTAAAAAAAACAAAACAAAACAATGAAAGCACTCAGAACCTGAAAAATCACAGCGGAGAACATGAACACTCATCCACAGACTGAAAGCAATGGGGGATGTGGTCGGAAAAACTTGATTTGTTTCTTTATTACAGCTCATATTAAAAGTACACAATAACTGTTGCAGCAGAAAAAAATGACAGTAAATTGGCTGCAACGTTAGAGTGTGTCTCTGTGAGGGGCAGGCTGGGTGGCCTGCTGCCTAATGTGAGAAAAGGCTGTTTAGTTTCTCTCCATAAGTAAACAGAAGAAGCTGCCAGGGAGCCTGACTAAAGAGAGAAGCTGTGCCCAAAAGGAAGACGCCGCAGTGCCAGGCCTACTCCCGCAGGAAGCTTTGATCATTTCGCTCACTCACAAACAAAGATGTACAAAGCCACACAGTATACACACAAACAGGGCTAGTCAGAGGCTGCTTATATCAGAAAATGGATGAGGACAATCAGCAAGCCCTCCTGCAACGACTAGCCAGACATAAAATCCTGGCACTGCCCTGCTGCAGTATATTTAGAGCAAACAGGCAATCCATTAATTATTTCAGTAACCAGTTGAACACTTTCAGGAATGATCGTGGCCTGTCAGAAAAGGATTTAATAAAAAGGACGTACAATCACAAACTACATTTAGGCTGCATGAATGTAGATGGTGTTTTTGCTATGTTGTTATTATTTTATTGTACAATGTTGGGTGCAAATGTATATCTGTAATAAACGATTCAAGTGAATGAGACGTTGCTTTTTATTAGTAACCATGAGTGTAAAGTCAGTGAGCACACCTCTTTAAAGGCTTTTGTTTGCATGTCCCGACTCTGTGTGAATTACGATAAGTCACTACAGTAACTGCAGAATCACAAGGCTATTTAATCACGGCCAACTCAATGTGCAGGGACTGAAACAACTGACAGTAACTGTAAATGAATGCCACCCTTATTCAGGCTGTGCCAAAGTTCTGAGACAGCAGTGAACAGACAACTAAAGGGGATTAAACTTTAATAAATGCTGAAATGTACTTTTTATGTGGGGCCAAGTAGCACAGAGAGAGAGGAAGAGAAGAAAAAGAAACTACAAGCTCACTGCTTTGCAGCTTGGTGACGCAAGGTCAGTTATGCAACAGCAGTAGTGTAAGTCATCTAACTCCTCGATGCAGATTAGAGCAGTGAAAGCGAGCTGCCTTCTCGCTCAATAACCAGAAACTACCATTTCTCTGCTTACAGAGAGCATTAGCATTTTATAGATAAATGGAAGAAACTGCTGTCACCTTATCCAAACATAAAGTAGGGACAACAAATACAACAAAGGACTGACAACCAACCTGCTCAGTAATGCAAAAACACTGTTTCTGTGTGTGTGTGAGGGAGAGAGATAAACTCACTCTGCAAACAGACATCTGGTTGGTTGTCAAGGTTCCTGTTTTGTCAGAGCAGATGACAGAGGTGCAGCCCAGAGTCTCCACAGAGGGCAGGCTGCGGACGATGGCGTTCTTTTTGGCCATGCGGCGAGTGCCCAGGGCCAGGCAGGTGGTGATGACAGCGGGAAGACCTTCAGGGATGGCAGCCACAGCCAGCGCCACAGCGATCTTGAAATAGTAGACAGCTCCACGGATCCAGGAGCCTCCGTGGACGGGGTCATTGAAGTGTCCGATGTTGATGATCCACACGGCGATGCAGATAATGGAAATGACCTTGGATAGCTGTTCGCCGAATTCATCCAACTTCTGCTGCAAGGGCGTCTTCTCCTGCTCCGTGGCTGCCATCTCGTCACGGATCTTACCAATTTCTGTGTTAACGCCAGAGGCAACAACCACACCCACAGCCTTCCCTGCAGCAATGTTGGTACCCTGAAAGAACATGTCACATACGTGTTGGTTCAAGTGCAACTGATATCATCGCGCACATCCTCAAATAACAGAAACTTGTTTTTCCAGGAAGTGTACAGAAGCTAAACACATAAGAAGTAATAGGAATCAGCAGGATGTGTGTGATAACTCATGCAGACTCGGGCTTACAGAGAAGAGCATGTTCTTCTTGTCTTGATTGACGGCGCGAGGGTCAGGCACGGGGTCGGTGTGTTTGATGACAGAGACAGATTCACCTACGAGGACAGAGGAGGGTTAAACCGGCTTGCATTCTTCTGTAGATGATTTAAGGAAGAACGCTCAGCCAGTCGTCTCCACAGGCAAATCTGCAGTGCTGGTTATTCATCTTTCAGTGATGATTCACATGAATGTCTCAGAGGAAAAAGGTGTTAAGTGGGAAGAGCGTCACAGCAGACCTCTGGGCTCATTCTGTTCATCAGTTACTCAAAGCGACCAAGTTGAATTTTGTTTTTTGACCATTTATTCAGACAAACTGACCTCGGTTTAACTTACTTTAAAAGGCTTTGTGGTGATACTTGTGTTTTAGCTTAAAAAAATGAATTAACAATCTCATAGGGCAGTTATTCTAAGAGAATAAAATAACATTTGTCATTAGGTAAGCTTTAGTCTATCTATCCATTACTTAACAAGGATTAGCATTCAAATAATTAAAAAATGTCAACTTTGATGTCTGCCATCAGCAAAAATATCTTACCAGTCAGGATGGACTGGTCTACCCTGAGGGTCGTGGATTTGATTGAACAGATGCGGATGTCAGCGGGCACCTTGTCTCCAACTACAAAAAGCAGATCCATAATTAGAGAGAGAGGAAAAACCCATACAAATAAATATGAGGAGAACAAATACAAATATCAAACCAAAGATAATGCTACTGAAAATTGTTACAAATCATCTAAAGTTGATTAATTATATTAAAAGATTTAGAGAAAATACATTGCAATCTATGCATATAAGGAACAAAACTGACAGCAGTAGTTATCTTTGGGCAATTATCAGGAGCTACATTGGAAACAGACACTTCTCTCTAGAGGCAATAACTTCATGGCCTCAGGCCATGTTAGTGAACCCAGTTTGTTGCTGCATCCACAAATCCCAGTTAAAACTCATTACATGTAATGTAAACCAGATTCAGAAATGCTGCCACCTTGTCTGGGCCTGAGCTAATTTAAGATGGACTGGAGCAAAGTTCAAAACTTTCCTCTGATCTGATTAAACCAAATATTAAATGAGTTCCACAAACTATGGACATTAAATGCAAGAAGAGTGGAGCATACAAGTTAAAGTCAACATCTGTGACAGGGATGGGTGAATTAGTGCGCAAAGCATGGATGACTTGTGCATCAGTGAAGACACCACTGAAGCTGCAATTAAGAAAAGGTCTTTTTCAGTGAAGTTCTTGCCTATTTCAGGAAGATAATGTAAAACCTAGTATTGCACATCTATCATCAGCATGGCTCAGCAGTAAAAGGTTTATTAAAAAGAATCATCCGATTTCAAAAGGCTACATCTTATTAAGTAACGGACATAGAAGCTTGTGGTAAATTTTAACATCTATGGCTAAATATGAACTTTCACCTACAAAACACTGCAAACATCTATGCAATACTCAAACTTGTCCCATACTTTAGTGAGCATGTCTGGAGTAACTGCAGCTCAACCTACTCTAACAGTACATGTTTTGATTGCTGCCAGTTAATATGCTGTTTCCCTGTGATAAGAGCATCGATGTGCAGGGGCTTGTGTCTTCTTCAGGGCGTGACAAAGGCAGACATAAATTCTTAGGCAGTGAATCAGTCACTTCGCTAAAGCCTACCTCCAAACAAGTTCCAGGATACATTCAAAGCTAAACGATTTAGCACGTGAGAGAAAGATTTCAATCATATATCCAATCAAAAAACAAAAGCTAACAACAAAGGAGAAAGGGCACTCTTAACTCTCCACCCATGCAGTCCTTGTACAGTACCATTTGTGGGTGGGTGTACTGGCCAAATGAAGATTTAACAGATGAGAAGGTGTTTATTTTCTACAGGCAGTAACTCTGCTTTAGAGTAAACTAAATTTATGAACCACAGCTCACTATAGCGTGGTTGTTATGCCTCACAGCAGCAAAGGAGTGCTGCCATTGGTGTAGGATAGAGAAGAAGAACCAAAGACAGAAGGAAATGAAGGACTTGTGAGCCATAAAAGGCTAGTCTCAAAGGAAATGGCCAATTTGGGTACATCAGAACTGCAGTGACCCAATTCAGCTTCCTAATCTTACATAAAGGCAATGGAAACTGGGGAAATGGCTCAGGCTATGGCACAGTTCTGTGGGTGTAGTCTACTTATACAGGCCTACTTAGTTAAAAATGTAAATTGTGTCACATTGTTACAAAAGACTCCTTGAATACAATATAGCTAGAATCCAGGAAACGGCACTAGGCTGCCAAATATCTAAGAATGTAACAAAACATCTAAACAAGGCTGAAGTGGAAACTCACCCAAAAACAAATAGTGATTTTTATCAAATGTACCAGTGTCCAGATCCAGACTGAGGGAGACAGGTATTGTATGGCTAAACCAGCCTTGGCCTTGAAGGAGGAGAGGGGGGAAAATAGCAATGGGACCACTGACGCATGCAGCCAAAAAAGGAAAAAGAATTTCAACCTGTTTCCCAATCTGCTGATCTGGTTTAAATGTGGCCCTACGATGGCAGACATGTTCTCATCATTGCCACAGGAAGAGACAGGCAAGATGCAGAACACAGGAGCAACTCGTCTGCATTACCTTGGAGTTTCTTATAGATGTTTGGAATAGAAGCTGCAAACATATTTTATGAGTGCATCTATACAGTCTAATCCAATGCAGACCCTTGCTCTAGTTATGTGTACTCCAGCCCCCCTGCTCTGTGAAGGTTGATTTCTCACTGGGAAGCATGACCCTATGTAAAGTTGGATGATCATCAACTCATCAGAGTGCCAGAAACACTCATCTGTCAGCAGGCACTGGCCAATTAAGGCAGACAATGAAAGGATTTCTGAGAAGACAAATGTTGAGCTCAGCTGCATCTTTAAACTATCTCAATGTGGAAACAGACGTGCAATGGAAGATTTGCTTATGAGAAGGTCACGCACCTGAATCAAATGGCCTGACACAGGCTCAAAGACATTTCACATTACAAACCAAAGGGGAGCTTTCACAGAACAATGTGCAAACCAGAGACCGTGAAATGTCAGTGAAATTCACCGACTTGTAGCAATGGCAGGAGAAATAACCATTAGCAACATGAAGTTAAACTTTGAGCTAAAGAATTGAAGCGACTACCAACAGGGACAGCTATACGAGGGCAAGGAATTCATTACACGGGTAACTATGCAACCAGAGCCTGGAGCATCCAGCGACCAAATGTCAGCTACAAATCAATGAGCAAAACACTTCACATATGGAAGAGCTGAAGGCTGCCCCCCTGAATTCACTGTCCTAGTTACACAGCTGTAACACTTTACTTCAATTATAGATGTCAAATAATTTCATTACAATTGAATTAAAGAATTGCCCATACCTAACTTTTACTCAAACTTGCATCCTTTCTGGCTGTGTAACACTTCCTGTGTCACGTCATTACTTTCAAAGAAATACAAACTTCTTAAGGAGTGCTGAGCCAAGACACCAGGAGCTAGAGGGCCAGCTTGCTAACAAAGGTTCCTACTGATGTTCTCATGCAAAGTAACCAGTGCTCTGTGACGCCGTGACACACTGGACCTGTCTTGAGGCTGTGTTACACTGCAGGCCTGCTCTGGTGAAGCGAGTATATATCATCTGTCCCTTTGTGTCAACATCCTACTTGGTAGCAGTCCAAGCATTTCCAGAGGCATGACCACGTCTTCACCTCAGGGCTTGCCAATGGCTCAAACGGTTTACAAATTTAACGGTGGCGAAAGCTAAGACCTGGTGATACATCGCCACCAATATGACTCCCAGAGGTGCCTTACAAACAGAACAGGCAAAGCAATGACTGAACTGAAAGTACCAGCTTTGACTGGCACTTGCACCTGCTGTGCGTTCAGGGACAGCGAGTGGTTATGCTGGCCAGGCTTCCTTGGGGCCGGCCAGGAGGCTACATGTGCTGATGGCAGCTGAACAAAAGCCTGAGCTCCTGTCATGTAGAGTGGGCTGTTTCAGAAGAGTCAGCAGGCAAAGCTTAATGCAGCTTTCCAGCACATCTCTGACTAACTACCTCACCGTCTGCATTTACATATTTATGCAAACTGATCCGGTATTAGCAAATGGTTTATAACAGATAAGCCGCTAACCTTTCATTGGGTTTAAAAGTTTGCTCCTCTATTTGGGACCAACAATGGAAGAAGTCCAAAGCAGGGAAACCTAACCAAACAGTCTCATTTGTGCAAGTTTACTTTTTGCAAGGACAGTTTGTTGTACCAATGTCTCCTTTGCCCTTTGGCCATTGCACTAGCACATTTCCAGAGTAATGGGTGAGATTCAGTTGGGTTTTTTCCCTGATCAGCAAACAAGACCTGAGTAAGTGATGTTTAGTTAGCTGCTGCCTGGTGAGAGAGATATGAATATAATCTAAGAAGTGACATTTTTCTAACTTCCTGCTTCTGTGTTGTCACAGATGCAAAACACGTGTCAAGTTTTGACCCCGGTTATGCAAGCACCATCTCCACACTGTCTCCCTGGGATCTCTGCTGCTCTTTGTCTGGTATGAATCTTAAGCAGCAGCAGCTGGCTGGAGCTCTTCATAGCATGCAAGTGTTTCTCTTGCCATAGTAACAAATCTTATCCCAGGACCAGGAGCACTAAAGTTCCAGCCAAAATTAGCCAAGCAGAGGATGGTAGGAATTCCATATGTTTGGCACTGCAAATTTAAATTGGAGCTGAGAACAATGCCATATCAGGTACTGATCTAATAGATCCAACCATAATAATAATAATTTACATGAGTATTTACCACAGCCTACTTCAAACATGCAAAGATGTGGACATTTAACTCACTGCCATCGAAAGAGGCCAAGACGTATACAAAAAAAAAAAAAAAAGAAGTACAGTTTGTATATGGGCTTTAAAGCTTGAATCAATAAAAGGTGACACGAGCAAACAAAAGCTCATTGGTGACATCATCAAAGCGGTTCCTTAAAGTCTGACATCTCATCCCACCTTGAACCAGTTCTGCAGTATTTAATGTGCACTGGTCCCGGCCTTCCCCGAATTTAAATACTGCGCATAACATGTACAGGCCTGCTTCTATCGCTTCATCTTACATCAAAGACTGCTGCTGCTAATTTCCCAGGTGTTTTTCTCATATTTTTATGTTAGTAATTCAGCATGTGGAAGTACTGAGACACTAAAATGTTATTTACTAATTAATTAAATAAATTATACATTTAATTACTATTTATTTTACAAATAAAAATGTTATTCTACATTATTCTTTTTAACCTGCTTTGTCTAGTTCATTTATTTGTGTGGTTTATATTATTTCCCCCTCATTTATTCTACAGTAATGCTATTTTTAAAACTTCGTACAGCTTTGTTATCTGTTTTTAATTATTATTATTATTTTATTTCTCTTTATTAGCATTTATGTTTGCTCCGTCTTAAAGGGCTCATCAGTCTTCATCAGCCGTGAGTGCGGTTTAGGTAAACAAGGCACCTTAAGGCAGCTTTGTTACACGTGATTTATTCAGACACTTCCATGCATACTCCTATCAACCCAAGCTCAACCAGTGCACTGCTTAGTTTGAATGAAACCCCTGTGACCCTCCTGGACTACATCAGAGGGTTGAGTTTTTTGAAGTCCGCTACTCCGGCTGGCAGGATGAAACCATTTCTCTCAGCCTTGCTGAAAAGTCAGAAGCCTCTGCCAAAAGACAGTCCCTCAGTGACATCGGACGATTGCCAGACCACATTAAATGCCACATACTATCCATGGTGTCTGGAATCTCAGTGGAGGGTGCCGGTGCTGATGGGCAGGGTCCCTGTGCATTGAGCGTGATAGGGCGGTTTGGTTATTCACAAAGCACTTCCCTATAAGGTCATCTCTCTCTAGCACAATAGGAGCAGATGAGAGATCCTCCCCCTGCACTCCCCTCCACAAGCCCAGACTCCACAATTTCACAGGCAACAGGGAACAAACACACTGAGCTCTGCCGCTCTGAGAAAAGGCAAACATCCAAATCTGCAAACCCTTAAGGGGCAGCTATTACGCTCATTTCCAGCTCCATATTTTTTATTCTTGGACTCTTTCAGAGTAGCTTTGCATGACTCACATTCAAAATGTATTTATTTATATAGCTCATACTGGAGCTTGGTTGAGACTCTCAGCTCATCCTGTCTGAAACCAGTTGTTTAAGATCCCCCTCCCCTCACAAACACAAGCTTTGTACGCCTGGTGGATTGGGCTTCTGTGCTTACAGCTAGAGCTGCGTACCTGAGCTCTCCATATCTTAATATGGATGGATGAAAAATATCTTTACATATTCACCTCACTGAAAAAAGCCGAAAAAAGGTTTCAATTGAGTGTTCAGAGCAGCAAGTAAACTGACAGCTACATGCAAAGGACTTCAGTTCAGTGGACTTCACGTTATCTGACAATGTGACTTTTTAGGGATTAGTTAGGTTGAGCGATGTCAGCATTTGCTCATTTTAAAACCGCTTCATATTTATGCTATAGTAAATGTCTGATTAATAAAACCATTACAAAAATCTACTTTAGATAAACGTCTGAAAAATGCATTTAACAGAACGTAATCATCTCCACTGTATGTTCAGTAAGAGTTCATCTGTGAGGCTGATAAGCGAGTAGGAGGCAGCGTTTAAACACACAGCGGCAGCAGCCTCACAGAGAGCCGTGCAGTTTGGCTGCTGGTTATTCTTCTCACGGCTGAGGCAGCCACAGAGGGTTCATCTCTGTGTCCTCTATCGCAGCTCAGCTAAGCAGCCTCCCAGCCAGCATCTGCGTCATCACAATCCTCCTCTGCATGGCAAAGGTCACTTTGGAGCTTTAGGAAAATATTATTCATTAAAAAAGGGAGCCTGACAGGAACCATTGTAAAGGATAGTTGGAGGATCAAGCGAGTAAGTAGAGCTGATGAGCAACTCCTGACTGTGGGATAAAGCATCCAAGTCGTCTCCCTGCTGGGTTGCGCTCAAGCTGCTGACAGCAAAGCCTCCAGCTACCTTCATCAAGAGTTTTTAAATAACTAGGTCTCTAATATGCAAGAGCATCTGACTCACAAGTTTCTGTTTTAACCGGAGCCAAAAATTGAACTCAACTTCTTATGAACCTAAATTAACATGTCATGATTAGCACTGTCAAGAAAGTAATTTACATATAGTATAGAAACATATCCCAACTAGAAGGATATGCGATGTTAAAATGCAGATCACTCCTACTTTCTGTGCCCTTGTCAAGGTCACTCAGGAGTCCCGCTGAACACTGTCCCACGTCACCTGCTGTTCCCCCCGAGCAGGAGGGGAGGGGAAGAGGCTGACACCTGTCATCTTCACGACTGTCACTGCCTCTATAAATACAGCATTCTATAATCCATAATGAAAGCTAAAAATAAAACCCACACGATGCACCAAAACGCTAAGCATCACTTGAGGGGCTTAGGTTCAAACAGAGTATCAGGACAGCGTTTGAAGGACTCATTACTCCGTACACGCGTTCCCGTTCATCCCTCTGCAGTATTACATACGTTTGTATGCCGTAGGGGAAACTGCACTATTAAAACCAAAGCCTTACATCCTGAGGATTTCAGCTGCTGAAATGCGCTGACTGCAGGGTGGGAAAGTGTTGAGTTGGGATGACACTTTAGAAGCTTTGCAAGCTCACACGCACAGTTACAGTAAGTGGGCCTTAACAGCATGTGTGCGCAGCCCTTTGAGACAATGGGTTAATAGGAAAATCTCAAAATACATCAGCCTTACAGGGTGAGTCACCGTGCTGCTGCAGTGGCACTTGGGGATGGGGGAGGTCTGAGCATGTGCTAAATAATACATGTCCATACCTGGACTCATATGACCTGACCATTACCTGAAGCAGAGCCAAACACAGACGAGGTGCTATCTTATGAAAACACCAGATGTCTCTGATATTTAAAAAAAAAAGCCATAAGGAAAAATAGTCTTTCAGAGTGAAACTGTGGCATTAAATTGCCAATTTTCTGTGAATTTCAAGGTTTATTTCTATCATGTTCATGTGATGCCCTGATGCTTCTTTTATGAGAGAGAGGTCTGTCAAAGCCAAATCTATTTTTTCCTAAACAACGCGTATAAAAGCATTACAGATGCCGGTCAACTTACCAGCAACCTCCACTATGTCACCAGGCACGATGTCTCTGGCCTTGATCCTCTGCACAGTTTTCCTGTCCTGTCGGTACACTTTCCCCATCTCAGGTTCATACTCTTTAAGCGCCTCAATGGCATCTTCAGCATTGCGCTCCTGGTGAGAAGAAGATGAGATTCAGGGCAAATATTTCTGAGTTGCTGTACAGCAAACTATCACGATTGCAGAAAGCTGGACGCTTCCTTTGGAGGGGCACTGACTGTTCTCGCCGGATGTGCGTGCATCTCTCCTCGGGTTGTGTTTGGGGACATTTAGGTGTTAAGTGTATTAAATTTTCTCATTTTCCAATCTTACTCTTCACCAGCAAGAAAAACATCACTCAAACCCACACAGTTTGAAAATAAATAAATAACTAGAGAAAGGCTGCTGATGAAAACCGGCAGCCTGTTCCTTTTGAATAGGAAGTCTTCTTTGAGACAAAAATAACTTTCAGTGCAGTGTTTTTCTGCATTGCCTGTGAAGTTTAATGGTAAAACCTCTAACTCACAGCGGGGCTGTAACGCAGATACAAGGAATGTTTAATTAAACATGCAGTACTGTTACGTAGATTTCAGTACTCGAGCCTCTGAAGGAGATCGGGAACCCAGTTTGAGCTTGTTTTTTCATTTTGGATGATCAGATCATGTTGCACTGGATTACACTGCACTGGACGCAGGATCAAACTGATAGGGGTTATTAGTAAACTGATAAGGGATATTTATTTGAAGTCTGTCACATTGGTGGCATCTGATTTAGCTCGGCTTTATTAGGATTTTTTCCCTCACACTGACACGCCTTCAATACTAATATAACTGTAGTTTAACACATTGCTTTGAAATGCTAAAAATACCACATTCATATTCATGAAATTAGATTTTTTTTCAACAAAAATGCACTAAACCCTGATGATATTCAGACATAGTGCTCAAACTGTCCAAAAACAGAATTAAGTACGAATAAAAATGCAAAGCTGTGATTCGCTATGCTCTCACCTGCCACACGCCGACGATAGCGTTTGCTATAAGAATGAGTAGAATTACAAAAGGCTCCACAAATGCGGTGATAGTTTCCTCTCCCTCCTCAAACCAGGCCAGGACCTGAAAGAAGTCAAATAAACCATCAGTATTTATTAGACATTTCACAGAAAAGAGAGCTCCCTGCCTCGTGCTTGCATATAGCACAGCTCCATCTGTCCAGAATCAACCTTACATCATCATCATCCTATGACCAGAAATGTGTTTTGTAAGGTCACCTTAGACCAAATACAATCTTGAGTTGAAGTGAGCTTTTGTGTCAGTTTTTCGGGGAAAACAAAAACAAAACTCTGCTCTCATCCAAGAGAAGTCAAGTGTCTCTGAGTACGACTGTTACCACTGTGGCTTCACAAAAAGGGGACAAAATCCAGAAAGAACTAACCACGGTTTTTGCATGGAAGAAAAAAAACTAAAGCTCACATCTCTGATAAAACTTGACTGGTTATTTCTTTCAAAAAGAGATCCCTTTTTAATACTGCCATGTTGATTTTATGTGAGGATTTAGCCATCTGCCAGAATCTTCACATTAAACTCTGAGATTATTAATAATTTAGGATCATCAGCAGCATATTTTTATACAATATCTGGGAGAAAATAATATCCCATCACACGGCGAAAATCCATACATGTCATATCATCCCTGAATACAACACATTCTTGTCCTCAATTTAAAATGGAATAACAATGTTCAGAGTTTTGTTGTAAACAGCAGACCTTTAAAATTCCTAGTTAGGTTAGAAACATTAGAAATGGATTTATTCTATTCATTGTGAGCAGCTGGTTATATACTCATATGCACAGTGGTATATAAACATACATACATTGTAATTACTGGTTTTTACTGTTGCTCTGAAAGCTATAAAGCTTGGCTAAGCTGTATATGGACAGAGGCTACTTCATGAGTAATTCATTCAATAATGCAAACAGGTGGCTGTGGAGAAAGCTGTGGGGTTAACACGGTCAGACCTCCATTAAGTTAACACTTTTTAAGCCTGTCAATTTTACTTAATTCACATCACGAACACCAAAGGACCAGTCTCAACATTGTTACACGCACACACTCAAAACTGCCAGGAAAAGAATTACAGTATATTGACCCGGAGTCTCATTTGGCTTGCTGTTCCTGAGAAAACGGTCTTTAAATTACCCTGTCTGTCGCAAGCAATTAGTTAATCTGCCATAATGTATAAAGCAATCAACCTCAGTAAGACCCAAGTGTCTGACTGCAGTGGATGCCAAAGACCTTTGAATGGCATAATTCAAAAAGGCAAGCATAATGCTTTAATAGCTCATCTCAACACAGAAGTGCTTATAATGCGCTATTGTATGTCATGGCATACAATACATGTAAAGATACTATTCTAACCAGCTACCCTCTTCATTTTAATATAATGGCAATCTGCTTGTCGATGAATTGATTACTAAGAAAATAGCAAACAAATGTTAACTGTGGTGTGTTAGAAACCAGAGTAACCTCTTCAAACATTAAATCCATCCATCTAAAATCCATACACACTTTTAATTAAAAATAATAATAACTAAAATAATACACTCTGAAATACTCAGACCAGCCCCTCTGACATTGCTGCCATGTAATTGGCTGATTAGATATTTGCATAAAGAGCAGCTAAACATGCAGTAGGCGAATGTGAATCACTCATCCAAGCACATTCTTCTGGATATGGTTTTTAGTTTTCTAAGAGGTTTGATGGTTATATACACATTAAATTTACACCGACGCTGGTGTGCACTTCTGTCTGATAGAGAGCCCTCCCACTGAGGGGTGAGGAACCAAATTTGGTCTCGAGTGGTGCTCTGCTCCACTGTCAGACAGCAGCGACTGACACCTCTGTATCACCTGACACCACTCTTACCAGCTCTCTCTCTCTCACACACACAGGCAGCCTCAGTTATCAAAGTCTTCTTCAGCCATCTGTTAAGTTAGCAGTCATTTATAGAATTAAATAGCAAGGATGAATCTTTGCAGTGCTAAAGACTGCTTTAAAAAAAAAAAAGAAGAAGAAAAAAGCACGACCATATCTGACAGCAAAATGTAGCAAAATAAAATGCTTTTATTTTTATTTTACTCAATTTAGCTTTTGGGAGCAGATCAGAGAACATGTTCTCATTTACTTGTTACATTTTATCTAAACACAGTAGAAGAACTTAAGAGACAAGAAGAGATGTGCAAGGTAACCATGATTCCACCTTTGACATAAAAGATTGTTTTAAAAAGTCTCTTCCCTGCAGCTGACAGGTACATTTCATAGGCTGCAAGCTGCATGGTGGATCTATAGTTTATACCATGTGGAAATGTTCACTTCATTTAGCTTATAAATTGGCTCAGACACATGGCAGTGACGCTGTTATGTAAGTGTAAGCCATCAAACATATATCCATGTAGCATTGGATGCCTGCGGCCCGGACGAGACCGAGTGCAAGTTATTACACAGCAGTCACGCTTGGCGACTCAAATGTCTTACTTGGCACATGGTGATAGCAACTCAATGCTGCTACTGCTGTTGTCACCATTCCTCAGACGGGCTGCTAGCCTTCTCAGCTGTTTAGCTCCCATATGTGAGTGTAACCATAGGCACGTTATACAAACTGAAGACGTTCACACTTCAGCACTATGCGCTGAATAAATAATGTGCTGCCATTTATGACACCGGGCTTTATAATAATCCCATCTGCGGCTTTGGCTTCATGTAAACACTTTCAGACAGAGGTGGAAAGAGGAAGCTATTTGAGGGATGTGAAAAGGTTTCTTCTGACTTTAAGATTAGCACATCATCACGCGGACACGCAGGGGGTGACAGCACAGGGGAGTTAACGTTGAGAATAAAACTAAGAAGCTCAGCTGAATTTCGAGAAGAAGCCCGCAATTCAGTTTCAACTCACTGAGCTTGGGATGAGATGACTGAAAGCAAGTCTGTGTGGTACATTAAAACAAACGCTCTAGCATATACTTACAAAAGATATGCATGCAGCCAGCAGAAGAATTCGAACGAGCAAATCTTCAAACTGTTCGAGGACGAGCTCCCATAAAGATTTCCCTGCAAAGAGAGGGAGAGAGAGAGGAGGGAGTTAGTGAAAAACAAGCCAATCGCAGAAACTTGCCAACATAAAAATGATGGGAGTGGTGTGAGTGACAGCAGTGATTACCTTCCTCCGCTGGTAACTCTGTGTGTGGGTATGCGGTTGTCAATCCGGGGATCATACAGGAAGCAGGCAAAGACGAAAAAATAAATAAATATATATAAGTAATATATGAACACAACAACAACAACAAAAAGTTTCCCACTTGAGAAACAGCAACTCTCTGCATGTTTGTGAGCGCTACTTTCATAGCTCTAAATCTCAGGCACATTTAGGTGTCAAAGCCACCAGCTTATTCTCAGTTTCATGTGAGACTTTTGCTCAGTGATTATTCAGTCATAAACAGTGAAAAAGAGGGGAATTTCTGTATGCACGCCTCTGTTTGACTGTTAAACCCATGAAAGAAATCACACTGCAACTATTTAATACTTTTATATGCAAGACCATATGTTCACATTTCTAGCGCCAACAAGGGTACATAATTTACATCAGTGATGCTTTATTACACAGCAGGAATAAATATTTAAATAAAAATCCAATCAGTGCAAAGGTCAAAGTGAGCTAGAAGGAGGGAATACCGTCCATGGCCTCCCAGTTGATATTAATATAAAACAGCTGTTTAAGCCTGGGACAAGAGAGATTAACTTTGGCAGTGTTGGTCCAGTAAGCCTGTACCCACTGCTCAGTGTCCAGTGCACATGTATTACAGTTTGCTGAGGAACATTCAACAGGGTTACCGTGTGAAACTACCGCGCCACATTTCCCCGCTGCTGTCAGCAGTGTGGCCGCGATCACAGGCGGCTCACGCACTGTTACCGTGCACAGCTACGGCCTCTGAGTAATGATTAACTCGTTACTGTGTAAAACACGGGAAACCCTCGAGGTGACGTCAGCCAAATCACCATACGGTCTGATGATGATGCTGGCGACTTTTACCCCGCATATCAAAAACTGAGCTCGCGCTGCCCACGCCACCGTGACATGACACTTTCACGCCGTGTCTCGTTCGCAGCCGCAGCGTTTTTGTTTTTCCGTCGCTTTGCGGTTTTAAGCTGTCGTACCGTTTAGGCCCCATTTCTCCCGCTGTCGTTTCACCTCGTCCAGGGAAAGTCCTGTGCTTTCATTGACGCTGAAATAACTGTAAACTTCTTCCACACTCTTCGTGTGAGCGTTCTCCATGGCGGATAGACGGCTCCTTCTCACTCAGCTGTACCCGAGAACACCGGTGGAGGATACCTTGTGGCTCCCTACCCTGTGAGGACTTTTAGAGCAGCGAGGACTTTGTCAGCTCGGATAGCTATCGGCAGCTACTGACAGAGGTGTAACGTGTCCCTTTCTCTTCTCGGCCCCTCTTAAGATTTCCTTCACGACAGAAATTTTGTAGCCAAATTCCTCTTCCCCGCGTGGTTACTGTGCGCCTCCCGTTATGTCCGAAAATAGTGGGAAAGTGTCTGCAGCAGCGTCCCGTGCCGAGGACTGCATTCACCCGGTCCAGTCCTCCTCTGTGCTCCCGTGCCGTACCCTGCCTCACCGTGGCGCAGCTCTCAGTGGCTTCACGCTCTGCCGACAGTCTGGTTTTATCAAAGCGCCTCACTGCTGCCCCTCTTCCCTGCGCTGCATGTGGACTCATATCATTGGACGACCGCGTCAGCTAAGGAGAGCCGGAAAAAAACCGGAACATAACCAGGAAATGAGAGGCCGACATACCGGGGGGTTTGTTTTATGTAAGCCGTGAAGATTGGGTCACTTCGTACAGTGTGTAGGGTCACTATGCATTCATTTTAAGTGTTTCATATTGCCCGCCACGTCTTCCTCAGTGTACCTGGCAGGTGACACTGTTATAGTGGTGTGACACGTGACGTCCTGGAGCTATCAGTTGGCTTTATACGGCTGACAAGTTATTCCTTAAGATACCCTTCCACCGCTTCATGAATGTCCAAGTTGAAACAGAGGCGCATATATATATATATATGTATAATGTGTGTGTGTGTATAAAATGTTTAATAGTTTAATAGACAGATTTTTCTGGGGAAAGGTTTAACAACTTGTTCAAAAACAAGTCGAGAATAGACATCACTACGGAAGAGGATTAGGGCCACTGGGGGAAAAAAAAGAATTCTGACTTTAATTCTGAGATTAAAGTCAGAATTCTTTTTTTTTTTTTCCAGTGGCCCTAATCCTCTTCCGTACATCACAATAAAAACACAACATCAGAAATTTATTATAATATTTTGAGAGAAACATGACATTTCAAGGAGATTTCTGCAGCAGCAAAGGTGGTGGTTTTGCTTTTTAAAATCTTTTTTAAGCATTGGCGATTATATACATGTCCTCTCAATGTCCTTTTCATTCAACACTGAACATGGGCGGGCAGCCCTGATGGTCCTGTATTAATAAAAAAAATATATATAAACAGGTAATACGAGGGGACGAGCAAGAGCTTAAGACTGAAAGTAAAGACGCCTTTTTGATTTTTTTTTTCAGTTTAAGTCTTAAGTAAATATTACCACAATTTCACAAATATGATATTTAATTACCTAAAAAAAATAATTCCACACACCTTTTTAGTTTTTATTAACTACAATAATCTTGCAATGCTCTGCCCAAATGTGCTTATACAGCTTTATAGGCAGCTTCATGCAGACAGAATGAAGGCATCCAAATACAAAAAGTCCATTGCTCGTTTAATGTATCACCGCTTTAATTAGGGGGGGGGGGGGGGGATTGAGATGGTCTTAGAAAATTGGAACATTTATTTACACCAGCTAGTAGCAGAGACATACCAATACCACAAAAAGATAAGGTTTAAAGTGAAAGGTGTTTGCAAAACAAAGGTCCAATTTTCTGTAAAGGTGTAAAAGGATCCCCCGCCCTCCTCTGGGGTCTTCAGAGGGTAGTGCTGTCAGATGTTTTACAGGACTGGCGTGCATCATCTGTTAATGTCTTAATAAGGTCCCAAGAAGCACAAGGTGTTGTAACAACAATAACATGGCACCACCCAGCTGGACATCAAGCAGCCTTTTACAAAGCACACTTGATCCGTTTGGCACAAGGGCCACTAACATTGGCTGTCAACAGCAGATTAAGTTCCTGTGGGAGAGGGGGAGGTCGAGACCCTGAAACATCCATGAAGACATTTGCTGGGAATGACGTGTCACACTGAAAAGTCAGTGGGCAGACGTGTGTGTCGTGTTACCTGCTAAAAAAGATATGAATCTTCATCATCCAAATAAAAGTTTTTGCTTTCAGATATGATGCAAAATTGATTCATGGTGAAAAAACAAAACAGAACAAATGAAGGCAATGAATAGGACAGACCAACTGCTCTTTTAAACTCCAACAGTCTACATAGCTTTCCTAATTTACATTCATATATTTTTCTCTGTCACAATGAAAACATGAGTCAAAATCATTATTAAATATATTTAATAGAAAAACACAGGAAATATGAACAACCATATTGAAAAAAAGGATCCATTACAGTATTCCACAAGCAGAATATTTTGACTGTTTCAATGCAGTGGGGGCTCCCAGTGAATTCCAAAACTGGAATCTCAACCCATGCTCAAGGTCATGGTTGGCAGTGCCAATAACAGTTGACTGTGGCCACATCCCAAGAGCACCACTTTGTATCCTGTTATCTTTGGACACTCTGATTGAAAGGAGTCTCCTGTGGGCCACAGAAAGTGAAAACCCCTGTGCCGCTGCACGTGTTCTTTAAGTTGGAGATTCAAAAGCATCTTAAACCACGCCACCTCTTTAGGTTAGTGGTCTGGTTCCAAGTGAAACAACAGCTGAGTATAAAGAGAAGAGATATATGAGGAAAATTAAGCCTGTGACAGAACGATGACAGAAACTCTGTTAAGCTGAACTCAGTGGAATCACAGCCCATCATTCCTAGATGACTCCTCACAGCACCAGCCTGTCCTCCCCTCCCTCCTGGATGATCTGACCGATAGACTCCCGGTTCTTTGCCCTTATAAAGCACTGCCTCTTGCACTCCATCAGCTGCTCTAGGTCACGCCACATCTTCACCTGCTCCATGTTGGCGCTGTGGCTCTCCCTCACCGTCTTCTGTTCCTCTCGCAACTTCTGGAGACCACACGTGAAAAGAGATATTGGTGAAAAATACCCAGCGCAGACTCAGTTTGCTCAAAATTAAATGAACCCCAACATGATCACATTTGTGCCAACCTGGTGCAAACAAAAGTATGTTAAATCTGTCTCATTATGACATTCTACTGTCCTCTGTAGACCTGAGATAAAAACAACTGGCATTTATTCAAAGACAGAATTCAGATTTGATGCCATATATGTTAATATAACCTCAACTCTGCAAACTAGATGCATATTTATGGCATTTCTAGAGAATTCTATAAAGAATTTGCTTGCACTTTTATAGAGTAATACATATAATTTATTGTTTGGTTTTGTGTCCTGATGTGAATGTTCAGGTGTATTCCTTACTATGCATTACGGTACTTTACTTCCAAAGCAAACTCTGTGAAACCACCTTGGCTAACCTGTGTGTCCTCAGATCTTGTTCTTGACAGAATAAAGGAATATTTCCAAGTATTGACCCGTCCTAGAATCTGCTGGGTCAACACTCGCTCAGCACACTTTTCTCACCTTGCCAAGTAACTCCTGTTCGGAAATATTCTTCATGTACACTTCCCTACAGTGAACAAGAGGAAGATTAGTAACATGTGTGCAACAGCCATTTCTCAAGCTGATTTCACCCCATGTATTAAAAATAAAGGTGTGTCATCACAACAGCAAGGAAACAGTGGCAGTAGATTAACTGGCTTTAGTGTAACGAGAGCCTGCTGAAATAAAAAAGGCCATTCATCTCGCAAGCAGCTGGCTGGCCTGGCTCAGCAGGCTCACCTCATGGCTTTCTTCTTCTCTTGCGGATCAGGAGACACGTAGGCCTTCATCTCCTCAGCTGCCCTCTGTATTTGCATCTCAAGGATCTGCCGAGGACAGAGAGGCACAGATCCGAGTTTACAGTTTGTCCCAGTGGGTGCTTGTGGGGGCAGGTGGCTTACAAAATGCTGCAACATTGTATGCACTCATGTTTCTAATTTGGCTTAAAAACAGCGATAACAGTGCACAGTCTCTGGTCCTGCTTTAAGTAACTACTGTATCTTTTCAAAATACTTGCCTGTGACATGGTGTTGATATGATGGTATCGGTTTTCCTTCTGTGCCATCTCATCCCTCAGTGCTTTCACCTCCTGTGATTTAAAGAGAGGATGGGCGTTCTTATATAACCATGCTAAAGATCAAACATGTACTAACACACGGGGAAAAAAAGCACGTAAAATTCACCTAAACTGCTGTGCATATGAAACCCTTGCACTATAATAATTATACCTGCTCCAGTTTTGATCTGTTGCTCTCCAAACCAGCAGCACAGCTTTCATACTGTGCCTTCTTTTCTTCATACTCTTGGCCTAACTCCTATGAAGAATCCAAGCAGGACACACCGGAACAGAAAAGCAAATCCATTACTAGACAGTCAGAACTGAGACAAATGCACTATTATCAACACTCGTGTCCCGCTCACAGCACTGTTTAATGTCAACAAAAGATCCCAGCTGTAGTTTTAGCACTTTAACTTCTTACAGAGTCTATTTATGTCTTCCCGTTGCAGCTCTTCATTAACAGACGTGACCCATTGAGATGTAAGAGCAATTCTGGGCACACATGTAGGAAAATTAAATCCTCTGCTCTAGCTCAGGGATGCAGGATGCTTTCCCATTATACATTGATTTATGGATCATGCAAATTACTCCTAATGGACCTTGTCCATGGTAGCACAATATAAAAGTGAACTTCTACTTGTTCGCAGAAACAGAATTAGGACTCGCCGAAGTTATTTTGGAGCATGAATTACCCACTCTTTCTGAAAGTTATACTCTGTAATGAAAAATCCGTACCAAATTCTTGCCAGGATCCTTTTTCTGACAGGCTGGGTGTTAAACAGGGATGCTGCTTTGTCATGTGAGCTGAAGGCCCTTGTTTCGGTGTGGTCTTTGGCACATCAAACTGTCTTTACAAACACCGTTTGATGTGCCGTGAGGTTTCTTTGAAGTTCTCGTTTAATAATTCAGATGATGCTCACCTGACTCTGCTGTCTCAGTGACCTCAGTTCTTTAATAATTGGTGCTAGCGCAGACTTCTTCTCCACTATCATTGAGTTTAGCTTCTTCACCTTCAAAAAACACAAGATAACGGCACACACTGCATTAACAATAAAAACAAAACACAAAAAAGGAGTCCTACAATAATCACACACACATGTACCTTTGTATGCATTCACAGACTTAAGAGTAAACAGCAGGTAATACGACTGTGACTAATGATGAAGTTAGACAGCATTGTCAACCAGATCAACATTTGGAGAAAGTGCCTATAGCGTGTGTGTGTAAGTAGGTAAGTATTGATTGA
Organism: Maylandia zebra; assembly: GCF_041146795.1. NCBI lineage: Eukaryota > Metazoa > Chordata > Actinopteri > Cichliformes > Cichlidae > Maylandia > Maylandia zebra. Next base: position 7,270,311 of record NC_135178.1, on the reverse strand, counting down.
AACATTCCAGATTTCAGTTTTATGGGTTTGAAATGCCATTTTAAAATTTTAGTGTAACAGCGTCCTTTCAGCATGGATCCAGGTATATTTGATATCATCATTAACAAGCAATCTTACAGTCTGCAGAAGTACACACGCTACCGAATTCATAAAAAAGTCACAACTGATGTCCTGGGCTTCCACACAAAAGGATGATGATGGAAGTTATGAACTAGTATTCTTGTTGTAACTTCCCATTACTGATAACAATAAAATCAAACTTTCAGCTTTAATTAAATATCCCGAGCATCAACACAGAGGTTATTATTTGCTAACTTGTGCTGAATTTTCACTTGGCTGTAGTTATTTTAGACTTTCATAAACTCCCTAAAGGCCAAACTCCAGGGAAAGTGCAGATAAATAAATGGTGGCTAAATGAATAGTTCAAATCATGGACTGTGTGTGTGCGCATGCTGGTTCACTGTCCAGCTCAAGACAGGATCATAAATTTCACCCTTTCCCTGCTGTGGGAAAACAAAATGTGGGCGGTAAAAGAAGAAAAAAAAAAGTCTATTACAAATTACAGTGAGCCTGTATCCACAATACAAGGGCCCTAAAACTGAATCAGCTAAATGGGCTTCAATCAATTAAACTGCAACACTGGTGCTTTTCTTTTCAGTGGCATATCATATTCTCCTACACACACAGACACACATTGTTAAAGTTAAAGTTATGCTTTAACTGACAACACTGGAGACAATCATGTCATTTAAGTTCACTTTATCATCAATGCTAACAGTATTTGTTGGCACATGTGCAATAAGCCTTTTACGCCTATGGTAGACACTGCATGCTTATCGGGGTTCTGTCTGTAACTGTGTTGGCTACATCCGAATGAAGATGTGAAGAACATTAAATTGGACATGCTCTGCTTTTCCTTATTTTCTGTCATAAATACAATGTTCCAATAGTGATTGCTCATACGCTCTTAGCAAGATGGCTAAAAGTTCAAATAATGAGGTACAAGTAACCTATGTCAATCAAAAGCTCAGAGTGCAGACTGCTTTAAACACTCAGTTGTTTCTTCTCCTGGCTTTATATGAACTCACTGAGAACAGACTAAATAATCAATAATCAGTATGTATCTATAGTAACTACTAAGCCTACAGTAAGTCAAATAGCACTTCAGATTAAAAAAAACCAAAAAGTATAGTCACCATTTCAGACATGTCATCCAGAGTGCGGCCCTTCTTCTCATCTAGCTCACTCTTGATGGCAGAAACCCTCTCCAGCTCTTCCTGAGTATCACTGTACCCAGAGATACCCTTCTCAGCCTCCACGGCTTGCTTTAAAACACAGCACAAATTGTCAGATATTGTTTTTTAATGATTAGGAATATTGTCTTTGATTTCAGACATACCACCTAAATTCCCCAATAATTGGGATTCTGCATAAAATGCAAATTAATACAGAACGCAGCAATCTGAAAATCTCATAAACCCATATTTTATTCACAATACAACCAAGAAAACATACCAGCTGTTTAAACTGAAATATTTCACCATTTCAGGAACAAATCGTGTTACTGTCAACAGGTCAATAAATGATTGGGTATAAAAAGAGCATCAAATTGAAAAAAGGCTAATATATTTCTTAAAATGTTCTCACATTAAACATTTGATAGGTTTTAATCCTCCATTTTGAATAAAATGTGGGTTTATGAGATTTGCAAGCCACTGCATTCTGTTTTCATTTACAATTTATACATTTCATGGAATTGGGGCTGAATATTGTTCCACGTAAAATTAACATTAACAGGGTGTCTGTCATTTGATCTCTGAAATGCATAAGGAGGTATGATGCTTTAAAAAAAACGTCCATTGCTTTATCAAATCCTTGTGTGGGATGCAGACAGAGGAAGAGCAGCAGATGGAACCGTCAGAAATAGTAGCTCAGCCTGCGTCAGAGAGCCCATCAACAAGTCAGGTGCTGGGACCACACAAAGGTGTGAAGCCCTTTCTAGGAAACTTCTACCACTTCACTGTTAGCAGAGAGTATGTGAATGGGAGGATCAAGTGAAAACAACACATTTGGACTGACAGTATGACGAAGGGGGAGGAGGTGGGGCGGTTATTGTATGAATATGACAGTTCAGAGAGGACAGCAGGAGCAGTTAGGAAGATTTCTCTGGTCCAGGTCCAAATACTAAATATTAAATTATTACTGAAGGGTGTCTTTAATGAGACTTCCCTCACAATAGCATCACAATAGTCTTCACAAAGTAACGTAAAGTTGTGAATCCCAGTCCTTCCTCTGCTTTATTGTAAATAAATGAATGATTCTGCTTCTCTCACATGAAATTCAAAATCAGGAATTACCAGTTTCTGCTGGACAGCATCATGTCTCTGCTTGAGAATCTCCTCTGTGCGCTGCACGACTCCATAATCTGCTTTCAGCTCAGCGATTTCCTGGCGTTTCTTCTTGTATACTGTTCCCTTGCTGCGGAGTTTCGCCACTAATCGTTTCATCTTAGAAGAACAATGAAACAGAATTCGGCATTAGTCACAAATGCGAAGGAACACATTATGGACATGCCTGTAAGTCCTGGATAAACACATTTTGGGCAGATTGTTATTGCTTTTGGGTTTTTTGGTGGTGCAGTAATTAATACTGGAATTAAAACCAGCTGACAGATTGCATTATTGCGTTATTTGCGTGTTCTCCTAGTGGCTGCATGGGTTCTCTCCAGGTACTCCGGCCTACTCCCACAGTCCAAAGACATGCTTGTTTGTTTAATTAGTGAATCTGAATTAGCTGTAGCTGTGAACAAGATCATTTAGGCTACGTTCACACTGCAGGCGAAAGCGCATCAAATCCGATTTTTTTGACCCTATGCGACACATATCCGATCATGGTATGACAGTGTGAACGGCACAAATCTGATATTTTCAAATCCGATCTGGGTCACTTTCGTATGTGGTACTGAATCCGATACATATCCGATGTTTCAGAAAGCGACTGCTGTTTGAACGGTCAAGTCGCATTAAATCCATTTTTTACGTCACTGACAGACGCCAATTATCAGCACAGGAGAAGATAAGAACACTTTTATTTGTAGTGCGAACGAGCAGACAAAAAAAAAAAAAAAATCGGATTTGATCAAAAAATTGGATTTGAGCATTAAGACCTGCAGTGTGAACGTAGCCTTAGTGTTACTCAAAGGTTGCATGAAAATACCCAGCAGCTCTATATTCAATATGTCCACTATGCCTCCTCTACACATGCCCAAACCATCCCCGCCTTACCTCTCTGACTGTCTCCAAACAACTCAACCTGACTGTACCTCTGATGTGTTCATTTCTAGTACTTCCCTCGCTTCCATCAAAGATTTTAGTATCAACTCTGGCACTTACAGCTCTGCCTCCTGTCTTTTTTCCAGTGCCACCATCTGCTAACATTAAATCATAGCAGGTGTCAATGCCGTCTTGTAAACCTTCCCTTTCACTCTCACTGCTATCCTAATGTCAAATGTCACCTCTGATACTCGTCCCCAGCCGCCCTGCCTGCACTCTCCTTCACCTCTCTTGTGAGCTGCTGCTCCCAGATATTTGAAGTCAACTAACTTTACTACCTCTACTTGCTACTTCACCTTTCCACCTGCCTCCCTCTCGAGTACACGTATCCATTCTGTCTTACTACTACCGACTTTTAGTCCTCTTCTCTCTAGATCATACCTCCAGGAAAGAAGACAAATTCCTTGTTTTCTTTCCTCACCAATTCATCTGGTAACTCTTCGCTACTTTTGTTGAGCCAGAGTTCAGGCAGGATTTGAGACAAGCTCAAATCCTGCCTGAACTCTGGCTCAACATTCTTCCTTCTTCAGCTTCCACCATTTAATCTTTGCCTCTGGCTTCACTTGCTTCTTCTTCTTAATGTGATCCTACAGACTCAGATTCTCCCTGGACCCCACCTTGCAGTATCCAAACTCTTTCATATTGTACCTTCTGCATAGAATATAGGCCATCTGCATGCACCTACCTCCACTCATTTACATCACCTCTTAAAGTATGTGAACACCACAGCTTTACCATTTGTCTCTCTGCATTTCTATCCTTAATACCATCCATGCCCAACACCACCTCCTCACCTCTGTCCTTCATCTACGTGTCCACTGAAGTCTCCTCCAAACACCACTCTCTCCCCTCTCTGCCACTTCCTTTCCCTTTTCTACCTAATATTCAATTTGTTGGACACACACACACACACACACACACACACACACACACACACACACACACACACACACACACACACACACACACACACACACACACACACACACTGACAACATTCATCATCACCCCTTCAATTTCAAGCTTCAAGCTCATCATCCTATCTGATACTCTCTTCACCTCCACAACACTATTCACTTACTCTTCACGCAAGCTCACCCCTGCTCATTTCTCTACATATCTACATTATGGGAGAACAGCTTGAGTATATCTCTAATGCTTCTGACCTTGTTTCCCTGTAAGTAGTCTCCTGCACAATATATCCACCTTCCTTTTTTCCCCATCATGTCAATCAGCTCTCTCCCTCTACCAATCATAATCCCTACATTTCAGGTCCCTATTCACACCCCCACACTCGTGCCTTTCCTTCCCTTACTACCTCCGAACACGCTTCCCCGGCCAACAGTAGCACAGTTTCCACTGGCACACTGCTGGCCAACAGTACTGGAGGTGGTTGTTGTTGACCTGGGACCTGACCAATCCGATATAGAAGTCTCACTCTTGATTACCTGCGTGTTTGATTTGGCAAAGAATTTACGTCACCTGCACTTCCTGATGCAACCCTCCCCATTTATCTAATGTAAATATTGATTATAGGTCCTTCAAAATACCAAGACACATACATTTTGATATTATTGATGGTTCTGTGAAGCACATTAAAACCTGCTGTAACAAAGAAAGTGTAAAGTTGATATGGAAACTGCAATGAAAGAGGCCTAAACACAGTTTATATTTGGAGGCATGGTGTCCGGCACAGCTGTGATACTATGAAAGGCTACAGGAGAAGACAATGGCTTGAGCCAGGGGAGGGAAGGGATTAGAGAACAGCAGCGGCTGCAATGAGGAGGCCTGGAGGCCAAGCTATGATCTGAAAGAGTCACCCGATCCTTTGAGATTCACAGCCAGCTATGTGCAGCAAACAGCTTCATCTGACAGAATAACTGCTTTAAGTGGATGCTCACTTACTCCCCACCCCAAATGTCTGCTGGGACACACTGAAACTCCTCCACAATGAAGAGCAGCTATAAATGAACACGGACACAGAAGAACAGCCCCAGAAATCACAGAATGTGCTTCATGCGGATCAATGCGTGTGTGTTTGTGCGCACATTTATTCTTTGTGTATTTTGGAACGTCAAGGGCAGACGTGACCGCAAGAGGAATTAACACAGCAGAATTATACTGCATAGTGTTCCTGACACTGTATCCCCAAAACAACTGCTGTTAAAATGGACGGTGGCTCATTCAGCAGTACACCCACACACATGCAGACCAGTTAACAAAACCCTCAACCGTGCAGCGTATGCTCCAAATAACTGCACGTGGGACAAACAGCAGGAAATCAAAATAAATCCACATTATTTCAAGTTTTTAAAAAAAGCGTTAGTCGGATTTGTGACTGAAGTAAGACTAAATTTAACCAGAGTGACGAGGATGCTGGTTAAAATGGTTTCTTGTTACTTTCCAACCAATGACGAACAGATGTCGTCATCCCCCCTCAGAGAGACCCTGCAGTTGGTGGGCGGCATGTGATGACACGTAATGGTCAGAATGGAAAATACCTCTGGTAAAGTGATCATCTCCACTGCGGCTGATAGCCCGAAACTACAGGAGGAGTCTGATAAGCCGCGTTTGACAAAACATTTTCCATTCACTTCATTCATGTGTCGTCTCAAGGGCCTCTTTGTTTCTACAAACAGCTCTCTAATTTCAGTTAAAGAGTCTCAAATTGATTGTAATACATTGTCATGACTAATGTAAAATATAATAGTGTGCCTCATACTTCACTGTTTCTAACTATATTTTGTGGTGGAGAGTTTGTGTCTATTTTTTGTGTAACCAAACATGTCCATTTGTCACATTTGTTTAAAATAATGATGCAATATAATAACGTATTTTACTATTAATGTAGTTAATAGTTACATACAAACTCACATTTTCCACATCAGCAACTTAATGCATTCCTTTGCCAACACAGTTCATGCAGCTTGTTCTGTGGTTCAAAAGGCTGCCATATAAAATGTGTTCCCTCAGCTGAGAATCTGCATCACTCTAACAGTACGCTCCCAGGAAAAGAATTTGCAAAAGTGCCGCGTTTCCATTTTACATTAAATGGAAACTCTGCTGTGAGGTCTGTTGTGTTTTCATCCTCTTTACCACTAACATAATGTCAATGCAGAGCTGTTCTGGCTTTGGTGCCTTTTGGGGAACAGCCTGGATTTCAACAGGTTTTGGGGCTCATTACTACATGCTTTTACTGGTTGTACTAACAATTTTGGGATGAAAATCACAGTGTACAAAATCTTTTTTTGTTTTTGTTTTTAGGGATCATGGATCCAACTTTGGGCCCAGCAATATTGCTGCGCTGTGCTGGTGTCAGCTTTAGGAAACCATGGAAACTGATTCTAGAAAATTGAGCTCTGATGGTCCCAGCGCAGCTCCCATTCATTAGGATCTCTCTGCTCTTTCAGAGCAGTCACTGTCAGCTCTGTAACTTTAAATTTAGTCTACTGGCCAGCTGAGAAGTGATTGCTCAAGTCTTTTTTGATTCAAGCGCCAGATTTTGTTTAAGTTTATTCTATGTTAAGTTCACTTCAACTGATCGGCATGAGTAAACCATACCACGTGTCTGAAAGGACAAGGAGTACATCTTGTCATGGGATATAAATAGAGAGCAAAGTCTCTATACCCAAAGACTGCTCAAGGTTTTTTTGTCCAGCTGACTTGAATTAGGAGACTGATTACAGTAAAGATTAAGAAAAAGGCCAACTTTCAGGAAGTTTGTCCAGTACAATCCTTGTTCTGGACATTCTCTCTTTTGTGTTCTATTTATGACTGTGCATGGGAATGTGGGGGAGAGCAGGGAAAAGGGATAAGTAACATTAGACAGTGAGCCTGTCTGTGTTTGGATAAGAACAAAAATAGCCTCTTGTGTTTTCTGTGGATTGCAAATCTTCTAGCACTTTCTTTGATAAAGCTGGAGATGATAAGATAAGATAAGATAAGATAAGATAAGATAACTCTTTATTGTCATTGCACAGTCATACATAGTACAGTAGTACAATGAAATTGGATAGCGGTGTCCTGTTTCTAAAAACTCATTTTTTGTGGAGCCCCCAAAAAAAAAACAAACAAAAAAAAAAAAAACACACACGCACACACACAAAAATCCCCAGCAAATATTGCAGTGAGTGTGTGAACCGGCAGTGTACCTCATCACCACGAATGACCTCTTCCCCATCTGAGCCTTGTGTCTGGTTTGTCCTCTGCCTCAGCTCCCTCTCTGCCGCAGCCAGCTCCTCCCTTGCTTCCTGAAGCTCCTCTGCCTTTGACTCCTTCCTTCGAGCGATGATGGAGGCCTACAAGGGTCAGGTTATAGACGTATACAAACACGATAAATCCATGGAAAATATGAGAAAATGAAAGAGCTGGAAAAAAAAAAAACAACATTTTTCCTATGACACACACTGAGAACAGAATAAAGATCACTAGTGCTCAGTCGTTGACCTTTCAAATGAAAAATATCTTAACCTATTTAGGAACAGATGGACAAAGGGATGAATGATTGTACAATATACATCTTAAGAATTTGAGTTTTCTGAAATAAACACAGGGTCACAGTAAGATGTTTTGCATTCAGGCCTATCCTTTGGTCTATTTGCATGTTCTACGCACACTTATGCAAGCTCCATTTGCTCAGCAATCAATCTTTCCTCCAACTCTGTTATGAATATAATTCTGTAGTCCCTTTTGTGGATTCTGAAAGGTCTCTGTTCCATAAACATCCAAAATTTCCAGTTTGTATGGTGTGTGTACTATACTGGTGCAGACATGCCCCTTTTATCATACCACAAATTGCACATCCTGGATTCCTCACCTCGTGGCTCTTACCATAGATGTGAGCAGAAGAAGCAATTAACAAAATGAGACATTGTTCCCTAAGAGCCTCATTTTAAAGTAATTAAATATGATGTTTGGCACAACTGTATCAAAATTTGTTTGGTTATTGCTCGGCTACAACTTTATATTATGATCTCAGAAGTAACAGTGTTCTTAACATGAATTACATTAAGGTTCCTTTTAACCTGTGGGAAAAAAATGTAGCTGATTAAAGAGTCAAAACTAGACAGAACAATGAAAGATGACTGAAAGAATGAACACAGTCAGCACCTGTTGTCTGTAAAGGGAGAGTTTGTCATCCATGGGGTCATATCTCATCATCCTCTTCTCAATCAGCTGGTTTATCTGAGAATCTGCTTCTTTAATCTGTGAAAGAGGAAATTAAAGGACATTTAGAATCTTGAAGGTACACAAGCATAATACCAAACCCTGGTCCTCCAGACCTTGTCCTCCAGCTCCTGGAGATCAGCCTGGCCCATCGCAGGCTCTGATGCCACCTTCTGCAGGAACTGCACGGTACGCCTCATGCCCTCCAGCTCCTTGGGAAGCTTCTCAGAGACCATGTAGGAGTTGATCTTGATCTCCTCTTCGAGTCGCTTCATTAAGCCTGAAAGAGACCAATCTTTTCTTTAAGCTATTTTAAACCTCTTTCAGGCATTCAGTGCCTAATATCAAAAATATATGGTAAAACAACTATTCTGCCAAAATGTTATTGTAGAAAGACAAGCGCTTATTAAATGTATACTAAACATCAGCAGCCCCATTTAGTGTTCCTAAAAAATTTGTAGCGCTTCTGATTATTGACTTTAATTGTGCAGGTCCATCTCTGTCTGCACCGCAGTCGTTTTAGAAACTGCAAATGTGTAAATCTCTCATTTGGCTAAAGACGCCAACAGCAGATGAGAACAAAAGGCGACAATTTCACCATCAGATAAGCTCTATTAGAGCACTTCAAAGATCAGCATAATCAGAGGGTCTCAGCAGATGAAAGCCCGTTAGCAGAGAGACACCAGCATCACACTGTTGTGACCTTGAATCCACCCATCCAGCTGTATGCATGGAGCAGGGACATGGCTACTCACTCTCTGGATTAGCATCTGCTGCAGCTTGTCGCAAATCCTTCAACTGCTGCTCTGATCTCAGCAGCCTCTGCTCAGCCTGAAACAGCTGAACACACAAAAACAGTCACAGATACAGGCACTGTCAGGAAGTACTATTTTCATATGAAATCATCTTCCTGTTTTCTGCATTGATGTGCCAGTTTTCAGTCTATAAAATATCTAGAAACAATGAAAGTGAAAATAAAAAGAAGACTTTAACATGTGTTAGTCAGCCTGAGGCAGCAGTCGTGGATGTGTTTGATACCAATGAGACTGCGCCAACTGTTTGCAATGCTGTATCGCATTTTTTTGCTGTTGTACACTTCTTATGTTAAATGCTAAAATCTGACAAATGCAAAAATAGAAAACTCACTCAGCAAAGTAAGTCCTTCTAGAATCTAGTTTTGCCACCTGGCAGTCACACTGCAAATCCTCTGAGCACCAATTTGGCCAGTTATTTTACAGCATTAAACTACAGACATTAGACTCATTTTATATCATTTGTTGCATGCAGCTCACTGTGTGACCAGTGAAACTCCTCTTTTTTGTCAGTGTACAGAAGACAGAAATCTGTCACCTCAACTAAAAAAAAGGGCTTAAATTGTAGAAATAATTGTCTAAAATTACAGTAAAATTTCTGGTAGCTCATTGCCCAGAATATGCTGCATTTATAATTACTTGTTAATTCACAGAAAATATCCTTGTTCTGTTTTGTCATTGCCGTTTCTCTATTAGTTAATGACATTGGTGTATTATGAATGGTCATGGGTGAGGGCTACATCAGCAGGAAAAGCTGTAAAACTTACAAACAAGCACAAAATTTATGCCCTCCTTTACAGTGTTCAAAGCCAGCCAGTGGGCCAGACTGGACTCTTTGGTGGGCTGATTCTGTGTGACAACGCTCACTAAACACTAACAAAAATAGTCACAGACAGATAATTATTATAGAATCAACAGCCAAAAGTGATAAAAAGGTGCTTACAAAGGTTGCCCAAAATGGCCCAAGATAAGGTTTCTAAAAGCTTTTTCCCAAGAAATTATATTTCTACAATCATTGTTGTTCTTACAGAATTCCTACACAGATTTCAGTTCAGTTTCTTTCTTGTGATGTATCAGCCAAAACTAAACTGAAATGAAAACAAAAAACTAAAACAAACAATAAAAACTCTGTGAGCAGAAAACTCCACATTAAAATGGTAAATGGCCTGTATTTATATAGCGCTTTACTAGTCCCTAAGGACCCCAAAGCGCTTTACATATCCAGTCATCCACCCATTCACGCACACATTCACACACTGGTGATGGCAAGCTACATTGTAGCCACAGCCACCCTGGGGCGCACTGACAGAGGCGAGGCTGCCGGACACTGGCGCCACCGGGCCCTCTGACCACCACCAGTAGGCAACGGGTGAAGTGTCTTGCCCAAGGACACAACAACCGAGACTGTCCAAGCCGGGGCTCGAACCGGCAACCTTCCGATTACAAGGCGAACTCCCAACTCTTGAGCCACGATCGCCCATTAAATCCAAACCCAGATTGTGCCAGACACAGTTTTGTTTTTTTAAACTCCATTGAGCAAGAAAGGAGAAGCAAAAGACAGTGAGAAAAGGCAGTGTGCATAACGGCCCACAAACTTGTTTAACTTGACTGTCATGACTTGCTAAAATATACTGTGATGAACAAAAGCGCTGATAAATGACACAAGTAATCCCAAGTATTTACCTGATTCTTTTGCTCTTGCTTCTGTTGAGTCAGCGCCTCCTCCCTCTCCTTCTCCACCCGCAGCTGCCTGGCCTGCTCCAGCATCCGCTGATGGTTAGACACCGACTCCACCTAGTGGAAAGAAAACACCATTCAGTGCTGCGGCAGTCATCGGAGGGTCAGCAAAATTAACTGCGGCCCTCTGACAGAGTCAGGTTTCACCTTTTAACAGGGCCTGTAAGTAAGACCTAGAAATTCAGCACCTCATTACTTCTAGCCTTGTTAAGCAGCCTTGCAGCCTGTCACATCCCTGTCAGGTTTATTAGAGGAGCTGATAATATATGTTTGAGGTCATGTTTTCATTCCACAGTCAATTCTAAAGCCTTCCAAGCATTGCAGGAGTGCCGCAGCCTCCCAGAGCAGTCTGCCTTACCCTCTTCTTCAGCCTCTCCACACGTTTGATGAGCTGGTCTTTCTCTTCCTCCATGGCACTAATGTCCTGTTATTGCAGAAAAGATGAATTAATGTCATGAATGTCAGTTAAGCTTATGAAAAAGTTCTACTGTCATTTATTACACAACAAATATAAATTGAAATCAATATGTGAGTTTCATACTGACGAAAGATTATAATCAGTAACTTCTAACAAGCAGTGTAGTAGTAGTAGTAAAGAGTAGTAAAAAGTAGTAAAGAGTAAAGCGCGACTACAGTGTGAAAAAGTGTTTGCACCCTTCCTGATTTTCTAGTGTTTTGCATAATTATCACACTTACATGTTTCAGGTCAAACACATTTTAACATTAGACAAAAATAACCAGAATAAATAGAAAATGCAGTTTTTAAAGGATGATTTCATTGATTAAGGGAGAAAAGTTTTTCAGACCTACCTGGTCCTGTGTGGAAAACTAATTACCGCTCATGTTAAATCAAGAATTAACTCTGATAAACGACATTTTTGGAAAACAGAACCGGTGTGATGGCTGGAGCAGGCACAAATATCTTAAAAAACAACACAAAAGGAACACCCTAACCCTAACCCCAAAAAGAAAAAAGGCTGATGTCACATTTAAAAATAATAATAATTAAAAAAAAAAAAAAGGTACATTATGCCAACAGTAAAACCTGGAGGTGGTATTGTGATGGTTTGGGATGTTTTGCTGCCTCTGAACCTGGAAGTCTCGCAGTAGTAAATGGAAGCATGAATTCTGCCATCTACCAAAGCATCACAAAGGAGAATGACGGCCATTTGTTCGTGACCTCAAGCTGAAGTGCTCTTGGATTTGCAGGAGGACAATAATCCAAATCACACCAGCAAGTCCACCTCTGAATGGCTTAAGAAAAAATAATAATAACTTTGAAGCGGCTTAGTCAAAGACCTGACCTGAACCCAATTGAGATGCCTTGAAAAGGAAGTTCATGGTCAAAAACCCACCAGTTTCGCTGTGTTACAACAATTCTGCAAAGATGAGTGGGCCAAAATTCCTCCACAGCGCTGCAGACTCACTGCCAGTTGTCGCAAACACTTGATTGCAGTTGTTGCTGCCAAGGGTGGCCCAACCAGTTATTAGGCTTAGGGGGAATAGCTTTTTCACACAGGGCCATCCAGGTTTGGATTTTTTCCCCCTTAATAATAAACACCTTCATTTAGAAACTGCATTTTGCATTTACGTGTGTTATCTTTGTCTAATACTTAAATTTATTTGATGATCTGAAATATTTAAGTGTGACAAACATACAAAAAAAAAAAGAAAAAAAAATCAGGAAGGTAGCAAACACTTTTTCACACCACTGTATTTGTTACCCTTCTTATTTCTGCTGTGGAGAAGCCTGAAGTCCTCAGCTGCTCACACTCCTTATGATAAGTCTTAAATCCTTCCACCAGCTCTTCATACTGTCAACACACATTATTTACCTTTTTATTAAAATAGCAGTTCCAGTAATCCAGGAGGTGTATGTATCTTTAATATGCTGACAAACCTGGTGATAAGTGTCATTGATGATATCATCCTGCAGAAAATCTGCAGGCACCTCGAGCTTAACAAGAAAACGAGCCAAGTAAGTCCTCTTCTTCAGCTCAGGGACTCTCTGCAGCAGCCAGTGGAGGATTGGGTGAATCACAGGTTTGCTGCCAGTCACCAGACCCTGTCTGAAGCTGCTTCTGCAGGGAGGGATGAAGGAGGAGAGCTGATTCAAACTGCAGAAGGTGAATGGTAAAACATGGAAGATCCACTGCTGCGTTTCACTGGTAGTGAGGTGATTACAAGATTTAAGGTACTTTGTTTATGTGAATTCACTGTAAACAGTGAAAACTAAGGAAAAGGTGAAAAAAAATGAGAGCTCTATGAATGATGTGCATGTTGAGTTTAATTTTATCAATTAATTTAATTTGATTTATACAGTGCTAGTTCACAGCAACCATCATTTTATGGTGTTTTGTACCATAAGCTAACAACCCTACGATATTAAAGAGAAAAACAGAACAGCCCCACAGTCCTCTGTGAGCAAGCACTTAGTGACAGCAAGAAGAAAGAACTCCCTTTTAACAGGAAAGGATCGCTGGCAGAACCAGGCTAAGTGAGGTCAGCAATGTGCCAGAACTGGCTGAAGGGTGAGTGGAAACAAAATAAAGAGTATAGAGAAATAAGGGCAAAATACAAACAATTGGTCTTTTATACTTTAAGATTTTTCACAGGGCCCATTTATCAAAAGCCAAAACATCCTGTGTTTACACATTTTTGAATCGTCATTGTGGGCCATATGCCCAGTACATATGGGCATGTCCCAGTCTTGAAAGGTATTGGAGGAACATACTTCAAACCCTGTCTGCAATTCTTGAACACTTCTTCTGGCCAGACAGAGTCCACTCTCAATGGCTGAGAGACCTTATGTCCTGTTTAAGCCTGGAAAAGATCAGTTACTCACTTAGCAATACCAACAAAACGTTCCACCAGAGGTGGGGACCCTTCCTGAAATTATTTGCAAGAGACACTTGAATAGTGGAAAGAGATGAAAGAGATGCTCAGTGCACCGTGATGGTTCAGGATCACCTGATTCAGCCGTGACTATACAAGCTTTAGCAATAAATAAAATTTGAAGCCTAATCTACAAAGTCAAGAAGGTGTCCGTCTCCCAGAATTACCCTGAAACTATTTTATGTTATAGATGTTGAATTAAAAAAAAAAAAAAAACAACTAACAAAACACTTTGAGTGAAACAAGAAATAGCGTACAACGACAATTTGACAACATTATAAACATCAGAATTAGATAAGGGGAAATTTAGCTGAAAGTGCCTGCATATACTTACACGTCAGAGAGGTTACCAGGAGGTTTGTATTTCAGCATCCCCAACAGAGCACATATTCTCTTCACAGTCTGTTCAGGCATTTCTTCACGGATGTCTATGGCTTGCTATAATAATAAACATCAGTGAGAGTCTCACGTTATTTCTATGAACACCACACATAATCACTCGGTGTTAACCCTGAAACAAGTGTAATGAACTTTAGCGTCTAGTGTTTGTAAAGATTTCTGATAAAAGTATCGGTTCACCTTTGGGTCGATTTCAGCCAGAACATCGTTCAAAATCTGCAACAGCTGCATCGGTTCAAGTGAGTCAAACGTGATGAGATTGAAGTTCTTCTTGAATGGTTCCCTGTTCAGCTGTTCGACGATGAATTTCAACTGTTCGCTCATCTTGGAAAAGTGTGATTTGATGCACTTAGTGGCTCTTCTTTGCTTGATTAGCCAGCTAACGCTAACGTAACTACGCTTTCTGTCGTCGACTAAGATAGCTTAGCTCGCAAACCCGTAAAATAATTATTTAAAATCTTGCTGGTTGCGCTGGGAAGTCACTATTCAGAAATTATAACAACAATTGCAAAATCGTCTTACACAAGTTTTAAGCAGCTAGTTAATTAGCAGAAGGAAAGGCAACGGTTACTGTGGAAACCATAAAGACGGCGTCACTGATTGGTTGCTAACCGGAAGTCGCTCTTACGGTCCGTCCGTTCAAGAGTTGTGTTCAGCTAATCCAAAATATAGTTTTGGTTCAACTGACAAAACAGCGGCGGTATAAAAGTATTCTACAATCACTGGTCAGAGGAGTAAATGAAGAAAGCCTCAGTCTAGTGTCATTCACGATCGAAATATATGAGCGCAATGCCATATATAAACCCTTTGCCTGAGGTGAACATATCAAATAAGTTCAATTCTCCAAGCTAAAGTGAATAAAAACGCAATTTTCTTGAATATGTAGTGAGCATCAAGCTTAAAATTTTATTCCCGTGAGAATAGGAAGTGTGGTACGGACAGAATAACCGTAACTGCAACACAATGTTTAGACAGTCCTAAAATTTGAATAATCTGTCCGGTGTGTACTTGAACGCACCAACTCAAACATTTGAGCCGCCAGGAGGCGACATTTTCACATGTTAACTGTATTTCAGTTCTCTACACGCTGAACTTTGGTCGGATTAGCCCTAGTTTTCAGAACGTAACTGAAAGGACAAGTGTGCGGTGTTGCAAAATATCACGCCAGGAGCTGGGTGGGAAAGAAGGAAAGATTAGTGTGTTTCTCAAAAAGAGGTCAGGCTGTATTTGCGCTTACAACAAAGTTTTGTGAACCTCGTTTTTTCTTCATCTATCTGAGATTCTGCACACACAACATCACAAAATCCTCACCATGTGGGACAGGCAGGGTTTCTTACTTTGAAAGTGTCAGTTTGTCTCCTTTTATAAGACCACATATTTCGCAATAGCTGTGCTGTCATGCTAGTTTTCATTTCCTGGTGGATTACTATTTTTCAGCTGTAACCGTCTGTACCTGGAGACAGTTTGGGGTTAAGAAGAAGCAGTTCAGAAAACCAGCAGTGTTCATTTTGATGTGTTTGCGGTTTAAATCACATCTCTGACTTAGCCCCGCCTCTCTCAGCTGCGACTGACAGAGGCAAAACACCAGAGAGCTGCAGGACTCAGTCTGACACCAAGCACAGAGGAAGGCAGACGATCTCCAGAGAACAGCGCAAGAAGGAGATCAAGTTGGAGAAAAGGATAACCTCGCATTTTGTTGGACTTTGTTAAACGGAGTAAAGCGGATTTGATTCTTATGATTGTGAGTAAAGACTGTAAAGTATGTTTTATTTCCCTTTTAAGTGGATTACTCTGAGAAACACCTTGAACTCGTAGCACGATGGAAGCTGTTGGAAAGAGTCAAGTTGAGCTTTGGAAATGCTTCTGCTGGTAGCTTATTGAACAGTTTGTGTCAGAGTAATAATGGTTGAGCCAGCTGGGTTTGTGGAAGCATGGAGAGCGCAGTTCCCTGAGTCTGATCCCCCTAGCATGGAGCTCAACTCACTGGGGGACATTGAGCAGGAGTTGGACAAATGCAAGTCATCCATCAAACACCTGGAGAAGGAAGTAAACAAGGAGCGCTTTCGCATGATCTACCTGCAGACTCTGCTCGCAAAGGAGAGGAAGTCTTACGATGGGAAGAGATGGGGGTTTAAAAGGATGGCAGAGACAAATGATGAAGACAGCCAGAGGTCCAGCATAGATGAGGCAGGAGCAGAGGAGCAGCAGCACAAGTACAGGGGGCCTGGTAAGACAGTCAAGTGCAAACCTCATGCAGACATTGAGATGGATTGTGCCCCTGACAGCAAACAGAAGGGTGGGGTGTCACCTGTCCGCCAAGACTCTGAGCTTCCTGATTTCCCAGTGGGTCCGGGCTCGGTGGCAGCTCTTAGATCCAACTTTGAGCGCATCAGGAGGGCAAACTCCCACACAGCGGGAGATTGCAAGGGGCTGTCAGTGACAGGAGGCCAAGAGAAACCCTTCTACGTAAACATGGAGTATCATCAAGAGCGAGGGCTGGTCAGAGTCAACGACAGGGAGGTTTCAGACAAGATCAGCAGCCTGGGCTGTCAAGCCATGCAGATGGAGCGAAAGAGGTCCCTGCATTCACTCCCAGGGAACCTGTCAGCCGCCACGGGGGATATCAGCAAGGCCGTTCAGAGAGGCAGATCCACCGAGGGGAACTGCAGCTACAACGGGTCATATGAAGACTCCGAGGTCAGCCCACACCCCCTAAAAGAAGGCGAGGGGCGCTACTCTATGGGGAAATCTGAGCAGCAGCCGGTGGAGTGCCACGCTTACACCAGCGTGTACGTTGGGGGGATGATGGGTGATGGGGATATGCGAGTCATCCACATCAGGGACCACGGCACAGATGAGGACACGCACCTCACCTGGCCGAGGCGCTCCTACTCTCCAGGGAGCTTCGACGACGTGGGAGGAGGCTACACGCCGGACTGCAGCTCCAACGAGAACCTGACCTCCAGCGAAGAGGACTTCTCCTCAAGCCAGTCCAGCCAGGTGTCTCCCAGCCCCACCACCTATCAGATGTACAGGGAGAAAAGCCGTTCACCCTCCCAGCAGTCCTTCGACAGCAGCAGCCCGCCCACACCTCTGTCTCAGATTCGCCTGAAGCAGCAGGGAATGATTTCTGACACCTGCATCACTGGACTCCGCAAGGCGAGCCACATCTGGCCCAGTGATGGAGACTCCACCACGTCCAGCAGGACCTCTCATGACAACAGCATTCAAGGAGATCTAGGTAGGTCTCTAATACACAAATGTGGATGTGATCTGACACTTAAATTGAGTCTGGTGCATGAAGATGATACACATCCAAAGCCCGCTCTAATCCCTCTCTGAAACATGTCTGTCTGCCCTTGGTGGCCCAGATCCCGAATTAGTCAGTGATGTGTAAAATGCACCTGTAATCACTCAAATAAAGTCTCAACATTCTGTGCCTGATACACTAAATCCGTCCTAAAACGTTTCCATAACCCAGAGGACTTTTCAACAGCCTTACTTATCTTTTGCGATAAAAGTTGCCTTAAAAAAGGAGGCTAGGTTTAATGAAGATTCATCTTCTTTTGTTAGGAGAGCTTTATTTCCTCCTCCTCACAAGCCTCATCCGTACTGGTTGGCTCTGTTAGGCTCGATCATCAGCTGCCATCAGGCTGTTTGTGAGCAAACTGTGGCCTTAGTGAGCAGGGCTTTCTTTACCCTTTTGTAAGCAGGCTTGCCCTCTCCTTTTCACCCCTCTCTGCTCTTTGCCCCACTGAGTGCTGCAGTACTCTCGCAGAGATGCTCTGGCTGAGACAGCATCTGCCCCCCGGGGCTTCCCGGTCGCTCAGCCCTATCCACCCTGAGTGTTTTTGTGTCAGTGCGCATCAACGTTGTTGTCCTTAGTGTGGTGTAATTAACTTAAAGGGGTTTGTCTAGCGTGATAAATTTAGGGTGGTTCTTTGTTACGGGTGGTGGGTTGGAAAAAAGCGCTGACAACTCGCTCAACGAGGAGGATCGAGGGGGCTTTAAGTGTGTCATGTGGCTTCCACTCAAAACACCCGCCATCGGTGTTTCCTGTTGTTATGCTCCAGCATAATAGGAGAATCACTCACTGAGCAGCAGTATTGACATGTTAACAATATAACATTGTTAGGAGGGATAAGGAGAGTGGTTGGGGTAACTTGGTAATACCAAGGACAGAAGGGCAGGCAGGAGCATTTGTCATAATAAAAGATACACAAGGACACACATCATCGCTGGTTGAGGCCAGATCCTCACCCAAGACTGATTGGGAAGCAGAGTGCTTGTTGGAAGATTGGAGCTAGAAAACTGTGTGTCTCTACCCCCCCAAAAAAGAAGCATTATCCACTCAGGGTCAGATTAAGCAGATGAGCAGAGTAGTGTGTTTTTGTTACATAAGGTGATTCGGTCTAAAGCTCTTTGACAAAAAGCATGTGACAAGTGAGCAGATCGCCTGTGATATAATCAGCATGAAGTGAGAGCCAGCACGCTGCTCGGATGACTGAAATGCATAAATCCATTCGATCTGGGTCTGCATCATTCCACGGTCGTGCCATGTGTCGCTGAGTCCTGTAAGCATATTGTCAGGATGGCTGCCTCTGGTCATTTTTTAAACTCATCCTGCTACATTTATGTATAAAATTGCAAATCAATACTCATTAAAGCTGCAATAAAGCAACTTAGTATCGCATGATCAACAAGAACAAAAAATAAGTGATGCAGTAGAAACTGATGCAGTAGTGACTGAGGTAGCCTCCAATACCCATAATGCACCTGTAATCATTTTCTTGTTATATCCTTTTTGTCAGATAAAAATGCCCTTGTCATTCAGGGGCTGTGACTGTAGCAGTGTAGGCAGGGGCAAAGTGCATCTTCTCTGCACATCTCACACAATCAGTGTGCCTGCTAGGCCACAGTCACAAAGGGCTAGGGACTGGTTGGTGACTGCCTGGCAACCACTGGTTGCTAGGGAAACATTAGTATTCCCAGACTGGTTGCGAGTTGGTGCTGGAAGTTGCTGTGAAGTCAACTGCTGAGCCCCAGTCAAGCAAACTGCGACGAGCAAATAGCTCCTGTGGATAAAGTGTAAGAGTTGTTGGAGCGTCCAAAAGAAGTTGAGATCAAGCGGCAGCTTTCAGGGCTAAGAAGTGAAGCCAATGAAGACATTTATTAGCAAAATGCTAACTTGTTATAGGTTTCCCTATAAGAAAAAATAAATAGCATAAATGTTATTTTAATTTGGAAATATCATTGGTGTTTTATTTTTGAAATAAATTTTTTTTATTTTTTTTGTCAAGAAGCAGTTAAGCTCCATTTAGCCCTGTACCTCTGTAGATAACCCTAGCTAACCAAGCTAGCTAGCCTACACTGCTAATTTGGCATTCCACTTTATCATCCAAATATGAAAAATTAAACAAGATGTGATGGCCAAAATACTATATCTGAAGCTTTAAAACAGTAGTCCACAAACGAGTGACGGCAAAGTGGCTGCTTCCATCTTTTCTTTACAGTCTGTGTTCAAGGCTCACTACTAGTTTTTCCAGGTACCTCCAAATGTTGCTCCTTTCCCTACTGTGTAGGTGTCACACGGAGTCAGCACACAGCTCTTGTCACAGGCCTAAACAGCAATGTTATTGTGGTTAATTAAAAAAACTCAAACTAGGTGTAAGAAATCTCTGAAACTAAACTGAACTGAAAGCAAAAACCTAATTAAATAAAAACTAATTAGCAGTTACAAAGGTTTGGACTTTCTATGCCAAATAGTGCATCCCATGACCAATCAACTGACCTTTTGTGTTTCCCTATTTGATACGTAATGCCTGCTTGACACTTTGAATACAGAAAGAGTCTGAAGTGCAGCCTTTTTTTTTCTTTTCTTCAGAGGAGACATGTTGCTGACATAATGGCAAACCTGCGTCATGTGGACCTTGCTTTGTGGATTACCAGAAGTCTGGATTTCATGTTGTAATAATTTATTTATTTTTTGCACGTTGTTAAGTTAGTCCTCAAGCAGGGAGCTGGTTTGAGGCCAGCTTTTGCAATAAATTGCTCTTTGTTGTGGTTCTTGACTTTCAGGGAGCTGCTGGAAAGTGTTTTTTCTTGTTGCATTTATCACAAAGCACTGCGGCATTGACTAAAATCTCTTGAAACGACTGAGTAAAGAAGGCTTGTAAAGGCGCTTTATGGTCCAGTTAGCTGCACATTCTGTAACCATTAGACAAACTGCCATATACTGCACATGTTTGGGTGGTGGTAGGGGGGTTTTCTGCACTCTGTCACCATGTCATTTCGCAGGGTCCGTGCTGCTGTTGTGGGAGTGCCGTAGTGGCAGTCCGCCTGCGCCTGGGGAAAAAATGAGTGACTTACCGTTAGTGACACCTCCGAACTTCTCTAAACAAACGCGTGCTTGTCCTACTGTGTCTCAGCTGTGAGAACTCTGTGAAATGGCCAGTCTAAAATTGATGCATCTCAGGGGACTTTTTCCTATGAATAGAAGAAATAAGTGTTGTCTCCTGGTTTCTGGTTTAACTAGGCCAATTGTCAAGCCTGACTGTGAATAGAGCTGCTGATTAGCTGTGGACCTTTAAGGAGGCCAGCTCTCTTATGGGTTTATTTTGCCATAATTAATTATCATCACAACGCTGACGTGCCTGTGGCTAAAGAAGAGTCTGGGTGTGTAGACTGTCTCGTGGTTAATGTGTTATAGTGAGAGGGCGTAAAAGAAAAAGGTCAGCCAAAAGGGAAAATGATAATCTCCCATTAGTTTAATCGTGATCCTCTCTGCAAAAACCAGGAGATTGTCTTTTAGGATGCTTTTAGCCCGAGCCTGCCTCAGTCAGGACATGGCACCGTTTCTGAGCGTAGATGGGCCTGTCTGCTGTCGCTGTGACATTAATAGAAAGTGTCTATCTGGAAGGTGACTAACGTTCGTCTGATTGCCTCAGACCACCACTTGCTGCCTCAGCAGGAGTCACACCGGTCCTCCGGGTAATTGTGGACTCATAAATATTTGAGGTTCCCCGTGTAAGCCCAGACAGGCCTATCGTTGCACCTACGTATCAACATCTGAAGTTTGGTGGGTAAAGAAGGGGAAGAAGTCAGCCTCTCCCTTTCCTTAAGTAAATGTAAGCCTACAAGAGGAAGTGCTGGCAGCTCTTGAGGGCTGCCAAGTCTGCCTTTGTGTGTGCGTGTATGTGTGCGTGAGCAAGTGAGGCACCTGTTCTTCTGTGCAGTGTACTGGGTAAAGTGGTCAAAAGCTGGCAGGCCATCAGTACACCAGGCCAGGCATCGCCAGCTGCTCTCACAGTAAAAGCCATGAATGACCTTTTGTTTCTGTCAGAAAACTCAACAAAAACATTTGTTTCGAAACTATGCAAGACGGTTCACTTTAGGTTTTCCTCAAGCTCCTCTGTGCAGTTACTAACATACACGCAGAGGAAAGGCTCGGGCCTGTTTACAAGCCTCCTCGGGCTCGGTGATCCTCCCTCGTGCTCAGCCTCAGCCCTGTGCTCCTGCGGCTTCAGCTCTCCTCAAAGGGCCCTCTGTGCTGCTGGCTGGCAGGCCAAGTGTTTATGGAATTTCTCAGCTGTTTGTTGGGGTGTGGGGGGAAGTGGCTAATGAAATGTAATGTGCTAAACGAGTTCACCTCTGTCACAACGGCCTGACCCATGGTGCTTGTGTCAACCTTTCTTTCCTGTAGTAGAACGTTTATTTTAGGCAAAACATTCAGTGGCGAAGTAGAAGAGGCAGCAGTATCAGAACCAAAAACCCTTGTTAATCATGCTCGTGTTTTAAACTTTATACTTCCGGTTAGTAACTTTGAGCTTGAATAACACAAACCTTACTGCAGTTTTCAAAGTGTTGTAACTTCCATGAAACCATCTGAATCTGAGATGATTTGATTCTTTTCTGCCACGCGCCTGCACTCAGGTACAGTTTACCTTAAGGCGAATTCGCTGTAAAAACGTGTGTTGCTAGGCAGAATACCGCTGGCCAGTCACATCAGAGCACATCAGGTGAGGCCCATTCGCTAATATTTAATTCTATTCATACATGCAAATGAATATTTCATTACACCAGGAGGTCACTTTAATTTTTTTCTTGTCACTGCTTACATTTCTGAAAACTCTGCCCGTTATCAGTATGTGATGAAAACTCAGCAGTTATATTTGTGTCTGCTACAAAGCACAAACTTGAAGGTGTCATCCTGAAAAGTCACAATAATTGGCAAATGAAATAAATCCTGCTTCGTGTTAATTATTCCTCGCTGCTGGACTTGAGTTAATCTTTTTGCTCGCCTTTGCACCGTTGTGTGTTTATTTACCCGGGCTGGAACTGTTATCGGGGCTTTTATTTGCTCTGTTATGCGGCACATTACAAGCTGCAGTATGTCCACCCCGAGCTATTTCTACATACGTTGATTAGTAGGTGTGCCGTGTTTGGCGGCCCAGTTCTGACCTACACCGCTCGATGACTGGCACTAATTTTAGGCTGCCCCACAGCAGATCATAGGCGAGTGCTGATGGTCTTCAATGCGTTCCACAGGCCTGTGGTTTAAAGGACCTCCCGGGCCAGCAGGCACTCCACACGAGCCCAGATGTGATGATGAATTGACGGATAACATTTTTACAGTTTGAATGGCCTATTAGGGGCAAGGAAATCTTAACCGAGATATTCCTTCATTTATCTGAAAGAAACACCGCAAATCTCTGAGAATAACCTCACAGACGTCACAAATGAGCAAAAAAAAAAAAAACATAATCAGAAATTCTTTGAGATTTAAGTAACAAAATTTATGATTGAGGGGATGAAACTGCTTTTCTTCCCCTCTCACACACCCAACTTTAGTTTACTGGGTTTGATAAACCTCATCACACCACAGATACATCCTTTCTGCTTACGCCCATAGACTGTATATAAAAGATGGGCACTAGTCTCTGTGTGTTAGAACCTTAGCATTAGTGTTTAGGCCCCTGGGCATGTTGCCTTTTTTCTTTCTTTCTTGACATATATGGACCAAAGAGCAAAGTTCTATGTTACCAGCTAGCTACAAAACTTTGTTAGCTCATGTTAGCACGCATTTAAAGTTTTTCAGAAGAGCTTTGATGTCAGATATAACATGCATTTTTTTTTCACATGAATTACTTTAATCTCAAAAACTGTCATGTTTTTCTTAGAAATGTCAAAATCCTAAATTCTGAGGGCATTTTTCCTCTGATAAATTGCAGTATGAGGATAAAGTTGCTTGTTGCTAATTATCGTCTGCTGTGATAGACGGATATCAAACTCTCAGACTCTGTATTCTGATTATCCTGTGTCACCACATATCGTAAAGTCCATCTCAACTTGCTATGAAGTGGGGTCACCACATCAGGTGTTTGAAAGGCTGTCACCCTTTGACCGGCCCCAGTGTTTGCCCTCCTTATCACCGCTGTTTCCCGAGTGATTCCACAGATCAGAGGAGAATCCATTTGGAGCCATAAAGTGGTGCTAAGCTTTTAACAACCTCTCACATTGGCCTCTTATCTTATGTTTTTTCTAGAAGTGATACTTTCCTCTCCAGATCTATACAACCGTTGTAGAGGCAACAGAAAGGCCGTCCTTTAGCATATCTTTTTTTTTTCAAACTTTGTAAATAAATTATGGATGCTTACTGTAAAATTTCAGTTCCAGCCTTTTCTGAGCCAAATAGTCCATTTGATATGTGTGCGTTTATTTATGGGAGCTTGTGATCTAAATTCTATTGGTGGATAGTCAATATGTTCACAGCGGGGTCCAGTAATTGAGGATTGACTCAATTTGTCTTTTCCCAGCAGTGAAATGGGCAAATATGGATGCTACCATTCTAGTTCCAAGGCTCGATCAATAAACCTCTTTGCCCTCTAAGTTTTATTTTTGGGAGCTGCTGTCTGATAATTTCCCCCATCGGTCAAAAAGAATTGAAATTTTACCTGTGATACTTTCAAACAATGACATTAATTCACACAAGCCACAATAACAGCAGATCAGTTCATCTCAGTCGCAGCCCACATCAGCTGATCCCTCAGCTGAAACTCTTCGAATTATCTCATGTGGTGCATCTTCAATCAGTTCAATATTATTTATTTATAAAGCACCTAATCACCTCAAGGCTCTTAATATTGTAAGCTAAAGGCCCTACAATAACCCTAAACAATCAGACGACGCCAATGTAAACAAGCACTTGGCAACAGTGGGAAGGGAAAACTTCCTTTTAACAGGAAGAAGCCTTCAGCAGAACCAGGCCTCAGGGAGGGGCAGCCATCTGCTACGACCAGGTGGAGGTATTTAAGATGCCTGCCTACAGTCACTCCAAATCTGCAAGCTGCTTTGCAACCCATCTCCACACCAGCTCCCCCTCTCATGCTGTGTCTGAACCAGACAGTGTCATGTCTGTTGCCACTGGTACCTGCTTCTGTGCTCAGGTCGCGCAGTTGTTCTCACTTCCTCTGGCTTCTGTGTATGAATGGGGAACGTCAGGGAGATGTGCTCCCAGAACCTAAATGACCACAGATGAAAAAATAACTACTTTCCAGAAAAAACAGCATATTTTTTAAACTGCTGTGACCTTAAAATGGCCACGTGATAACCCCAACCATTTTTTAGAAACCCAATACAGACTTTCACTCTGATGAAAGTGTCCCAAATAACACTTCCTGCTTCTTCTGTGATTGCTGTGTAGTGAAAAGGGACCACATGATTATTCCTGTGTCAGAGAATTCCCGATGCTGCTGCCGCAAAGATTCTGCTGCACATCTGTCGCTCCCTCCCTGCGTGTTTTGTCGTAGTTCATCTCTATGGATTAGGATTAGTGTATGTCTTTGCTTTGTCATCAGTGGGATATCCAGTGTGTATCCAGCATGCCTGTGGTATTAAAACTGCTGTGACTGTATTCTATGCAAGGCTCTTGTTTACATGCTGCAGGAAGGCAAAGTGCTTCATGATGACTGATTATTCCCCAGAAGCAGGCTTGGCAGTTGTTTGGCCGAGCCCCCTTTTATATATCCTTGAGATCTATTTTTGGGTGGTGCTCAGAGTGCTGGTGTGGGAAACCAAAACATTCAGTGTTGTGCATTAATAGGTAATAATACTTTTTAAATGATTTGCTTTGATTCACGGAACTAAAGGAAATCCTTCAAAAACATGGAATTACAGATTTCCGTGACGGTCCAAAATGAAATCAGCTTCTGTCTGATCCACAGCTCCACACAGCTCGCGACCACAGCTGTCGGGTTCAGCGATCTTATGTAATGTCATTAGAATGTATTTATTACGGCTCTATTGCACAGCTGAAACCATTTGTTGGGTATGAGACAGAACAGCAGGATTATTTTGCCACCCTCCAGCTAAATGTGTGATACTTTCTATTGTGTGATTTTGAAGCTGTTGGGATGCTGATAATAAAATAGGAACATAGCTCCTTCACTGTGACTTCCAACGCTGGCTGGAACATTACACTCTTAAATTGACTGAAATGTGTACTTTATTGAATAGTAATGTGCACATAGAGGCTGATAGCTTAGCAGTAATTGTTAAATCTAGATAACATTTACCTCAGTTTCGTTGGTCTATAATAAGATAAGATTTCGAGTTGCAGATATGACTAGCCTCAAATTTAAACAGGCATTTTGCATTGAAGCTAATCTGTTTAAAACAGCAGAGCTGCAAAAAAGGACTCCAGGTCATGCTCTTAGTAATATTTTCTTGGACTAGAAGGGCCATAATAAAATGAACAGGCATTTGCAAAGTACTTGAAAATGAATGGATTTTGAATTTTTTTTAACCGCGTCTTAGATCAAAGTTACTTACATTAATAGGTGGCATAAATCTTGAAGATTGGTCAAAGTTTGGTTAATGGCTTGTCAGATTTCTTAAAACCTGCAATCACTATCCAGTTTATTGCTAGTACCGGGTTAGAACCTCTTCGATCAGATGATCAAGCAGTTGTCCACACTGAGGAAGAAGAAGTCTGCCTTAACAGGAAGTAAACCAGATTTTCAGCAAATCACAGACAAAACCACTTATAAAGATTTTAATGTTTGAGTAATATTTTTCCGAATGCTAGTTGTATTTTTGTTGCTAGGCAGAAATTTCAGGATTACTGTTTTAAGTGTGGTTAAAATGCAGGCCTCAAGGGCCGGTGTCCTGCAGGTTTTAGGTGTGTCCTGGATCCAACACAGCTGATTTAAATGTCTAAATTACCTCCTCAACATGTCTTGAAGTTTTCCAGAGGCCTGGTAATGAACTAAACATTTGATTAAGGTGTGTTGACCCAGGATGATATCTAAAACTTGCAGGACTCCCTTGAGGTCTGGAGTTCCCCACCCCTGCTTTAAACAGTGAAATAATAGCACACTTTGGGTCGAGCTCTGCTGTTTAACAACTGCATCTTGTAGGTAGTTTGTAGCTGTGAAAGAGCAGCTTTTACTTTGGTTTATTTTCTCACCCCTTTTTAAAAGTCTGTTTGACACCTAGGTTCTTCTTAGTATAAGCAGAAAAGAGACATAAATTGTGAGTCACAGTGAATTATTGGAACCTGTACAAATCTGTTTCCATGTATGTCTGAAAAGTGTGGGCTGTCTGCAAAGTCTTTAATTATAAAAGGCATGTCACTGTTAGCTGGAATGTAGATTTGATAGCCGTGACTGTAGACAAATGTGTGTATTAGGAGTGGAAGCCTTTGTTAAAAGATGACCTTGTGCAGAGAGCCTGTTTCCGCTCTGAAGCAGACAAATTGCCGAATTTTCCGGACAAACTTGCCTGGACACTTCCTTCACGCTATCGGCCCTTGTGATTGCTAGAACAACAGCACTCACTGAGGGTCCATTGTGATGTGCACTTTCTCACACTGACCAGAGCCAAGTCAGTGCTGTGCTTTTAAAAACGTCCCTATAAACAACACAAGTGGCTCAGTATTTAAGGCTTCGGTACATTTTTTAAATCCTCCCTTTTACTTATTTGTGTTTGGACTGTATTCTAAGCTCTGGCTATTTCTTAGTTTAGATAGTTTGTGGCTCCAAAGCTGCAGCCTGAGAGAGGATGCGTTAGTCATCCTTTCCCGGGCTCGATGTATAATTTCACCGAAGCCCAGAGTAGCCGTTCACATGGACTCCCCCCTGGGCTGTGTAGCTGTTTGGACTGCGGTAGTCTCCTCCTCAAGCAGTTCATACAGCTCTCTGTCTCTGCTGGGCCCAGTGTGTTTGTTTGACGCCTTTGTCACAGCCTCTGCGGATGTCATCCTGTCAGTTGCCTGTCTTCAAGGCCTCCCCAGGGAAACTTGTCTTTATCTTCCTCCAGTCTCCGGAATCCTCTCTTTCCTGTTTTCAAGCTGAGGCAAACCAGTCTTGTAGCCATAAAACTGTTATGAATTGTTGTCTTTTTAAAGTGTCCACTCCATATTGGTATTTTTATTTTTTGTTGTGCGGATAGGCATCTCTGCTCTGGATCTTCCACACAGCTTGACAAGCATGATATACTAATAATTGCTGGTGAGTCAGGATTGGCTGACACTGATTACAGGATCTAGTCATTGGCGATCTGATTTTATCTGTCTTAAAAAATCTGATTTCACAAGATCCAGGGAGTATAACATGTTTCGCTGTGGGATGCAGTCATTCGGCTTTGTTGTTTTGGATCTCTCTAAATGCAAAATAGCACAGATGTGCATATGAGGGCATGTTGTGACCCATAAAGAGTTTATGTTCAATTTGTCATTGTTATAGCTTAATTTTCCAGCGTATGCTGTGAGCTGGATGTCATCCTGATGTTACCAGAATGACACTAATTTATCCATGTAAATTTAAACACTAGGGTTAAATAAGGAGTTCCACAGGGTTCTGTGTTGGGACCAATTCTTTTTACATAATATAATATAAGTGGATTTGAATGGAATTGAATATTATGCCCAGTTAAAGCACTATCTTTCACATTTCCTGTGATGTTGAACACTGCATAAAAAAGCTGAAGGAGGCATGATATACCAAGGTTGGCATAACAAGAGCTTGTGTGTTACTCGTGCAGTTTGCCAGGCTAATCCGATGACCTGGCAGGAGCCCTCAGCGGCTGGCTCTGGCTGTATGGTAGATTTGTGTAGGTAACAGGTTTACAAAGATTAAAAGATTTAATAGGAAGACAAATGGCAGGAAAAGACAGCTCATTCCTTATTTTAATACCCGCTGTTATACATGCAACTATGTTCTGAAAACGGTTTTCCAACAATAAACACACACTGGCAGGAAAATATCACATAAATACATTACAGAAATGTCTTGGCCTTAAATGAACAAAGATTCTTTGGCATCACCTGAAGAGGGCTGTTCAGTCAAGACATGTCGGAAAATGAATGAACTGAAATGGTTTTGTTGGAGGAACAGTCATAAATTCCTCTTCATTGTTTTGCAAGTCTTATAGGTGGCTACTGAAAATATCTGATGAAGGTTGTTACTGCTAAATTCAATAGTTTACTTACTTTTTTCCAGCCTACACTAGAATATTGCTCAGTTTGTTCAGTGAGAGAGATGAAAAAAGTTTGTATAAAGTTTGACACTGTGTTAATAAAATCTGTGATGCATGATGGTAAAATGCATGATCAGGACATTCTTTGGATTCTTGTTTCATTAAAAAGGAGTTTTTACTAGTTTTTTTTTTTTCTAGGCTTTAAATGCACATCTTCATCACTCCCACTATGTCCAGGATCGCTGTGTTAGCACCTTCTGGCTTATTCACAATTGACAAAAACTGAAGCTCCAGTTTGCTGCATTTCCCATGATGTTTTCTCTGCTTTAACTACACGGCCTAACAGTTTAATAGCACACCATGTGACTATTGTGCTTTGTTTCACTGTTTCTCACAGAGGCATCCTACAACGAAAACTCTCCATCATATGGCTACGACCTGGAGCATTCAGACGAGCTTGGGCCTCGCCACGGACCTCTGTCCTTCACGGGATCTCCTACCTCCTCGCCACGGCTCCGCTCTAAAATCAGGAGCAACCGAGACAACCAGTCATCTGGTTCTCTGGACTCCCCGCTGTCGGTAGTGTTGCTTTAATGACTACAGTTAGAGTCCTTCATTGCCATCTCTCCAAACGTATTTCGTAGCTGTGGTTTCTCAGTTCTGTGGAAAAGTTACTTCTTCCAATATCACCCTTTGGAAGCCCAGGCCTTCCTCATTTCATTTCAGTTTTCCTGTTGTTGCTTGTGATTCTGCTCCCACATGCTTTATGTGCACATAAGTGATAAACGTGCTGCAAGATGTTGAGGAATTTGCTTTTTGCTGCTTGATGCTGGAGGAACAAATGACTTGATTCAAAATGTGGCACAGTGCCAGTCTTATGACATAACGGTGTCTTAGCACTGTGGTAATCTTTAAAAGATTGTTATTGCTAAATTTTTTTTTTTTTTTTTTTTACTTAGTAAGATCTTTAAAAAAAGTGTGATCCTATATTTCCCATAATATATCTTGATGGCATTTGCTGTCACACCCTGCCTTCTTAAATAAAGGCCTCCAACTTACAAACTGCACGTCCCCACAGTTTGTGATTTCTGGTGCTGAAATGTAAAAATTTTAGCCACTGAAAGTGACAAGCAAACTAAATAAGGCGCCCTTCAGAGAGGCATTAACAATGATACCCAAGCTCAGGCATCCATACCGCAACAATAAAACATCCAGTGCGTATTTGCCATGTAGCTCCCAGATGGGAGTGCTTTTCAGCGTTGCTGAAAAAGACCATACATACTCAGCAAACATACTGTGTGTAAACAGATGTTAAAAGGAGACGGCGCTCCCCTCCCCCTCCAGTCTGCCCCTCTCCTATCTGCGGTATTCTTATCCTCTGATGTGTACACTTGGTGATCTTCAAAGCCGAAATCATGGTGGAGGGTGGGTTCACTTGACTTGCAGCTTCTCCTCCTCCTCCTTCTTCTTCTTCTTTTTTTATTTAGCAAATATAATGGCAGCATTTGATGCAATCAGTGCTCCAGTGAGTTTCTCATTGAATGACTCCTACTGGGGGTGACAGATGTCTTTGACCTGTTTGGACTAACAACTCCAGGATCAGAAACACATTTGTCTTCCTCAAGATGCTAGGAGTTTCTGCTGCTGTCCTCTTGGAATGTAAAACTCCTACAGACCTCCTACAAATCTGGACTCCTATAATCCCACAGCAAAAATATCTGCAGCTGGGGGTTTGCAGAGGTGCACGGGCAGCTTTTGTAAAGATCAAACACGTTGATAAATGGCATATCATTACTGTGACTGTGTGACTTTTGTGTAGGTGAATACCATTTCTCCCTGTTTGCCAACTGTTTTCTTTCTTCCCGTGTTTGTTTCAGGTGGCGCTGGATCAGGAGAAGGGGTTAGAGATGAGAAAGTGGGTTCTGTCAGGAATCCTGGCCAGTGAAGAGACCTACCTCAGCCACCTGGAGGCCCTGCTGATAGTATGTGTAATATGAAAACAGGCTTTTAAAAGACGTTCTTAGCTTTAGTTTAGTAGCAGCTGAAAATGGGACCTATTAAGGTCATTTTCAGCTGTTTTATAATTTTATTCTGGGAATCCATTAGTGCAGCTTTGCCTGACTTGCAGTTCACAAAAACCCTCAGTTATGTTATAGTCACCTTTTATCCATCCACTCAGTCCTCCTTTGTCTTAAACAAGCTATTTTAATTCCTGTCTCCTGAGGGCCTCTTAATTAAACTTAATTTAGTGGTGTAATGCAAGTATTTTTAAACAAGTTCAATTTTCTTATTCTTTTCTTTAGTATTTCTATGTCATGCTACATTCTACTTTTGCAAGTATTATACTTTATATTGTATTATTTTAAAAGATTCAGCCAATAGTTATTTTGTGGGCGAATACAAAGTATATAAACTGATAATGTTTTAGAATAAGGTATTCAGCAATGTGTAAATGAATTGAAACGCCTGTAAGTGAGGTACTAATGACTGAATGAATATGAGTCACTGTGAGCAATGAGCATTTTGACTTTGTGGGGAAAAAAAAAATGTCTTCATGTTCATACAAGTAACAAGGACGTGCATGAACATGCAATCCAGAGAAAAGCTAAAACCGACCCCACGATTTAATGGGTGTAGAACCACAAGATATCACAGCAACAATAACTTGAAGTTATTGTTGTTTGCTGTACAACTTTATCAGTCTCTCATGTCGTCGAGGAGGAATTCTGGCCCCCTCTTCTTAACGTTGTTGCTTCAGTTCATCGGGTTTTGGAAGTAGTTGTGTGTGAACAGCATTTCAGTCAGATAGAAGCCTGGACTTTGGCCTCATCACAACGTTGCAGCAACTGGATTCTTCTCTTTTTCTGCCCTTTTGTTGTAAATTTGCTGCTGTGCTTGAGATCATTGTCCTGTTGCATGACTGTTTTGGCCAAACTTTACCTGTTGAACAGATGGCCTCATATTTCACTCTTGTGTATACCAAAGTATTCTGGAGTTCAATGCTGATCAGTGGCTGTAAAACAAGGCAGAATCATCAAATTATCGCCCCTTCACCTTAACCACCTCATATGTGCTTCACAGCTGGTATGAGGTATTTGTGCTGATATGCTGTGTTTGGGTTTTCCCTGAAGTGCCGGTGTGTGTTATGGCCAGATAGCTCCACTTTGGTCTTGTATTTCCAAAGGACATTTTTCTTAGAAGTCTTGTGGTTTGCTCATATTCTACTTTGAAAACCTAGACTGTGCTGCTACGTTTTTGTTTTTTGTTTTGTCAGAGAGAACAGGCTTTATCCCAGAAACCCTTCAAACAAGCCATACTTGTTCAGTCTTGTTCTAATTGTACTCTCATAAACTGCAACATGCTAACTGAGGCCGGTGAAGTCCGAGATGTAGCTCTTGTTTGGCTTTTTGTTTTTCCTAATCTGATCATAGTGCGGCCTTATCTTTGCGTGAATTTGCTGGGTTGTCTGCTGATTTGAAGACTGTGGTGTTGTCAACACACCTGAATGCTCCGGACCAGCAAACTGCCTAAACCTCTGATTTTATAGAGATGCTCAAACTTGGTGATGATCAATTAATTTGCATTTGATTATCAAAATGTGACTTACTTATATTTCCTATTGAAGCAGGAAAGGTGTACTTCACTTTTTACAGGACTG
The DNA here is from genome assembly GCF_041146795.1 of Maylandia zebra. Lineage (NCBI taxonomy): Eukaryota > Metazoa > Chordata > Actinopteri > Cichliformes > Cichlidae > Maylandia > Maylandia zebra. The sequence continues at coordinate 7,237,837 of NC_135178.1, read as the reverse complement.
AATATATTTATGCTAATACTTGCGTATTTAAAAATAATGGATGCAGGATTTGTAGCAAAGTACTTTTATACTTTGTCATAAAACTAGAAAAAGCAATTTGAAACCTAGCACACTTAGCATTAGAAACACACTAGAAATGAATCCAATTATTACAATTTTGTTACCTTATTTTGTATAACTTTTGATAAGATAGCTGACGTAAGCTAATTTTGTTAGCATAGAGACTGGTCCAACCCTTTTAAATAGTAAATAATAGATTTTCTTCATGCAAACAAACAAGATAACTTGCAGTTATATGACAAATTTCTTTGCTTAACTGTTTTTTGGTGTTTTTGCAGACACAGTGTTCACATTTTTAGAATTATCTCATGTTAGCTAATCTTAGCTAATGCTACTAAACACGTCAGTCACCTTTGGCATTTACTGTATTGACTCATGTTCTGTGGTTACTATTTTGCAAGGCCTTCAGTTATTCTTTATAAATGGTCATATATGGTTGTGATTATTTTTGTAGCCCATGAAACCTCTGAGGGCAGCAGCCACAACATCCCAACCGATGCTGACCATCCAGCAGATAGAGACCATCTTCTTCAAAGTACCGGAGCTTCATGAGATCCACAAAGACTTCTATGATGCTCTGCTGCCTCGAGTAGAGAGCTGGAGCCACCAGCAGTGTGTGGGCGACCTTTTCCAGAAGCTGGTAACTAAGCAGCTTGCTTACTTACTTAGCTTTGTTTGATGTAATGGGATGAGCTGGAAAACAAAAAAGTCAGTCTCAACATAACTGTAAGTTGAGAATGTTGCTCTTCCAGTTAACTCTCATCCTCTGTCATAATGATCTCACTGGTACAGCTGGTGCTGGGAAAAAAAGACAAATGTCACCTGTTGTTCATGGACGGTTGCTTTATGACACATGAATGAAAAGCTTTAGCCAGAACATGTTCTTCCGTTACTCCTATTAACTTGGAATTCGGCAGAAACAGACAAGTAAACAAGGAAGTCTGAACGCAGTGAACAACAAAGTGTTTGATGAGCTGATAAAAGTGAAACATTCCTTTATTTGATTTGATTTGTAACAGTTTAAGCAGAATTTAGCCACCATATAAAGAGTGGCAGTCCTTTCAGCTAAACTCAGTTCTCCTTTGGATAAAAAGAGCAAGCATCAAATAACACGAAACCTCCAAGCACCAAATTGCATGTTGGTTTTTGATCAAAGAGACCACCATTCCTCAAGTCAGTAACTTTCAGATGCTAATTATAGTGCTCCTTAAATGTCATTCCTTGATCATTAATGAGCGTTAAAAGAGGGGAGACTTGGAGAGGGGAAAGGTGGGAGTCTTTGGCTGTAATGTAATCCTCAGTGGATCTTGCACATCTGAGTAGACTGCCTGGAGTCGTCTCCTGGCCAGATAAAAGCCTTGTTTCGCCACATGACAAGCAGTAAAGGAGTGCAAAAATCCTCTATAGAACGTTAATGAATAAGAGCTACCTCAGTGTTTGCCACTGGATGACGAAAGATTAAAGATGCATACATGCAGGGATTTCTATAAACACGTGCACAAACATTGAATCACACTCTGCTTTATCAGTTGCCTCTGTATTCCTGCCAACTCGTGCCTGAGCAGGCACAGCACACTGTGACACTGTGGTGCTAACAGACTAGTAAAATCTATCCGAGTCTAAGCTTTATCTGCTTGTGCCCTTTAGGCCAGCCAGCTCGGAGTGTACCGGGCCTTTGTGGATAACTATAAGGTTGCTGTGGAGACGGCAGACAAGTGCTGCCAGGCAAACGCTCAGTTTGCAGAGATATCTGAGGTATGTAATCATGCTACGCACAGCAGGACTGCAGCAGGCAAGTGTTTGATGTTGTGCAGCTCCCCGGGACAAGTGATGACAGGGCTGTTTTCGGCAGTCCTCGCAGTGTAATGAGCTGAGCGACTGCAGCAGTTGTTTTAATTGCTCCGTGGGTCAGTTACTGTGGTTTCTCAAGTTTTTTTTGTCTTATTCCAAATATTTCCTCTGGTGTTGACTTCCTGGCAGAATCTCATGGTCAGAAGCACAAAGGATTGCAAAGACCAGTCGGCTAAATATTCACTGGAAAGTGAGTAGTGACTCAGATGAACACAGCGCCTCCACGTTAATCAATATTGCTAGGAGTAGTTGAGTTGTGATGAGGCCTGTTGAACTGACTCTTCCTCCTCCTCCTCCTCCTCCACAGCTCTCCTCTACAAGCCTGTGGACAGAGTGACGCGCAGTACTCTTGTTCTGCATGTAAGTTGGATATGGAGCTTCATTTTATCCATATGAAGACTTTCCTACAACTCTGTTTGTCATATTTCCTCTATTCTAGGACTTACTGAAGCACACACCTTCCAGCCACCCAGACTATCCGCTGTTACAGGATGCCCTGCGCATCTCCCAGAACTTCCTGTCCAGTATAAATGAAGAGATCACACCGCGCAGGCAGTCCATGACAGTAAAGAAAGGAGAGGTCAGCGTTTAATCAATACTATGCTCATATATTTGACTTTCTCAATGAACACCCACGCCTGCAATTTCCACTTTATCTGGACTGTTAACAGTAAAATGTTCAAGGTGCCTGGAAGCTGCTGTAAAAGCGTGTGTCAGGTTGCTGCTGAGTCATCTCACCCTGTCTGATGTAGCCATGAAGGAAGTGGAGCGTAGAGGAAGCTCATGACAAAGCCGTGCAAACACACCGGAGTTGAGGGGTCTCCAGGAAAATCCGTCGATTACCTCTGTGCTCACTCCCATCCTTCCCTCAGAGCTGGTCCATCCCTGCTTCCCAGAAATGACGCCTTATCAACTTTTACTGTCTAAATTGCTTTTCGCAGTGGGCGTGTACGGGCTTAGTAGTGCTTCCTGACCTCTCTGTCTCCCCCTGCGTCACGCACCTCTGGGGTCTGAGTCAGATGACCCAGTTGAGAACTTCCTCTGTTTTTCCTGGGAATCGGTTCTGCCCACCAGGATAGGATGTCAAATTCAAGAAAGTTTTCCAGGACATTCCTTTGCTTATTGTTCAGGAAGTCTGAACGCCTGCTGAGAGATTGACAGATAACAAGCCATGACTTGGCTATCAATTGAAAATATGGGTTTGTTGTTGTTTGCGCTCACCTCGTGACTAAATGTGCATCCATTGTTGATGTTTTGCAACGTGACCGCCTGTAATTAGCCCGAGCGTTTAAACCCGCGAGCGTGTTTAGCTTCACCTCCGGTGTGCATGCCTCAGTTGTCATTTTAGTGCAGCAACATATAGCATTAGAAGGGTGTGAACTCTGTGCAGTGACAGCTGTTGTTTTTTTCCATTGGATTATTGACAGTTTGTGGTCTTGTTTAAGTCGCAGAACAATAAGCGGATGTAACCCTGCCACCTCTTTCAGAAACCAGGATGGTGTCGAACGTGCTTGAGTCCTTCACCAGCGTGTTTGTGACTTGCCAGAACCGAGCTGGTGTAAAAACGGCAGAGGAAAACCATGCTGCAGTGATTTCCTTGTTTTTGTCAGACTGTGGTTGGTGTGGGATGGCAGTGTCTCATATGGGCAGTGTCACTGTAAACAGCCTCATCCCAGAGGTCAGAGGGAAGAAAAGGAATTTAGATGCATGCTGTTGCAGGAAAGCTTAGTGTCATCACATTGTACAGCATAAGCTCAGGCTCCAGTATCAGAACCTATTGCCAAATAAGAACCTGAAACACAGAGCATAAGAGGCTTAAAGAGACAGTCACCCCCGAGATCAAGCTTCATTCTTTCATGCTGGTTATACCAAATGAGACCAGGCAATGTTTTTCCAATTTTTTCAGTGTTCTGTTGTCCAATTTTGGAGCCAGTGTGAATTGTAGCATCAGTTTTCTGCTCTTAGCTGATAGGACTGGCACCCAGTGTGGTCTTCTGCAAGGTTTAATGTGCTGTGTTCAGAGAAACTCTTCTGCATATCTTGTTTCAACAAGTGGGCATTTGAGTTATTGTTTCCTGACTGTTTTCAGACTGATTATTCCCCTCTGACCTCTGGCATCAACAAGGCATTTTCACCCCGAGAATTGGCGCTCACTGCATATATTTGCTTTTTTTCCGGAACCTTCGATGTAAACTACAGAAATAGTCGTGTGAAAAAATCTCAGTAGGTCAGTAGTTTCTGGAATACTCAGACCGTTCAAATTCACTTAAATCACCTTTCTTCCCCAGTCTGATGCTCACTTTGACCTTCAGCAAGTTGTCTTGACCATCTCTACATGGATAAACTCATGACAGGAGTTTCTACCATGTGATTGACTGATTAGATTTGTGTAAATGAGCAGCTGAGCATATGTGCGTAGTATGCTCAGATGACGCCATTATGTTTACATTCTATCATGCGGCCTCTAGAGCTACCCTTTATTCACGGGCATAAACTGTATACAAAAGATGGACATTCATTCATTAAAACTGATGCGCAAACACAGCTATGGCAAAAGAAACCTGGTTAGTGAATTGAACTAGCAGAGAAACTATTAGCGGTCTGTGTTTACATCCACCAGCCAATACAACCATTCCCCTAACTTTAATCCTTTACGACATCCAAATGGGTTTGTTTTGAAACAATTACTCCCTCCAGCATTTGTACAGGAAGGGACAAACTATTCATAGAGGCTAAAACCAATATTCTATCTAGTAATAATGATGCTTATTAATGTGGTTTAGTTGTGTGTATCAACATGGCAACTCCTTTGTGAAACTGCCCACAGCAAAAGTTCACTGGATTAAAGTTTCTGGAAAGAGAATTTACTGCTGAGTTTTTCTCTTGTACTTTTTGGCGTTTTGAACACTACAAGGCAAGCTTCATTTAGTTCCATTATATATAAGCGAAGGTCGTAATAGCCTTTATTTCCAGCACTGGGCATTTCACTTCAAAACAATCTGGGTGGATAAATACTACTGGGTTGAATTCATCTGAGAGCAGTAGCAACACCGCAGCGTTAAAGTATTCACAACCATCAGCACTTATATAATGTGAAACCATTTTAAACGGCGCAACAACGTCAAACCTAAATTAGACGGTGTACTCTCAGCACCTCCTGTGGTGTGCCACTGTTTACCCTGCAGCAGGATAGGTATACTGGTTGAGATGTGACATGCTTTGTACACACTGATCCCTTGTTTCCTTTGGCAGAACCGTCAGCTCCTGAGGGATCGCTTTATGGTGGAGCTGGTGGAAGGTTCCAGGAAACTCCGTCACGTCTTCCTCTTCACCGACCTGCTGCTCTGCACCAAGCTGAAGAAACAGGCTGCAGGGTGAGTCTGGGTCAGCGTCCAGCCTGAGGTTACAGATGCAGGCATGTGACCTGGAACATCCACTGGTTTAAACCCCCGTTGGGGAAATGAGAGTGACTCCTCCCAGGAACTTAAATTGTCCTTTGCTGAAAATAGAACTATTTCAGTTTGAACAAACAGTTTTTGTACTCTGACGCTGCTAACAAGCGATTATAAAGGCAGCTAAAAAATATATTTATTTGTAGCCTTCTTGTATCTTGTATTTCAACAGGAAAGGGCAACAGTATGACTGTAAGTGGTACATCCCCCTGGCTGACCTGACCTTTCAGACCATCGAGGACTGCGAGTCCAGCCCCGTTCCTCTCGTTCAGGATGAGGAGATTGATGCACTGAAGATCAAAATCTCCCAGATCAAGAACAATATCCAAAGAGAGAAGGTGACTACAGAAACATATGTGACAGAGTTCAGAACAAACAGCATCATACCACCAGGGTGATGACTGCTTTGTACCAAAAAAACAAGCAAAAATAAATTGAGGAAGTACAGATTAACATGTGAGTAGAGCTGAGTGTCTAGACAGGCCTGCACTGCATTAACGCTGCTCCTGTTTATCTGCAGAGAACCACTAAAGGGTCCAAGGTGATTGAGCGACTGAGGAAGAAGTTGTCAGAGCAAGAGTCCCTGCTGCTTCTCATGTCTCCCAACATGGCTTTCAGGGTGGCCAACAGAAACGGCAAAGTGAGTCAGGGGTCCTTAGGAGGGAATTAGGGAAAGGAGTAAAGACTTTTATATGAAATAGGTTTTTTCTATCATTGTTAATTTGGTTTTTACTGCCCTCTGCAGTTGATACAATGAAATTGCACCATTTGAGCTCAAGAAACTATTGAAATACTCTTCCCCCTTTTGCCTTTCAGGGCTTCACATTTCTGATCTCTTCTGATTACGAGCGTGCAGAGTGGAGGGAGCTCATTCGTGAGCAGCAGAAAAAGTGTATGTTTTTTTTTTTTTCTTATAAAAATTTAAGACAGGATGGCAGCACTGTTGAAGCAGCTTCAATGTTATTTTCACCCCCTTTCACTGTAACATACAGGCTTTAAAAGCTTCTCTCTGACTTCTCTGGAGCTGCAGATGCTCACCAACTCGTGTGTGAAGCTCCAGACTGTTCACACAATTCCAATGACAATGAATAAGGAGGGTAAGATTGTATAGCATTGGATTAAATCTACGTTTTAATACAGCCTTGTGTTGTACTTAACATTTGACCCTCCTGCCTCCTTTCCTTCCACAGATGATGAGTCACCTGGTTTATATGGCTTCCTGAATGTCATTGTCCACTCTGCATCGGGGCTCAAACAGAGCTTGAGTAGGCGTCTTAAAGTTGTTGTTTTTTTTCTAAATAGAAATCATTTTGTTGATTACTGTAAAGGTTGCATGTAGTTTCACATCACTTTGTGTGTTGACCCATCCCGCTTCCTCCCTTTCGCTTTCTCTGTCTCTCTGCGGCTGTCAGCTGGGAGGGCAGCTGCAGGAGAACAAGTGGGATTAGTCATGAACAAGCCTCTTCAAATACACCTTTGAGTGCTCAAATCACCGCCTGCTTGAGAAACTTTACACTGTTTGTCACAGTGTGTTTAAAAAAAAATAGTTCCCAGGAAACAGCCAGTGATGTTGACTGGGACAAATTTACTGGGAAATGAATATCAGAGTCACATTAACTAAAGAGAAAGAGAGGGTTCTGGTCCAAAGCCAGCAGTCAGTTGCAGAGACAGAGGAAGCACACAGCACAGTCTGGGCATGTCTCAGCTGGGTGACTAATGTGGATGCTCAGTTTTAAGTTTCACTTTGATTCAACTGTTCTTCTGCTTCCACCCGCTAGACCTGTACTGCTCTCTGGAGGTGGATGCCTTTGGCTACTTTGTGAACAAAGCTAAAACACGCATGTACAGAGACAGCACAGAGCCCAACTGGAACGAGGTGAGAAGACAAATCCGTAAGCAGAAAAAGACGTCCCTTTACTCAAGCAAAAAACTCGCCCACATATTTTGCATGAAATTATTTGAGTAGTTCAAAAAAAAAAAACCTCCATTGTATACTCAAGGAAATTCAAAAATTCACACAAATGTGCACACGGCTGAAACCTAATGAGCATTTGTTCTGTTCCTGCACAAGGAGTTTGAGATTGAACTGGAGGGCTCTCAAACGCTGAGGCTGCTCTGCTACGAGAAGTGCTGCAAAGAAGACGGAGAGGTCACAGACAAGATTGTGGCTAAAGGACAAATAAAGGTACAGACAAAACACAGAAGATGTGGGTCACAGCAGAAGTTTGTATGTTTGTATAAAAAAAACAACTTCAAAGAACGATTACAGTTTTAAGATACTTCTTATTAGATTTACCAGTTCAAGATCTGACCGATAGCAGCTTTCCTTTGGTCCAAATCAGTATGAACATCTGGGAGTTTAGAAAATGGTTCAGTTTATATAATATTTTGCGTGACTACACATATTTTTTTTTAAAGTTGGTCAACAAAAATGATGTCTGTGCCAGGACACTGGGATACTGTATGATGTAAAAAAAACAACTTGTGAACACTGCCATTTGCTGGCAGGTCCTGGTGTACTCAGTCTACATTTTGGGTATAATTTATTATTACAATTTATAATTCATGAAGTTGGCGCCATTATGGCATGTGCATAAATGCATGCAACACTTTGACTTTAAGAAGCAAGTCGTTGGATTCTCAGATGCAGCAGGAATATTACAGTCAGCAGAAAGACTTCTACAAAGAGCTCAAAGCAACACACTAACTCCAGCTGGGAATAACATTTTGTGAACCCTTTAAACTGTGGTCAGCATTAGTGAGTCTCATTAATTCAGCCTGTCACAGGCTCTTTTTTTCTTCATCACAGTAAAGAACTCAACTGAAAGTTTCATTTGTAAACCTTTTACTCTGTTACATATGTGAACTTGTGCAGCAAAATGAGTGAATTAAAGGCTGTATACATAAACGCTATTTGGCCGATGTTTCCCCTGGTCTTTATAGACCAGTGTTGATACTGATCTCGACTTTAAATCTTAACATTTCCACGCACAAATCTCTGCCTCTGTAAATTGAGCTTGCGCCCTCTAGTCTGTTGATTCTGGCCACTTCACAGTGTTGTCTTATCTGTGTTGGCTAATCCTGCCCTGTGGGAGCCCTTTGCCTTTGGAAAAAGAAATGAGTCTTGAGGTTGCCACTGGGTCACTTCAGCTTGACCCCCTGATTGGGTGTAGTGACAGGAGACGGATTAGACTTTGGGGTTGACCGAATGTAGCTGCTGGCACTGTTCCAGAGTATAACAGAGCGAGAAAGACTCACGGCTCTGTTTGATCTGGCAGTGAAGGGATTTCACTGCTGGACAGGTGGGTCAAAACACAGCGGAGCTTTAGAGGAGGGGGCATGGTGGGGGGTAGCATTCAGATATTTGCTAGCAGCTCCGAAGTAGGGCACCAGTCGGGTGTATCGTGGATTTGAATATTAAGTAATGCGTCAGATATGAGGAAGACGAGGCACGTGTTAGTTCTGATGTTAAAGGTCAATAGTGCTAATCGGTAACTAGGCTGAGAGGATCCTCTTTAGGCTACTTGATATGCAAATTTACCAGCCAACACTCCTTGCAGCGGCAGGGGTGAAGCATGCTGGTAATGAGGGTAGGAGGGGATTCTCAGGAGTTAATCCCCCAAATCCATCTGGGAGGTAGAACAACACACAAGCAAACGTGGCTGACTGGCGTGGCTTTGTTCCTTTCTGACTTCCAGTGGAATGAAAGGATATGGAGTCTTATATTGCATGAATGTGAAGATGGGACAGCGGGACACGGTTTGTTTTTTTGTTTTGTTTTTTTCTAAAGATTCAATGAAGAGGATCAATATTCTTCAATGGCTCGTTATTCGGGGAACAAGGACCCGCTGCTCTTGTTAGCGTGCCGGCTTGGAAAATTGTGATATCCGTGGAACAGTGCTGCTTTCTTTGTTTGTTTACCATCAGTCCGCAGAAAAAGCTTTTCGGAGTTGAGAAACGCAAATGCCAGAAATAAAGAGCGAGAGTAACCCAAAGGAAGAGGAGATCATGGATCAGGCAGAGGGTAGGCTTGAAGAAGAGGGAGACGCAACTCTAAGAAAACCCACGAGTACAGGGGCCCGTTTGTGGGAGAGAGTCCGCAGCAGTCTGATCAGACCAAAGGTAACGTGGTAATGTGGAAGTGAGCTGCGGGCTGTCTCGGAAAGCACTTTTTTCCTCCTCCTGGCAGATATCTAAAACCCTATTTCTGTCAGGCTTGAACTCTTTTGAGGTTTAGAACGTGTAGTGTAGCGCCTGTGATTGTTTTTTTTTTATCTTTTGGATAAAGAAGCATTATATAAGAAAATTGTTTTCACCGAGCAAAGGATTATCTCAGTGAGATTCGATGGTTTCTTGGGTGACAGAACATCTGTCGCATTGGACAGACACGGTGCTTAGTGGTGAGGGCGTGATGTTATCACATTACTCATGCCTGATCACTGTAAATAAAAGCTGGCAGTTGCTGTTAGTCACATGCCTCAAATAGATTAGTGGAATGGGATAACACCAGCAGAGACATGTGGTGCAATTACACTGAAATTTTCCCTAAATTTGTTCTCGCTCACTAACTTTCAGTTCAGATCAATAGGCGCATGTTTTCTGTTTTTTAAATTGTGAACTCATTGTCCATTTTATTTATTTTTCTTTCCTTCTAGTTGGATCCACAGACGCTACAAAGTAAAGACTGGCAGAGGACAGTCATCACCATGAATGGGGTGAGTGTTTCCAGCTGACCAGAGAGAACCGGCTAAATTAGGAATGACACCGAAGTCGGCAGCTGATTGATGGGTTTCAGTGTCGAGTCCACACAAAATTTACTGGAAAGATAAATGTTGAGATTTAAATGCTGGTTCTCCTTGTTTGTCTCACCATTTCCTCTTATTAATGATGAATAGATATTAAGAAAGTATTAAGGCTGCTTAAAATCCACTTTAAGATGTCTCAAATATGCCATCCATCATCTTCCGTTTAACCAGTTCGTTTGTTTTTGTGTTTCTGTTTAACTGGAATCAACTGTGCCACGTTGTTAAAGGAGATCAGCTATGTTTTCCTTATCTCATATTAAGATTAAGACAATGATGTCAGAGCATGTGCGAGTAATCCCAGTGAGCTAAAAGCTGAGTGACGAGTGCAATGAAAGTAGGTAAACATAATAACATCTCAGGCAAGTAGCTCTTGCTCTGAGCAAAGAAGCCCCGCAGACGTGCTGTTAAAACCTTCAGTTTGAGAGAGGCAGCCTGGCCAAAGAAAGCTGGCTTAAAGCAAGGACGCAGGGAGGGAGAGCAGCTTGTTTCAGATGGTGGATGAAATAAATATGATAACTGTGGACCATCTTCAACTGTGAATCATGCAAAGCTACTCTAGTAGAGTCCAAGATGAAAAATCGACGCTAGAAATGAGCTTGAACCAAAGTAATATATAAATATGGGGGTCTATGGGGCTCGACTTGCCAGCCTGCTTTGGCCACTTGCCAACAGTTGCTAACTTTTGATTAACAGTCCAGTAAAACAGACATCATCAAGTCGCTTTGCTGCCTCTTTATGTTATGTTTTAGGATTGGACTTGTTGTTATCACTCAGGCTGACTTTATCTAATCTTTTTGTCAGATTGAGGTGAAGCTTTCCATGAAGTTCACCGGCAGAGAGTTCAGTTTGAAGCGAATGCCTTCCAGGAAGCAGTCTGGCGTCTTTGGAGTGAAAATCAACGCAGTAACAAAGTGAGTAGCTGTTATGTGTTGACTGTCATTGTTATCTATTTGTAAGAGTTAACATGTTTCATTATGTCAGTAGATGTGAAAGTTTGTTTGTTTTTGGCGTAACACCAGGACCCTAAAGGTGAAGCACCAAAGGGGATTTTTTTCATTTTGTCATTCACGCCAGAAACATGCCAAACTACCTTATGTGGAAAAAGCTTATTTGACTGTAACTAAAAAACAAAAGGAAAGAAGCTAGACCGCCACAAGTCAGAACAGATTGATGCAAATGTGGTCTTTAAAAACATTAGTACTGGTGATAAAGTAAATAGATTCAGCTGTGGTCTGATTTACATGCCCTGTTTCTACGATCTGTGGAATTCTTAGTAGCTGTAACCTTGTTTTTGTGCCACTGTGTCATTAATAGGCGAGAACGCTCCAAGGTCCCGCTCATTGTCCGCCAGTGTGTAGAGGAGATTGAGCGACGGGGCATGGACGAAGTTGGGATTTACAGAGTATCTGGTGTCGCAACTGACATTCAGGCGCTGAAGGCTGCCTTTGATTCAAGTGAGTTCACTTTAAACTTGGGAAACAGAGACAGCTGTTTTAGAACAAATATACTTGATGTGAAGACAAATGTAAGAAAAGAGTCCTGAGAAATCGACTTCCACCCTGCTCAGTATTTCTTTTTTTTTTTTTCCTCAAAGCTCTTGTACTCCTTGGTATATACTGACCGATGTCTCATTTGTCTTGCAGACAACAAGGACGTGGCTCTCATGATGCGGGAGATGGACGTAAACGCCATCGCGGGAACACTGAAGCTGTATTTCCGTGAGCTGCCGGAGCCTCTTTTCACTGATGAGTTGTACCCAAACTTTGCTGGAGGCATTGGTTAGTCACCACCTCATGTTTAACTCACCCCTACAGCATCTTTGTTGGTCAGGAGGAGATACATTTGTTGTTTTTGTCACCAGAATATTCATATGTGCATCTGCCTTACAGCTCTTTCTGACAGTGTGGCCAAGGAGAGCTGTATGGTCAACCTTCTGCTGTCCCTACCGGAGCCTAATCTGTTGACTTTTCTCTTCCTGCTTGACCACTTGAAAAGGTAAACAGCTTTCATTAAATCTGTTATAGCACGTACCGAGTTATCAAAATAGAAGACACTTTAAGAACATTAAACAAGACTGTCAAATCTTCAAAGAATTACATTTATATATCAAGGGGTTTTTTTGCCTCTTAGGGCCATTTTTTGTGAAAAGAGTACTGAGAAAGCAGAATATGATCATGAGCTCTGAATAGTGTTGTAAGCAGCTGAAATCAGTTTATTCTGTAGGGTAGCTGGACATGTAGCCTTAAACATAGGGTTAAAGTAGAGCCAATGATTCTTCACATCAGAAAAGCCCCACAGACATGGTTCTTGGTGGTACTTGATCTTTGTGATTTTCTGGGAACCCTGAGGTAGACTCAGAACTTCCGTAAGCGAATTTATCTCATCTGGCCTGGGAAAATCTTGGAATCTCCCAGGAGGTACTTGAAAACATTGCTGCCCAGAAGGACATTTGGAATATCCTGTTTACCCTGCTGCCTCACAAACAGATGAAGATGGGTGGATGTTTCATAGTTTAGTTAAATATGAATTTTGTGTGGTAAAAGATGGTTATGGTAACTAATTTGAATGTAATTGTTTGCACACTTTTGATACAGAATCAATTTGCTGACATCGCTTTTTACCTCATCTCTTGCATTTACATTTTATACCTTTTGGTGAAGATGTGCTGTTTAGTTAGGATTTTGCTAAACTAATTTTTTTTTTTTTTTTTTTACATCATTCTTATAGGGTGGCTGAAAATGAAATCATCAATAAGATGTCTTTGCACAACATAGCCACCGTCTTTGGCCCCAATTTGCTTCGGCCGTCTGAAAAAGACAGCAAACTCTCAAGCAGCTCGCAGCCAATCTCCATGAACGACTGCTGGTCCCTAGAGGTCATGGCTCAGGTAAAACCCGTGATGAGTGAAACTGCAGCGTTTAGAGAGCCCGTATGGGTCTGATCCCTACTTCGTGTGTCTCCATAGGTCCAAGTCCTTCTCTACTTCCTTCAGCTTGACAGCATTCCCACACCTGACAGCAAACGTCAGAGCCTTCTCTTCTCTACTGAAGTATAACAGCGACGTCCCGCTGTGAGGAAGAAGCTCAGCTGCTTCAACAGGTGGACGCTGCTGGTTTCCTATTCATGTAACCACCAGGGGGAGCCTTCGACCCACTGAAAACTGGAAACAGCCACCATGAGCAAAGCCATTTCTCCTGGAGCTATAATGACCATGCCCTGTTCTGTTTAAGCTTACCTGCTGTGTCAGTAAAAAGCATCTGATTATGATGTGTGGACAAAATATATGATTTCTTTTTTTAATTTACATTTTTAAAAGCAATATTAGAATACGATATGTTAATGTTTACCCCCGCTCTGTCTGGTCACTGTGCACATCAGCTCCATATCCATAGGGGATGACTTCTGCTGGATTTTATAAGATGTGGGGTGGATGGACTTTTTCAGACTTATATTTTTGAAGTCTAAATATATTTTTGTTTTTTGTAGATCTGTTTGACTTGGTTTCAAGCTCACCTGTGCCAATGTTTCCCTGCTGACGATCAGTAGAACATTTCAGTTATCCTAATGTTTACACACTCTGAATTTTGTACAGAATTTAAAACGTATAAGACTGAAAACTGTAGTTAAGATGCAGCAACATGCAGGCATGTTGACCTCAACACTGTTTTCTGTGCTATACAGTTTGTGTAGTGACCTTTTACAGGTTCTTCTGGTGGAGTCCGGGCCAACTTTCATGTACATACCAATTCTTTTTGGAGGAGGTACAGAGAAGTGAAAGGAAAAATCATTCCAGAAAAAGCCCTTTTTTTCCACCCATGGAATGTATACTGTGCTGTGTGTTAATTTCACACTTGTCTTTTTACCCATAATTCATGCATCCACTTTTTTTTTGGTTAGATTCTTTCTGAACTGATGTATTCAGCTGGAATCAAAATATATATACACATACACACACACATACTTTCTGCATTCCTTCTCTGTAGTCTTCCACCTTTATATAACAAAGACCACACTGCTGTAGAAATGAGAGCACTTGGGAATGATATGATGATCTGGAGCACCAAACATTTCCCAGTAGGATCCTTGAAGCATAGTGATGCACTCATGTATTGAGAGTTATTAATAAGTTTATCATTGACATGCTGTACCTAGTGTAAGTTAAAGCTCTGTGAAAAAAAAACACTGTGTATTCACATTTTTCCAAATCATTTTAAGTATTTAAACTTGTTAGCACAAAGTCTAAAGGCTTTTGATTCATGTGAAATAAGCAATAACTTTTAGGATGACCAGTGTGATATGTAAATAAATACTTGGCAGTATTAAACTCTTCTTGTGTCCTTTTTCAGTATACAGTGTCATCAGGATAAGGGGTTTATTCCTCTTTAATGAATGAAATGTACTGAACTGAGCCTAAACCACATTCAAGAGTATGAAATGTTTTCACTGAAAATTAGATTAGTGAAAACAGGAGCGAACATCCAAATCAGGCTCAATTTATAGTTTTCCAGAGACCGGATTTGTGGCTGGGTCCCTGTCTATGTTTATATTCTGATACTTTTCCGCCCGCATAAATAGTGTGATAATACTTGAGGTTTCAGATATATTTCAAACTAGTCTTAGAGATTAAAAGAGGATAAGCATTCATCCAAATGGTTTTCCAGTTTCTTCATTTTAAATTAAATCGTGTAAAGTCGTTAATTTGGTTACAAATTAACCACATTTGGTTAATTAGATACATATATATTTATATTAATTTGGTTACAAATTAACCACATATTTGCTTATGGTGGAGGCAGTGGAGTGTCCCTCCTGCGGGTGATGCTGAGGTGATCCAACACGGGGAGGGGGCAGAGGCTCATGCGGCGGCTGCTGCCAACAGAAGGGAGCCGACATCCGAAACCGGTGCTGCCCGCTGCCGTAACACGTTGTGGGCTAGGCAGACTGTTAGCGACCGCAAATGGATGCCTATCGGGCCCTAACCTGCCAAGCTGGGAGATAAGGAGAACCTTAGGTAGGAATATTTCTGCAGTTAAGTGGAGGGGCGCTGTCTTTTTGCCGGCTATGCTAACATTGTTAGCTTAATAATAGCATTAGCGACATAATTGTTGATATTTCTTGCTGGCAGCGCGGTGAAATTAACAGACTGAAAAGAAACGCAGGCACCTACGCCGAGGTCACATGAACAACCAAGCCTAGTTTTCTTAGTTGTGTTGGCTTAACTACTGCTTATAATGTTGTTTTAACCCTTACACCCGATTTTGGATAAGCTGTCAAGCTAACGAGCGTGCTTTGAGTCATCTCATAAATAATTTCACAATAAGTAGATTGCCAAGTAGTCTCGGCGGGGGGCATTCGTACAGTAGTTTCATGTGTGCCAGTAAAACCAGAGCTATTGTTAAATCGAGATTTTCCCTCAAAATAAAGTTGCCGTTATGCTTTGTTAACTGTTAAATAGTGTTTTAAATATGTCCTGATTTTTGCTGCAGAACATTTTTCATTAGCTAAAAGTATCTGCAGTTAAAAAAAAATACATCTTGTGTCTGCGTGCATTATACCTCATGTCATCTTTAACTGTTATTTTCACTCGTCTGTTGACATTTTCGATAGTAGCTGTTGAGGGGTGTGCTTACGTGTCTAGGTTGGTGCTTTAGTTTTGAAAGGCAAAGCAGGAAGTTTACTAACTGCCTGCCTGACAGTACAGCTAACTAGCTAGCTAGGTTATGTCAATAATTTTAAGATGCTATTTGTTTTTCCTAGGGTAGTACAAATGTTCATTTATTCCGTAGTATGGGCAGATTGTTTTTCCCTAAAATAAAATGGCTAAATGACATACGTGTACATTTCACACGTCGTATTAGGGCTGACGTTTGTGTTGCTGTTTCAGAGGAGTCAACACTACTGATATCTCAGCTTGTCTTTTGGTTGACCATGCTGTTTCAAAGATGTGACTTATTCGTATACTCCATTTATTGAAAATTAGATACATATATATTTATATGTAAAACCAGGTGTCCACAGATGTCTCTCAACTTTTGTCAACAGTTTGGAGAGATCAATATACCACAGTCTCCTCATGAGATTAGTTTCCAGAAGATAGTAAAGGGGAAATATAGCTTTGTGGTCTCTGGCCGATGAATGATTTGTCTTTGAGAATAGAACAAAAACACATTTTGGGGAAATCTCAGTCTTGGAGACTTTCTTCTCTAGTGGCACCGAACACAGAAAATGTACGACTAGTTAATCAGTTAAGCGGTTACTTTTAACGTGCTCTGTGGCACTTATAAATATGCTGAGCAGGCCCAAGGACACAGAGTTTGTGGCAGGATTCAAGTAACACCGGATTTACCCGTCTTTGAAAGAGGGTCCACCGCTGGGAGAAGAGCTCACATGGTTAGTGGTTAAACATGGACTGTGACCAAACTGATAACTGGATTTAGATATACGAGTAAGATGTTAGTCAGCAGTTCTGGATATTGTGGTTACACCACATAGTTGTTGGCTGTGATTCTTTGTGCATCAGTGCTATGTGGTGGTGAAGGGAAAACAAAGCAAAACAGAGGAGCCGCTCTTTCTCAGGTGACTGAAAGTGCCACTGCAGGAGGTGATCAGACTGACTCAGTAACAGCAGTGTACAGGAGAACGGTATTATTGTATGGGTGCAGTACATAAATACCCCTTTGCATAGATGAATGTGCATTTGACAGCTGAGTGCAAAAACCATAAGCACTCACTAGTCTATAGATTTAAAGATTTAAATAGTTAAAGCTTTGTCATAAGATGGTTCATTCCTGTTTGGCATTAATAACCAGACATTTTTTTAAGTCAAATTTGAGGTTTGAAAAAGTCTGTGTCTCAACTGGACTGATCTCTGCTTGTCTTTGTAAACAGTCACCCTTGCAGGGTCGACATTTCTTTTCTTCTTCTTTTTCTTGGGAGACGCCACCACAGGAAGCTGATGTTATGGCAAGGAAGTGCCTCCCCGCAGTTAAAGAAAGAGCGCAGGGAAGGGTTATTTACTAGACCACTGTGCTTTCCCCCCCACCTCTTTCTCAAACACTGTTTCTTCTTTGTCTCAAGCTCATGTTTTTGTGCAACCCTGGATCAGATCCAGTGCACTTATTGACAGCGAAATCAACTACAACAGCTCTGTTAATTTGAAATAATGGGAACTTGCCCCTTGGCTTATCTCAGCTTTAATTGCATGGTTTACAGTGAGCTTTGCACCTTTATGCATTTATAGAGCTTGAAAAGAAAAGCGTCTGGACTTCTTTAAGTTGCTTGAAGACGTTTCACCTCTCATCCGAGAAGCTTCTTCAGTTCCAAGGTCAAATGGTGGAGCGTCCCAGATTTAAGCCCTATGAGAGTGTCCCTCAAGAACCTACAAAGGACCCCCTAATTACACAAGCCAAGGTGTGAAAACAGGTGTAGCTCACAATCAACCAAGGTTTAGAGTGAACTCATTGTGAAACCTAGCCCCACCCTATCATGTGATTTACTGAGATCAAATGGCCCAGGAAGTGAGTGGGCGTTAAGGTGTCTGGGAAGTCATAAGCCACCGCTTCTGTTCAAAAATGGTTGTTCACAGTGGACATAGATGGCTTCTTTCACTCCCCCATCTATGTCCACTGTGAAGGACCATCTTTGAACAGAAGTGGTGGCTTACAACATCAACTGTCTGCCATCTATAATCCAGTTTTGAGATCCTTTCCCAGACCCTTTAACGTCCACTCACATCCTGGGCCATTTGATCTCAGTAAATCACGATAGGGTAGGGCTAGGTTTCACAATGAGTTCACTCTAAACCTTGGTTGATTGTGACCTACACCCGTTTTCACACCTTGGCTCGGTGTGAAACGGGTGATTAGGTTGAGATCATTAGGGGGTCCTTTGTAGGCTCTTGAGGGACACTCCCATAGGGCTTAAATCTGGGACTCTCCACCATTTGACCTTGGAACTGAAGAAGCTTCTCGGATGAGAGGTGAAACGTCTTCAAGCAACTTAAAGAAGTCCAGACGCTTTTCTTTCCAAGCTTCCTAGACTACAATGACCTGAATGACTGAGAACATTCACAGACATATTTATACATTTATAAATATTTTCTTTCAACAGCATCCTGATCAAAATAGGCACCTTTATTACATTTAAACTGATGTCATTTTGTATTTCATAGATTCTGAATGTCAGTTCAGCAGTCACCCTTCCTCCACTGTAAACTTGTGCTGTTAACAGTCAAAAGCCTGGCTAATATTTAAGACGTGTCTGCCAGTTTCAGGCAAACATTGT
Organism: Maylandia zebra; assembly: GCF_041146795.1. Lineage (NCBI taxonomy): Eukaryota > Metazoa > Chordata > Actinopteri > Cichliformes > Cichlidae > Maylandia > Maylandia zebra. The sequence goes on along the minus strand of NC_135178.1, from coordinate 7,219,386 downwards.
GGACTTTGGCCTTTTCATTCTGTGCTGTTTGTTAAATATTTGAGCTGTATTTAAACCGGTTGTGCTCAATGTAAGTTTAGCCACCCGGCAGCCGTCTTCAAAATGCCTCCAGGCAGGTATTTGAGCAGTTATTTTGAAGCACCTATGTGACTGAATGGGTAGAGAGCCATAGTTGTAATTTCAGTGGTTACAGGGACATAACTGTATGAATAGAAGAAACAAAGAAGTAGTAGAAATAGTGACACTAAAATCATGCTTAAAAGGCTTAAAAAGCTTTTTATATTTGCACAATGCATTCATAGAATAAAAGGATGTTACATGAGCCAACATGAAGAGTGTCTCTGCCCATCCTAAAAAAAAAAAGGTAGCATCTGAGAGAAATGTTTATGGTGAGGGAGTTGGCTTATGAGGTTCAGTTACTTTACTCAGCCACTTAAATGCCAAATTGTCAACTGTGCTAATTGGCGTGTTTTGCAGTAAAATAGACTTGCGTTTCTCATATCACAGTCTCTTCATTTTCCATTGTAAGTTCTGGTACATAAGGACATGTCTGGAACTGTAAAGTCTTGCATTGCATGTGCTCTAAAGCATGGTGCTGCTTCAGATGATAAAAAAAATTAGTGGAAACACGCTCTCAATACAACTGGCAGTGCACGCTGCTCTGCTTCTTTGTTGGACTTTAAATAACCAAAATACCTCCATATTATCAAATTCTTCTCAACAGTGTTCTTGTCTTTTGAAACGTGGGGTATCTGGTTGTTGCTGTTGCTTGACTGTTCATTAAGATCCTCTATTGCCCTTTTGTCTTTTTATCTTGCTCTCACTGTTTTAAATTGTTGGGAAACAACCCAGCAATAGAGGGGAAATTGATGGTTCAACGGCTGTGACGCATTGGCAGTCAGTTTGCAGCTATAGACTGCCTCCCTGCCTATCTGCAGAGATCTTCTGCTATCAGATGGGAGCATGGTCAAAAATATGTGGTACACACATCAGTCTGTAGGCTAATCTTGTTTGAGCTGTTGTTGGTCCATCAGCCAGCACTGTAGAAGAGCAAAGTTATATAGGATTTTTAAGACTAATATTGATATTTGGTGAATTAAGAATATAGAATATTGGATTTTTTTTTCCTTTGACACACAAATCAAACAGATTTTTGTAACATTTGTTATATGTAGTTACTTATTTACTTGTTCTTGCTCTGCCCAAGTGTGCCCAACAGCTGCCTGTTTCCTATGTGGCATTGCTAAAAAGGGAGTTCCAGAGTGACCCCTGGTGGACATTCTGTGCAACATCAACACACATGGTTGAAGGGTGTTTCTCTATTGTCTCCTGCTTAGTGGCCTTTATAAATTCTGAAATTCCAAACTCTAATGAGTGGCTGATATGTTTTTCTTTTTATCTGTTGATTGGCTCTCGGGGTGAGGGGCAGGGGAGACGCTTCTTTTGTGTTACAGAACTCTCCCATAGATTTTTATTCAGGATTCACTGTCTCCTCTTATCTAATGTCCCTTATTTAAACACGTTGTTATACTATGAACACTCAGTCCAACAATGTAGAGTCAGCAGAAGTGTTGTTTGTTAGGCGAGGTTGTTTGTGATACTGTAATTGATCACAGATGCTGGTGTAGGAATGTGGAAAACACACCGGGTTTTTGCTATTTTATATATGTTTTTTTCTACAAATTTAACCAAGTTAGAGTGATGTGTGTGGTGCATGTTGAAGAGCATACTGTTTTCAAGAGTGGGAGAGTGAAAGAAAAGGCTGCTGACTCTGCCCTATTTAGCTGCTCTGTTGGTCCCCAGCCTGTGCTCCCATGTCTATTCAGACCCAGTGAAAAGGGGTTGTGCTCCAGCTAGCAGCTCTCTGTTTCAGACATCTGTATTCAAAAACATTCAGCTATTCAGAAAACTGGCTGCTTGTTGAGTGCACGCCTGGGAGAAAAAACAGAGCTCAATTATAATGTGAGCACAGAACAAACAGTGCTGTGAAAAAGTATTTGCCCCCTTCCTGTTTTCTTATTTATTTATTGATTGATTGATTGCATATAAGTCACACTTAATTGTTTCAGATCATCAAATACATTTTAATATCAGACAAAGATAACATGAGTAAATACAAAGTGAATTTTTTATTTATTTATTTATTTTTTTCATTTCAGAAGATTTTTTTATTGAATGATGATACACAGTGAACGTTTATCATGAAGGATGGTAAACAATGAAAGGATGACATATGTGTTTTGGGTTTTTTTTTGGTTTTTTTTTTGGCCTGTCCCGTTTGGCTCTTTTGCCATCAGAATTGTTGTCTAAAGGCAAAGAAAGATGCCCAACGGATTTACTTTACCAAACTGACCATCCCAGCCTTGCCGTAATGGTCCATTTGATTCACCTTTTATTGTTTATTTTATTTTCACTTACTGAATACGGGACAGACTTGACTGGGGGAAAGAAGGGGAGAAAGAAAGAGGGAACGAGAAACAGCTGAGAAGAGGGATGGGGGAGAAGGGCAAAAGACAAAAACCAACAGAACGGGCAGAGAAAAAAAATAAGAAAAAAAATGCATATATCAATCACCTGGATCACCTGCTGAGAAAGAAAAAAGAAAGCAAGCAGAAGAGAACAAGAGTAATAGAATAAACAACATCACAATGATATATAGGAATATGACAGTAAATACTAAATGTTAAACATTATTGTGCAGCACATAAGATCAACAGAACACAGTGTGCTTTGAGGTAGGAGCCAAAAAGGGTGTAGTTTGTGGGTGTGATCACCCGTGTGTACACCTGTGAGCATGGACACGCTTGTTTTTTGTTTTTTAAAAGGTTCCTTCATGTAATAATCTGCTAGAGGGTGTGGGGGGGCCACAGCCCCGTCCTCCAGGGCGTGAAGCAGGTGTGGAGGAGATCAAAACTCCAGACATCCAGAGGCCCCCAGAACACAAGAGACCAAGGAAGACCAACAGAGGGGCAGCCGCGCCACTGTCCCAGAAAGAGCTGAGGAGAGTCCCAGATGAGGGCTCACTCAGCAGCCGCGGAGCAGAAGCCAGGGGGAGTTGCAGTGACGCGCCCGTGAGCTCCGCCGGCAGCCAGCTGCGCCTGAGTGACCGAGCCCCAGGCCGAGAGGCCGGGGGCACCCCACCTCCGAAGTGGCCCGAGCGAGCCCCAGGCTCCAGGCCCCGATAAGCGGCCGCCAAGGAGTGAGCCGGTGTGTACCTGGACGCCCATCCCCGGACACAAAGAACCACCAACGCACCGATGTCTGAGGGGGTCCGCCACTGGCAGGGGAAGTGGTGGTAGGGGGAGATAGGCCTCCAAACCTTGGAGGGCCTGAGATGTCCCCAGAGAGGTGGCGCCTGACACCCAACCTGACATATAGACACAGACATACAGGCACACACAGATACAAACATCCATTCCCACCCTCATGCTCTCATATGCACTTACTCCACACTCAACCAACGTGGAGACAGACATAAAGAGACGTTGTACACACGATCACACTCCCCAAGCGTACTCTACAAACCGGGTCTAGGTGCCCCCGCCCCTGGAGGGGGGAACTGCACCCAGACCCAGGTGGTGTTTCCCTTTTCCCTGCGGTGGGGGGAGGCAGACCGCCCCGACTCCGCAGCAGCAGGAAGGCTCCACACTCCAGACCGCAGTCGGACGGCCAACTCCTCCTCCTAGTCCTAGCCCCCCTGCTCCAGCAGGTCGCAGAGAATGGGGGTGAGAGAAGACTCCAAACCTCCCTCCACCCGCTCATTGTAATGTTGATGCATGTGTGTTCTAAGGTGCATTTAAAACCCAGGAGGGCTTGGAGCTACCTGCCAGAGAGCAGCAGGTAAGCGCATGGTCCCTCCTGCTAGCCCTCAATGTCTACGTGTATTTAACATTGAGAGGTGGGCAACGACGCCAGGGGTGCCGTGTATCGTGCCCACCCCCAAGATCCTATATGTATGTGTAATGAGAGTGTGAGTAATGTGAATGTCTAAGTTGTGGGATAAAATTGAGGCAGAGGCAGCCAGAAGGGGACAGAGGGGGGGGGGGGGGGGGGGGGTAGCCTCCTCTGTGTGAATTTTTAAGTAACAGTTTAATTTATTAAAGAAAGTTATCCAAACCTACCCGTGTCTATGCGAAAAAGCAATTGGCACTTTAACCTAATAACTGATTGTGTCACCTTGAGGAGCAAGAACTGGAACAGGATTTTGGCCCACTCAAACTTTCCAAAAGGTTCAACCTTTGTGTCGTCAGTCCACATGATATTTTCCCAAAAAGTCTTGGGGATCATATATATATATATATATATATATATATATATATATATATATATATGTATATGTGTGCACTGTATATTTGGATATTGCTTAAAATGGCAATCTGGCTGTAACTGATTTCTGGCTGTCTTTAGCTAAAGATGTTGCTTACTTGCTGGTGTTTGGACTTGCACAGTTAAGTACACATTTGGGCTTTTCTTTGTTTCTTTGTACCGGTCTGGTTTGGTTTTAGACTTGCATACCACGACTGTTGAAAGTAACTTTCCCTGTTTAAAAAAAGGTAATATACACGTTGGTGACAATTTAAAAGAAAAACCTGAACCCTTGACCTCTTCCCGAATTGGATCCAGTGGACTGGTTTTGGCATTTGGGTGGGATGGTCTGCTTGTGCTCTCAAAACAGCAACATGTTTTTAGGTTTAAATTACAAAATGATAAATACACATTGAAAATGCAGACAAAATGGTAATGGACACCCTACCCAAGATCAGTTTAACCATGCAAATTGTTTAGGGTTGTGGCCTGAAACCAGCCGATTCTGCAGTTGTGGCAAGCCCTTCCTCCTCGTTTGAGCCAACAAAGCTTTCAGGTCATCATCAGCTAGTGAAACGCCAACAAGCTGGCTTTTATTGTCCATTGCTTCCCAAGGGTGTTCCCATGGGTGGTCTATGGGATTGAGGTCAGGGTTCTAGGAATACCATTTTAAGACCCCAGTGTTCTTCTGGGTGGTTAAGTATGCTCTGGATCTCCATCATCAATCGTGGATGATTTCTTTTCAGTTTCTATACAGAGTTTCTCTGCACACTTCAGAGTTCATGATTCTGCCAGTAACTAGTTAACAAGTTCAACAAGTTCAAACCTCACTGCTATAAGAAAAGCTGTGTCTAATGTCACTGAGACATGCTTAATATGGTCATGTCGTCCATGTAGCTCTGGCTGTTGGCATGGAAGCCCCACCCACCTGCTTGCAGCAAATTCCTGCCATCGCAGGGTTCCAACACACACAGCAAGACATGATTGGATTGCTGTGCTTGCTTTCTTTATTACTTTCCAACAGTGTTTATCACAGATCGGACGTTAAATGTCCATCTGCTGTCCAATTGTGGCAAAGTACACAAAATTGTTCTGTTTTCTTCCTCCTATAAGGCGTACCCATACAGCACAATCTCCTAAATCAGGGAGATTTCAGTCAGAGATTTCCATAACTGTGTGTTAAATATATGAAAAGAAAACTTCTGAGGATGCTCTTCCCTGATTCTCCTGACATTTTCCCCGAGTTCATGTGTGAAAACAGCCTTACGTGATGTGTATTTGTGTTCTACAACTTAAAAAGCACACAAAGGACATTTAGACTCCTCATAACTGATATTGATAGTGAAGAAAGGCTGTGAAGAGTGATAGTAAAGACTGTGTGTGAACTGGATCTTTTTGAGGACTCTGTGTAGAAGACTTGATACAGGATGGCATATTTTAAACAGCACCTGCACCCCGGAGGCACAGCTGAAATTTGTTAGAAAGGTATTTGTTTTTGAGTACAGTACAGTTGTGACTTGGTAGCAGGTCATTCTGAGTTCTCGGGAAACATAAACTGGTGATGCAGTTTACTTTAAATATTAATTCATTTTTACTACGTGTATTTATTTAGCCGTGATACAGCAAAAAGGCTTAGTCACCTAACTGTCTAAACATTTATGGCCCACTGCAGCATGCTGGTCAGCTTCACAGCGTTCTATTTAAAGTCAGATTTACTGTGTGTCTGTGTATTTATTTCCATTTTTAAACGGCAAACTTTTTCTTGGGAAAATAACAGAGCACTGACTCAGAGGTAGATTGGAGTTGGGTTTGCTTGTGCACAATAAATCACTTTAGCTCACTTTTCCCCTCGTAAGTGAACTCAAAGACATCCAAGTTTGTGCAAAAGCACTTACTCTTTGTCTCCAGCTGCTTCCCAAATCCCTTTTCTTGCTATCGTGGCATCAAGTCAGATTCTACGAATAAAACCTCAGTGAAACCTCCTCGGTTTTTTTTTTTTTTTTTTTTGGGGGGGGGGTTGTCTGTTTTAATAGCCAGGTTTAGCACATTGTTGGTGAGAGGTAAAAAGCTCTTCATTTGTTGGAGAGAGTATAGTTGTGTCATCTGTTACTAATTTGGTCTGTCACTATGTAAGTATGTTCAGGAGCCTAGATTAAATCGTCATTAGGAATCTTTTCTGGTTTGTCAGGTTGTTTAAATAAAGCAGCAAGGATTGTGAACTGGTATATGTGTGGCTCACATTAGAATGGCACTAAGTCATGTCTTAGCAGCTCAAGGTGAAATGTATTACTTTGGGTTTTTTGTGGTGTTGGGTTTTTTTTTTTTTTTTTTTTTTTTTTGCCTCTCATGATATGCCGGATATTTGAGCTTTCGGTTGATCTGTGGGAGGTGGAATCTCGTTTTCCTTTTTTGGTCCTGCTGAACGTTCTTTGCGATGATAGCAAGATGCTTTCCCTACCTCCTGTTTGTTTGTGCTGAGGCCAAGACTGCAAAGCCACATTCTTTGCACATACGCCCCCAACAGCGGCCACTTATTCTGGTATCATTGTTGCAGCTAAAAGTCCTAACTGAGAGAACAATTACAAACACATGACAGCCATCTAGTGGAGGCTGCCCTTTAGAGGCCATTAAGTCAGTATTTATTCTGCATTCCTGAATCTGCGGGTGTACAGTATACACGGGATATTTTTTAAATATGCAGAAAACTAACAATCCACCAGAAACTAATCATTGTAGGCTTCACAAATAAAAAAAAATAAAATAAAAAAAAGCAAAATTAGCTCCCAAACACCGGCTGTATTGAATAAATTTCTGAGCTCAGGCAGAGGTTTCGAGAAGTGCTCAGCTATTTGATGTGGTCCCAGTTTTTTTTTTTCTTAAGAGTTCAGGGAATTGTCTCTGTGGAAAGAATTCTTCTTCCATGGAAAACTGGAGCTATTGCTCTGGAGGCTGACGCACATTACCTTTCTTCTGTCTCCTTTCCTTTTTGTGTACAGATTGAGCCGTAAATGTTTCAGCATCAGAGAGCTCACTATGAAGAAGACGGTCCGGCCAGCGGTGAGTAAGGGGAGCGCCGATCGAGGAAAGTCAGAGGCCGTGACTACAGGTGGAAAGCCCCCAGCCAAAAGCACCACCGTTGCTCCTCTGTCTAAGGTAAAATTCATCAAGTGATGGAGCGTGTAGCACCTGAAGGTTTCTGATTTCATTAATTTTTCTGTGAGCGTGTTGACTTTTTCTTCTTTCAGGTTAAAAGCAATGATGACCTCTTAGCGGCTATGGCTGGAGGGAATCCTTCATCAAGTAGTGCCGTCACTAAGACCAAGAGGACTACGTCTGTTGGCACAAGCGCTAGCAACTTAGACAGCAAGCCAAAGACAACTTCAGGTATCTCAAAAAAATGTATCCCACAGGTTTGGAATGTATTCGTGGCTGGAGCTGCTCCTCCTGGAGCCTGCTTCTGCCGGAGATTTCTTAATGTTAAAGGGGAGGTTTTCTTCCTCACTGTTGCCAAGGGATTGCTCATCTAATTGTTGGCCTTTTCTCTGTATTATTGTAAGGTCTTTACCTTACAATAGGAGGTGCCTTGAGGCACCAAAATGATGATGTTGGGACATGAGCGAGAGACCCAAGCAGCACAATGATAGTGAAGATCATCACAACAGCAGCTGCTGGTTAGCGGCAGCTTAGTTGTCAAAATAAGAGCATGGGAATTGTCTACTAGCAAAAAAAGAAAAAGAATGAGACAAAAACATTGCTAAACTGAGCTCTTCATATTCTCAGATAAGCTGTAAAAATTATTTTTTCAGTGTTACTTCACCAGGATAAAAGAAATCCACTTTTTCTTGTAGGTACTTCATCCAAACGTGCATCATCATCCACTTCCAAGGAGCCAAGTTCATTACGAGACCGCCTTCGGTCATCCACTGCTAAAAAGCAACTTGCATCAGGGACTGTAGCTGGGGATGTGGCCTCAGGAAAGCGCTCTCGCCGCCAGATCCTGGCAGAGTCCGAGGGCCGTATGAGCAAGTCTAAGTCAGATGGCCAGATTAATGATAAAGTGGCTCTGGAAGCCAAAGTCAAAGACCTTCTTGGTTTGGCCAAGAGCAAAGACGTGGAAATCCTTCACCTTCGCAGCGAGCTGAGAGACATGAGGGCCCAACTCGGCCTTGGTGGGAAGGAGGTGCCACAGGAGGAAGAAGCTGGGGAGGAAGAGAAGCCCCAGGTTTCAGCCATCACGGCCGCTGATGTGGAGTCCACTCTGATTCTCTTACAAGAGCAGAATCAAGCCATCAGAGAGGAGCTCAACCTGCTGAAGAGCGAGAACCGCATGCTGAAAGATCGGCTGAATGCTCTGGGATTCTCCCTGGAGCAGAGGCTGGATGGCTCTGACAAGCTGTTCAACTACTCCTCCCTGAGTCCAGAACTGGCTGCAGGCAGTGGGCACAGCGATGGTGGTGGCACAGGTACTATGACCTCCTCAGTGGAAGGCTCTGCCCCTGGCTCATTGGAGGATCTTCTCACAGGACACCAGCATGGAGGCTCGGCAGACAACCTGGATAGTGAGTCAAGTGAGGTCTACCAAGCTGTCACCTCCAGTGACGATGCTCTGGACGCCCCATCTGGAGCTTCCTCGTCATCTGAGTCAGAGTGTGCACCTAGCAGGGAGCGTTCACGGAGGGGTAGCAGTGGCAATGCCAGTGAGGTGTCAGTAGCCTGTCTGACGGAGCGCATCCAACAGATGGAGGAGAATCAGCACAGCACAGCTGAGGAGCTTCAGGCGACACTGCAGGAACTGGCTGACCTGCAGCAGATCACACAGGAGCTGAATGGAGAGAACGAGCGGCTCGGAGAGGAGAAAGTCATCCTCATGGACTCCTTGTGCCAGCAGAGCGACAAGCTGGAGCTCTACGGCCGCCAGATTGAATACCTGCGCTCGCTCCTCGAAGAGCATCATATATCCTACGTGCTGGAGGAGGACATCAAGAGTGGGCGCTACATGGAGCTGGAGCAGCGTTACGCAGATCTGGCGGATAATGCCCGCTTTGAGAGAGAGCAGCTACTGGGGGTGCAACAGCACCTATCCAACACGTTAAAGATGGCTGAGCAGGACAATGCTGAAGCTCAGGAGATGATGGGAGTGCTGAAGGAGAGGAACCAACAGATGGAGCGCCTCCTGGATTCGGAGAGGCAGGATCGAGCTGCCATGGCGGCCACACTGGAAGAGTACAAAGCAGCCGTGAGCAACGACCAGGCGGAGCTGAGCCGCTGCCGAGCCCAGCTGGATCAAGAGAGGCAGAGAGTGGCCGAGTTGTACTCTCTGCACACTGCGGGGGACAAAAATGACATCTGTCAGCTGCTGGAAGGTGTTCGGCTGGGGAAAGAGGAGGCTGAGGCCAAAGCTGCAAAGATGCAGGAGGAGATGGAACAGGCCCACGGCGAACTCAGCCGGCTGCAGGAGACTTTCAGGAAGGTTAGTTCAAGGACAGTGAGTGGAACATGAGATCTTCACGCAAATAGAAGCTAAATTGAGGCGTTTGACCTAAATGTCTTTACTTTAATCTAGGGTGCAACAACTCTCAGTTTTTGGGTTATGAAAATTACAGCTTTATTACTGCCCGTCCATCAGTGTCTCAGATATCACAAATTTAGTATCACCAGCTCTCCAGAGTCAGCCTTTAGCAAGGAATGGTACACATTCTCAAAGACTATACAGAGCTAACTGCACAGATGTGTAGTTATAATAGCAGGCAGGTTATTGTGAAGATTTATTGCAGTCAGTTTTTACCTAATGTCTTGTCTACTGTCTAATTAAATGAAGTATACTTTAATTGTTTGTGCGCAGCTGGACAGTGAATACAGAGACTTCCAGGAGCAGGCGCAGCAGCAAATGGCTGAGCAGGATCGTGCACTGGAGAAGCAGCGCATGGAGCTGCAGGAGAAGGACACAGAGATCGCTGACATGAAGGAAACCATCTTTGAACTGGAGGATGAGGTGGAGCAGCACCGAGCTCTGAAACTCCACGACAATCTCATTATCACAGATTTGGAAAGTAAGTGGGCTGCAGACACACTCTAACTCGAGTGGACGCTTGTGCTGAAGGCCAACTTTTATCAAGTAGTAGAACAATGTGAGCATGCTCATCAGCTTGCCTTAGAGATTCTGATATGAAAAGGACGTCTGCTTTTGAATCAGTGCGTTCTTTAATGATAGCATCACCAAACATTGCCTTCTGATTTCAGACTCTGTGAAGAAGCTGCAGGACCAGAAGCACGACATGGAGAGAGAGATTAAGATTCTTCACCGCAGGCTGAGAGTAAGTGGACATTCGTACTGAAAGGTGCTCATCTTTTAAAAACTGCTGACATCCAACAGCCTAAAAATCTTGATAGCCACGCAGCTCGGGTGCAAACAACACGAGGCACCCATGAAGTGACCTGGGGAGTCACACGTAGCGCTGGACCATTTTTTGCTGTATATCATTCCCTTCCCCTTTCCCATATTTTGTTCCTCTCTCTACTGACCATGTCAGATGAAGCCATAAAAATCCCCCAGTCTCATTGTCAGCCGGCCAAGATGATGAAATATGATCCAGGAAGCACAGCTGTAGCACCAGAACAATGAGTTTTGAAGTCTTATCAAATATAAAGTATTGTCCAGCAGTCAGTGGTGCTTTCAGGAAGGACTTTTGCAACTCTGGAATGTAATCACAGCAGCCATAACTTTTATCTTCTGTCACAGGAGTTCTGGGATACAAAATCGAAACATGCTGTTGCAAAGTCAGCCACACAGAATGTGAACGTGCACACGTTTGTGAAAGAGTGTGGATTGAGGCTGTTTGATTATGAGCAAGTAAAGGTCAAATTATACTAGAAGGAACAAAAACTAGGTTTTAAGACAGTACTTTGTATAAAATCTGGATACTAAATAAATGCAGTATTATGACTTCTAGCTCCACAAACCAAAATTTTTCCATCACTGTGGAATTTTCAAAAGGTTTGCTGCAGAATCCCCTGATATTTTGACACAAAAAAGCAGATAGAAAACGTAACAACTAACTGGTAAACAAAGCGGGGCATTTTTAGAAGCGCAGATATTTCCTTTAGGAGCTGATGGAAACCTAAACGGAGCGCAAAGGGGAATTCATGAAGGCCTGATTTTAAATGAATGCTAATGTTTCTGTCATAAGGAAAGTCTGTCATTACAAATAGGAAAAACTGCCCTCTGGTGGCCAAAAGAATTTATCCATACTGCTAAATACAGTATTGATAAAATACTGCTGAGGGGTCTGCTGTTATGAGCATAAACAATGTTCAGCTGTTTGTATCATTGTGTGTGTGTGTGTGTGTGTGTGTGTGTGTGTGTGTGTGTGTGTGTGTGTGTGTGTGTGTGTGTGCAGGAGGAGTCAATGGAGTGGCGTCAGTTCCAGGCTGATCTGCAGACCGCTGTCGTCATTGCTAATGACATCAAGTCGGAAGCACAGGAGGAGATTGGTGACCTGCGGCGCCGACTTCAGGAAGCACAGGAGAAGAACGAGAAGCTGAGCAAGGAGCTGGACGAAGTCAAGAGTCGCAAGTAAGACCCACAGAGAGACGGGTGGAAGAGCTGCAATAGTCAGCTCCTAATTTATTTTTTTATTTATTTTTAGGAGACAAGACTGGGATATTTCATATTTTCATTAAATTTGATACTAGATGCTCAGTAGCAGGGCTTGTGCTAAATCCAAAGTTGAATTAAAAACAAAAATAAGTTGTGAATTACACATTCTGTTTTCTATCTCGGTAAATTACTGAGCAGAGGCATTTTTGCATTGATAATGTCAAAACTGACACCACAGGTGCTCTGAGTGCACATGCTCAGTGGAGTGCTTTGTGTTTTCCAGGCAGGATGAGGAGAGAGGCAGAGTGTATAACTACATGAATGCAGTGGAGAGGGACCTAGCTGCTCTCAGACAGGGGATGGGTCTCAGCAGGCGATCCTCCACCTCCTCGGAGCCCTCACCCACCGTCAAAACACTCATCAAGAGCTTCGATAGTGCCTCACAAGGTACAACACTGTCTTTGTTTTAGATTTTTAGACCTTCACTGCTGCTTTTGTTGTATTTTTTTTCCCAAATTCCCTCACCAAAGAGAGCCCATATTGTTAGTTAGTTTTTTGTCAAGAGTCACCAGTCTGACTAAGACAAGTGACATAAATTTAAGTCTTACCCCCCAACAATATATTCTCAATACATTTTCAGCATTTTTATTGATTTACTGCAGACAGGACTCCTGACATATCAGGCTTGTCTGCTTGCTGAAGAAGGTACCAACTAAACTTTATATGACTGGATGTGAACCTTTGCTTCTTTATATCTCAGGTCCAACGTCAAATGGTGCCTCTGTGGCTCCAACACCTCCAACAGCTCCGGCTGCTCCGTTACCTCGAACCCCCCTCAGCCCCAGTCCCATGAAGACGCCCCCAGCAGCTGCTGTTTCACCCATGCAGGTACTGGAAAAGGTTTTTAATTAACATGTTAGCATTTTTGTCCCTTATTAGCTTACTGCTTTACATATTATTTCACACTAGTGCAAGGTCAAAAATTATATTCCTCATTGAGCACATGCTTATGCTTCTTCCAAGGTGCCATAATGAATCCTTTTAAAGTAGTCTTGAGCACCTTCAAAAATAATTTCTGAAGGTCTTTCAGAAGAACAGGCAGTCCTACAAAAAACATGTACATCAGGTGAACAGTATCTGAAACTCATGTCATTTAGAAATAGGAAAAGGTCCAGCAAAGACCTGACACAGGACCTGAGAGATCTGGCCCTTCAGCTGAAGCATCTACTGTTCACTGAAGCCTTGTCTGTCAAGAAGCTGTTCTTAATAAAGGAAATTTATAAGGAAAACCTGAGGACTGAAAATCAGTGGTAACAGGTCTCACGGATTCAAGTTTTAAATTTTTAGTTAAATTGTCAGTATGTAGAGCAGGTTCAGGAGACAACAGTGAGTGTCTACAGCCATTTGTAAAACACGGAAGAGGCTTTGAAATGAGTTGGAGCTGCATTTGAGCCAGTGATGGTGTTGTGGATCTTACCAGCGTCCTGAAGAAGAAACTAACTATAAAAAAAACCTTTCAGTTTGGCCTGGACTGTGGACAGTCCAGGCTTGAATTATTAAGGTGGTCACACCAAAAAATTTAAAGAAATGAGGGATAGCTCAAGACTTTTGCACAACACTGTACATTTTAAGCATTGGGCTTCTAAAGGGTTTGAGTGGTGGGGATTTTTGGGTTCTTCTCCTTTTCACATAGTATTGCAGGCTCTTATACTTGATCATGTGACACTCTCCAATGATATCAGCGTGACTTTGTGTTGTGCTTTTAGCTCAGATAACATTACAGAAGTGAAGCTCCGCCTACTGTTTTACAAATCACTGCATTCAGATTTTTTTTTTTTTTTTTTTTTTTTTTTTTAAACTGTGCAATAAAAGGTGTTTTTCTGCTGTTTCAGAGACACTCCATAACTGGGTCAATGTCATCAGCCAAGCCGCTCTCCTCTTTGAGTGATAAGAGGCCCAGCTACACAGACATCTCCATGCCAGGTACATATTCTACATAAAAAAATAAATCTGTTTCTTTATGTAGGAACTGTTGCTTTTCATAGCTGCTGGGTGTACGCATATAAACATGCAGAATATTGTCCTGTTCATGAGGATTACCCATATAATATTTCAGTCCTTTGTCACAGTGATTAATAGGATTAATGGGCTGTCCCCTCTCTCAGGGTATATGGAGGGACTGTTTTTCTCAGAGGCCTGGACCTTAGCAGGTTTCCTGTATGTGTAGAGGATGATAAGCAGGAAATAATGAGTGCTTGGTTTGCTCGGTTCATTCTCAACACTAATGAGTTCAAGTGTTTCATGTGAACGTGCAGTCTTGGCCATAGCCTTCAGTCGTCCATTTATTCTTCACTGATTTATTGTTTTCTTGGTGAGTGTGTCGGCCTTGTGCGTCGGTATTCCCTGAACTCGGAGGGACTGGAATGTGGCTTTCTACTGACCTCTGCCCCCACCATGACATCTCATTTCAGAGGAAGTTGCTCATAGAGTAAATTGTTCTGTATGTGTTTACTGTGATGTTTACAGCCGAGCACCTTCTCAGGGGAACCTCAGCTAGCCGACCTCCATCTGCCCTCCAGAGGGTCTCCAACATTGACTCCTCCAAGGCGATCTCAGGTTAGAGATGCTGGCTATGTTTTATGAACTAATTATGAAGTAACTCGACCGTGGCTCAGGGGGTTGGGAATCGGTAACCGGAAGGTCGCCGGTTCGATCCCTGGGCTCTCTGTCCAGGTCGTTGTGTCCCTGGGCAAGACACTTTACCCTACTTGCCTACTGGTGTTGGCCAGAGGGGCCGATGGCGCGATATGGCAGCCTCGCTTCTGTCAGTCTGCCCCAGGTGTGGCTAAAACTGTAGCTTGCCTCCACCAGTGTGTGAATGTGAGAGTGAATGAATAGTGGCATTGTAAAGCGCTTTGGGTCCCTTGAAAAGCGCTATATAAATCCAATCTATTATTATTATTATTATTATTATTATTATTATTATTATTATTATTAACTCGGTCAGTAGTTCAGTACGAAAAGCTGAGTTTGATTTCCTCTCCCGTGACTTAAACAGTGACCCGCCGGAGCAGTGAGGAGATTAAGAGGGACATGTCAGCCTCGGAGGGGTCTTCGTCATCTTCCCTGATGGCGATGAGTGCTGCCTCCTCCCCACTCTCTCTGTCCTCCTCCTCCCCAACCGCCTCCATCACTCCCACAGCCCGCAGCCGCTTAAGGTACCACATGTTGATCCACTGATTCACCTCTGATGTGTTTCTAATGTGCTCACATTGGCACTTAAAAAACATTGTCTGTTTCCATTCTTGTCAGTGATTTTAATCTCATGTTTCTTGATCCCTTTTTTGTGTTTATTTTTTATTTTTTTATTTTTTTTCCATAGCCCAGCTCATGATGGCTTTTCTTTACTCATTAAGTAAATCAGATGAACTTGTAATCTGTTGCCTTTTTGGTATGGAAAATGTCTTAAAACTGATTGCTTGTGCTTTTCCTCTGTTTCTGTTACAGAGAGGAGAGAAAGGACCCGCTGTCAGCACTGGCCAGAGAGTACGGAGGCTCTAAGAGGAATGCTTTGCTGAAGTGGTGCCAGAAGAAGACTGAGGGCTATCAGGTAGCTCTCTTCTGTCAGTGTCCCCATGATAAAAAGCAACTGTACATGCTGACTGAGGTGTTTCAAAAGTTACAGGTAAAGTGCAGCTGTAGTCGTACACTATATGTGACAAAGAGTATATAAAGTGCTTCTGCATCTCTAGAGGGAGCTGCATACAATCTAAAGGCTGAGTTCAAGTTTGAAAATAGAACGTGGGGGTGTGGAGTTAGAAAGAAATGAGATCACCAGACCTCTGAAGCCCACTCCTCATCTCCGCTTGAGGCTTCTTGCACAACCATTCTGACATGTTGCCTTGTGGAAAATTACTGCCTTTGCAATTCTAATAGTTAAAGGTTTTAGCACTAAACTTTCTGTAGCAATGGCTCATATTGGCCCATGTTTAATGTAATGAGGTCAGCGTATGTACTGTTAATGATGTATGTGAGCCAAAAGCTTAGGTTTCAGATTACTCTGAGTACCTTTTATTTGTCAGGAGCTGTTAGTCAGATGGGAGTTAAAGTGGCTTTTTTCAATCAGATAGAGGATGAACTGAGGGGCTGCACACAGCCCAGTAGAAGCTAAATAAGGATTGTATTGAACTGTCAGTGATGGAAAGCTATTCTAGTTGAGTCCAAGAATAAAAAGATGAAGCTGGAATTTTGTGTGTTTGCGATCTTTGTGTTCCGATTCTGTGTATAAAGTTTCTTAGCATGATCAGGGGGTGGACGTGATCCTCCAAATGAGTGTTAAAAACAACCTACTCACACTGTGGAAACATGTTTGCAGATGCTAGTTGAATGCTTTTAATGAGAAGAATCAGCGGAGGGTGTGCATAAGCAGTAACATGATGCAGGTCTAATGTGGTGCTAAGATTGCACAGTAAACTGTTATCAGCGAGATAAAATGAAAAACATGAAGGTGGCATCATTTCCTCGTTCATAGGTAGATGCAGTGGTGCACTCTGCCACGGGCAGCGATACCTCATTGTAGAGAAAGGTAAATAATGTCACAACTTTAACTCCTGAGTTGGGATGAACTCTTTGTCTCCCTTTACACCCTTTAACTTTGCAGTACCCTTTACATGCTGCTGCAGACTGACTGCTCTGCGTAGGTCTCACTTGTTAATTTCACCGCAGGCTCTTTAAAGCTATGGTTAAAAAAATAAAGATAAATCCAGTGACGACCTCAGAGTGATTTAAGCAGCAATAAACAGATGTGCCAAGAGTCCTCTGCCATCACCCCAACCCTTTTTATTTGATCTAAGGTATAGTTACCATGGCATCTTAGGTCTTCACCAGGAAGTGGGCAACATTTAGTATATCTTGTGATGTAGTTTTCTGATAAACACAGTGCTCTCTCTGCATCACTACATATGGTGTAGATTATAGTTATGACATTAAAGATATTTGAGGATATAATTTAAGTGGTTGTTTGCAGGATGCTGTAAATCTTTTGATTTTAAAGGTCAGATGGCAGCTGATAGTGGAAAAGATGATAGATATGATATGATATGGATGAGTAGTGTTGACACTTCATATAAAATCCCAGGACCGTCATCAGATCGAGCAGATAAATCATTTTAAATGGTTCCGTGAAAGCAGAATTGATTATGAGCAATAGTGTTGTCTGAAACGATGTGGAGATCGGCCGTCTGGCGGTGACGTTCATGATGTAAAGGTCCAAAGGATGAAATGTTGTACAGTCATGTTTGACACCTTACCCAGAAAATAGCTTCCTATTGATTTGTGGTCTGGATTGTAAATGTTCTGTCGAGTATGATCAAAGTTTAAATGCATCACCTTTGTGTTGTGTTTTTTCTTTTTTTTCTTTTTTAAAGAACATTGATATTACCAACTTCAGCAGCAGCTGGAACGATGGCCTGGCCTTCTGCGCCGTGCTCCACACCTACCTGCCCGCACACATCCCGTACCAGGAGCTCACCAGCCAGGAGAAGGCAAGTGACGTTCGGAAGAAAAGCTCAAACTTCTTTTAATCATCAGGTTTCATTACATGTGACTTAAACTGTGGCTTCTTTTCATCAGAGGAGAAACTTCACCTTAGCTTTCCAGGCCGCAGAGAGCGTGGGCATCAAATGCACTTTGGTAAGCTTCATTAAAATAAAACCCCAGGAATGAAGATAAAATACAGCAAAAATCCTGACACAAATTTAGAACGGATGGCATAGAGAATATACTTTTCATTGCTTTTCAATACGGCAGCCAAGCTCGCACAGATTGCTTGTTGTGATCTCTGGCTGGAGTTAACCTGCAGTCTGCTTTCTAATTGTGATCCGTTTATAGTTCTGCTTTTAACCTCATAAACTTCACTCAGCTGCTTGTGCATCTATCATCACAGATCTGAGCTATACACTGACTTTTATTTCAAATTTGGACAGCGTCCTAAGTTAGTACAAGCGTACATGCGTTTAAACAATGTGCGGCTTTAGCCAACATGGATTTCTAACTGCTACACCATGTTGGCTCAATGAAAAGTCAACGTAAGGTAAGGTTACCTGAAAAGGAATGGTCTTAATATGAATCTACAAAGCCTTCCTTCTTCTTTTTTAGTGTATACTGGTTCTCTGTCAACCTCACTTCGTCTGTCACAGACTCTCTGATTCTTTTTACCAGTTAAGCAAAGACTGTATATATAAAAAAACAGACATAATAACCAAGACTTACTGCATTGCTATCTATTGCAGACTGGCAACCAATACCAGCTAGGTTGGTTATCAGTGATAATTTTGACAGAACATTCTGATTTAGTTCGTAATCTCTAAAATATAGAGTATAAAGTTTGTCCTGTTTTTAACAGGGAGAGTTGCTCACCTCGCTTCACTAAGCACCCATGACATCAAATTGCGAAATGTGTCCATATCTGCTCTTCTTTTCCTCCCAAGAACTGATATTTTGTCACAAAGATCAAATATGCGCTACTAAGCTTTACAGCACAAGGAGATTACTTCTGATTGGATTGATTCCAGACTCGTCCCGCCTTTGTATACAACTTAATAGGCTCTGATTGGATTTTTTTTTTCTTCTATTTTCATCTTGTCAGTACATTTCATCTTAGATATAGTCTTGTTCCACAAAAAAAAGGTTGTTGACAAAAACTATTACAAAGGTTATTAAAGAATGAAATTATCACTGCTATCTATAGACTGCTACCAGCTTTTTAAATAGCGTGTTAAGGTGATCACCCTCGTGCTGTTTGTCACATAGCTCCCCTGAAAATGCTGCAGAGGGGCTCGGGCATGATTAGGAGGTCCAGCAGTGACTTGAATGAGCTGAGGAGAAGCCTTGCAGAGAGCTGTGACAGCAGCCACCTGTTAGACCAGCTGTAATCATGCTTAACTTTACCCTTAATACAATTTTAAATGTCTGGGTTGTGTTTTAAATGTAGTGTTTGTAGTTATATTAGCTTTAGAGACAGCTTATCAGGAAGTTATGGTGCATGGCTTTTGACTTCGTTCTTCAGGGTGATGCTTGAGATTACACAAATGAGATGAAACGTGTTGGTCAGTGAGATCTGGAGGTGCTTACAGGTAGATTTTGTTACCATTCCACAGAGCCAGGTTAGCTGTTTTTCCTTTATGCTAACTGAAAGCATGCTGACCAGGTGCTAGCTGTAGACTCACATTGAACATGATTATGTTCAAGTCTAAGGAGTTTCCCAGAATGTCAAACTCATCTGGAAGTTTATTTGAATGGGTTGAAAATGTAAATATTATACAGGATCCTCTCCAATGCTATACGGCCTTGTTCATCAGTAGGTACATATCATAAATCAAATGCTTCACTCAGGGTTTACTTACTGCTGTTACAGCTGGAGTTGGCAACTCTTATTATCAAGACGACTTGGTTGTGTTTAACCATAATCATTATTGATAAATTATAAATAACGCCCTTTAATGAAGTGAAAAACATCATATAAAATATGTAGTGTCTAAAGTGTCTGTTTGTCTTTTCCAGGACATTAATGAGATGGTGCACACAGAGAGGCCAGACTGGCAAAGTGTCATGACTTACGTTACAGCCATCTACAAGTACTTTGAGACCTGACTTCACCGTCTCCCTCGCCCTTCTCCTGCAGCACAATCAGAGCCACACTGACCGTCATGAGCTCTCAGCAACAATCCAACTGCACGGTCAACTCTTCCTTACTCCCTCCCCATGCATCACAGCAGCACTGTCATGCTTGCAAGTGTGTCCACGCTATTTAACAACACTAACTGCAGACCAGGACTTTGCTGGACAAGTGCCACATCCTCACACTGCAGCTAAGGAGACCCTTGTGTGGAGTTGTAGTCCAGGGGCTTGCCTGTTTGTTTACCATTATACTAGAAAGCCATGAGAAGGACAGGATGTGAATACCTGTGGTTCATCTTTTCCTCCAATTCATGCCTGAAGTAGCAGCGTGAAAAAGAAGCCAAGTCTCAGTGCCTTCTATCTGGATTGGTCTTGCATACGTTTCTCCGCTCTGCACCCATTCTCCAGGTTGTAGTTTGTTCAAGGGGAATTCCATCAAATCTGACTTTAAACACTCTGCTTTGCAGCATAAGGTTTGTCATAGGCTTTTCTTCTTGATGGGGAATAATTACTGGATGTTTCCCCCCGTAAATGTTCAGTTTCTACATTATAAGAAACCAAAGGTTAGTCATGTTGGAATTTCCCCCTAAAACTTTGTAAATTCCCTTTGGTCAGACTTGAGACAGATGCAGGATTTTACTCCAAGTCTTCCAGATGTTGCAGTGCGATAACAGATGCCTCTCATACAACGGATAAAGTGCCTGTGTGAGTTTTGATGCAGGAGACCAGAAAACAAGCTCTTTTTTTCTTCTTCTCCAGTTTGTAAAGCTGAGGATTTGAGGAGTTGCCAAACTAGTTTCAGATTCATTCATTCATTGATGCTGATCACGACTGACTGCTTTCAAGGACAGGTGTGCACTTTGTTCTACAACTCTGCTGCACTTTTCTGTTGTTAAGCCGCACTAACACACTATGATAGGTTTTCTGTAATAGATCCAAGACTTTAGACTAATATTCATTTGAAGAACTATATAACGTGTTTGTATTTTATAGGCCTGGAGTTGCCGTCGTGCACTTCGTTCATTGGGCACATACAGCACACATTTCATCATAATCAAGCTATGAGTAACTAGAAAACTAGAACCTTAGATAATGGACTCAGCTGTAGATTTCATGCCAGGCTCTGGTTTTAGGAAGCAAGACTAGACACTTTCATGAGCTTTTTTAAAAATTTATTTTAGGCCAAAGCAGTGCTTCAGTTAAAGCAGCAGGTGGATGTTTTCAGTGATGCGTTTTGCTGCTTTCTTGCCAGTAACCAGACATGAAAACCTCAGTTTGGCTCTGATCTGTAAAGTGTGATCAAAAGTTCTGTGAACTGTCTGTGAAAAGCAAACGCCTTACCCTTCAAGGTCACCTCCTTCTGCACCTTTAGACTGCCTTCAGCTGCTATTTTTAGAGCTTTCCCTGGAAATTCTGTTCTGACTACTTGGATGTTTGTGTGTGCGATGCAAACAGGACCTCCTGTACTGTGTCAAATCAGTGACCCTTTAAGTTAAATTTCATCTTGTAGAAGAAAATGGTAGTGGTTAACACTTGCCTTCCTCGAGTCAAGAGTTCAAAATCAAGGTGCACAACTATGTGTCAAAAAAAGCAACAAGCACCCGCACCTCCCTTTATTGCTTTGTCCCCGAGTGTCCCAGATGTGAAAATCTGGATGTTTCGATGCAGATGTTTGCTTTCTGTGTACAATCGAGGTCTATGGTGAATTTATATATTTGCACCTGCAGGTGGCTAGAACTGGACTTCCAAAAGGTAATCAAATAAGCACATGAATGGTGCACAACGTGTGACCTTTAAGGGGGGAATCAGACATATTAAGATCAAACTCGTAGCAAGAAACCAAACGCATATGTTACACAAGATTTTAAACTCTTCCTTTAACGTCCAGAAATGTTGCAAGGCCGTTTATTTTAATTATACACAAATTATTAGGTAATCCATTTTGCAATATGCAAAATGTTTTGGTGATTTTGTGCTTTTGCGGTGTAAATAAAGTTGATAATATGACCAAGCATTGCTAAGGAAATACTGTGGAGCACGATGCCATGTAATAACTCTAACTTCAGTCTGCACCATTACTGTCACGCTGTCTGACTGCTGTGTGCCTCAACATACCAAGTTCACTCTATTTATTTGCGTAGTGCATTATAGTGAAGTCAGTGCTAACGTTGTCTTACATGTTTATCGATTTATAACACACACACTTTGAATAGCTGCACTGAGATAAGCTTTTTTTTTTTAATGTATTCCACAATAATATCCTGCCTTAATAGTTCAGCAGATATTTCTCAGACTGAAAATGTGACATTTTTAAGCTGCAGCCGTATTTCCAGACCAGTTTCACAGTGCGGACGTGGTTTTGTGGAAAAACCCTCTCTTTCATGTTGGTGCCTCTCGAGAAACGCTGATCATGAGCGATGGCTGTGAATCTTTTTGTTTTTGAAGCTGATGTTGGACTTTCCTCTTCGTGTCTCCGGTTAAGGTGACTGTGGTGCGTAGAGCTGCCAGCTGGTATCAATAGCTGCATTAGAAACGACATTTTTCTGTGTTGATTTCGAAGCGAGCCGTTTGCCAAAAGCTCGTTGCTACTGTGTGTAAAACAGCGGTGGACATCCAGTGATCTGAAGTGAGCACACGAGCCCGTCACATCGACTGTTTGTGTACAAGATGGAGTGAGACTGAGTTATTTAATGACTTTTGAAGGCAGAGGCTCTTTGCTGATGGCGAGACGCTGAGGATTAGCAGCCTTTTGTTAGTTTTCTTTTAAAAAAACATTGTGCTCTGCCTGATTCCACCGCTGGCCCATGTGTTTTATTGCTCCCGACAGGAACGAGAGGCGCAAAGGAGATTCGAAGCCTCGCGATCCTGAAAGTGGAATGTGTTTTGATCACGCTTTAGTGATCTTGGGACCGTTTCTTTTTTACAACGTCCAGCGTGTGCTGACGTGTGGTGATTGATGACCGCCGAGCCCAGCCTGCTGAGGAGAGACCAGACGGCCAGCAAAAGCTAGGGCGCGCATTCCACCGCCACATGATGCAGCCGCGATGGACGACGTTGTTTGGTCCTTTAGAAAAAGGCCCTTAAAGAGGATGTGAAGAGAGCTTTATGTCTTTAGTGGGTCCACTACATCATGCTACTTGTATTTTTCTTTGTTTACTTGAAAATGCTCTGAGAATTTCACTGAACATGCTTTAATTTGTCTTTTTGTTTCCATGTTGCCTTTTTTCGTATTGTTTTAATAATAATACCACATTTTACAGTCTGATGCAGATTGTCGTTGAAGTGGATTTACTTTCCTGATCACACTACATGCAGTGCTGAAACAGTCCCTCAGCTAAGTGAAAGCTGATTGAATAAATGTGTGTATGTATGCGTGTGTGTATAAAGGGACTAAGCTACAGTATTAAGTGCACACTATGATGATAATCAGTTGTAAGAAATAAAAAAGCGTTCTGGTTTTGCTTTGTTTTTTCTCTCGTAGTTATAAAGGACCATTTGAACAGCCATGTTTGTTGTCCTTTTTCAGCCGTGGGCTGGGCTTGGGGAGGTGGGGGTGGTGGAGAAGATGTTCCTTCCCCAGGAAATGATGAGCATCAGAAACCTTATTTCCTGCATTCTGCTTCTCTTGCACCAGTTTATACGTTTGCTGCATCATTCTGTGGTGCAAATGTCTTTAGTTAAAGGACAAAAATCAGGTACCACATAACAAACATAAAGTAGGACATAATCCAGTGTGGCTTTCAGATCGTCTCATTCATTATAGTTCACCACACACACACGGATATGAACTACTTGTTTGTCCTTCTGTTGCGCTGGCTTCTTTTCAGATCAAATGATCAAAACAGTGCAGGATGGTGGCATGGTGGTTAGCTCTGTTGCCTCACAGCCAGAAGGTCCTGAGTTTGACTCCAACAACTGGCGCAGGCCTTTCTGTGTGTAGTTGGCATGTTCTCCCATGTTTGCATGGGTTCTCTGTGGGTGCTATGGCTTCTCCCACAGACCAAAGACATGCATTTAGTGGGGTTAGGTTAATTGGCCATAGGAGTGAGTGCAAGTGGTTGTCTCTCACCCTGCCTTTTGCCCTGTGACTGCTGCGATATGCTCCAGGTGCCCCATCGCCCCCACTCCCGACCTTGTTAAGGATAAAAGGCTGGATGACAGTAAAACACTTATCCAGTTATCCGTTTTGTATTAGACTGATTTATGTGTTTCATTGTGTAACCCGCTGGATGTTTAGTTAATTGCTCATGTATAAAACCTCCCAACATTCCAGTTATCTTATCACATACCTTTGATGGTCTTAGGAAGTCAAGTACATCTCATCTATTACCAAGTAGCCTGAAAACAAGAAGCAGGCTACATTACCTCAGAAGTACTGGATAAACAGCACTTCTATATTGGAAAACAAATTACTACTAAACCTTAGCTCCCATTTTCTTCCATGGTCATCGACGTGCTTACACATGGTACCAGCTGACTGATCACAACACTATAGTACTGTGAAAAAGTCTCAAATCAAACAATTTTTTTTTTGATTTTGCAAGGAAAATGGGTGCAAAAATGTATTGAATCATGTACAAACATGCTCGAAAATACAGTATGGAAAACAGATTTTGCAAAACTTCAAGTTTCAATATTTGGTACAAGCCTGGAAAATCTTAGGCAGCTTTCTTGTCATTCCTGTAAGAAGTGTTCAGGAACAATTCTTCAGGCTTCTTCAAGGACATTCAATTCAGCTTTGTTTTTAAAGTGCCAAATGACAAAGACAGTCGCCTTAAGGCCATTTATACTGTCAGGTAAAGACCCTACAATAATAAAAAAGACTGAGAGATTCAGAACTCTTCTGCCTTTTGTTCCATTCTCTGTCAGGATGATCCCACACTGCTTCAGTAATGTCTATCCAGGTGTGCTTTTATTGCTTTGGCAGTGATCATATTCACGCTCAAGAATGGTGTTGTTGGCAATCAGATGGTTTCCAGATGTTACATGGTGGTTCAAAATCTGACCCAGTACTTTTCTGTCTTCATAATTCCATCAATTTTGGAAAGATCGCCAACACCACTGAGCCTCTACTGTTTTTACAGATGGCTGTAGACACTCCCTGTCCCTCTCACTCAACCTCTCTGTACATACTGATGACAAACCAAGAACTTCAGAATTGGATTCATCACTCATAAGACC
This sequence comes from Maylandia zebra, assembly GCF_041146795.1. Classification (NCBI taxonomy): domain Eukaryota; kingdom Metazoa; phylum Chordata; class Actinopteri; order Cichliformes; family Cichlidae; genus Maylandia; species Maylandia zebra. The sequence goes on along the minus strand of NC_135178.1, from coordinate 7,194,626 downwards.
CCTTACTGACTTACTGACTTTTGTTCTTGTGTAACTTCCTCGTCCTTTCCTCTCTGTTTCCCTTCATTAAGAATGGCTTCCTAACAGCTAACCTTTATTGACACCATTTCTGATGACACTTCTGTCTCATCAAGATATGCCAAGTTTTTAGCAAACATCTTTTTGAGAATCTTGCTGTACAAACACTATTTTATGCCTGTCAGACTGTCTTTGGTGTTCAGATGAAGAAATTGGAGCGAATGCTGTGCTTTTGTAACAAGATGGTAACACAATACAGAAAGACATTTTAAAATTGATTCTTTGCCAAGTTGTCTGTTATGTGTAGATAAAGCTTATTGTTGTGTCTACACACACAACACTCCATCAGTTGAGTTAGGTGCCTTTTCTTTCTTTTCCTTTGTATTTTTAATTGAATGATTCACAGGTCAGTGTGAAGGGGCATAATACGCACACAGACACAAAATGTCTCTAATAAAATGTCAGGTACAACGACTAGACTGAAAGTTGGTGAAAAATCAGCAAATATCCCAAAGAAACCCTTTGGGAGACTTTCGGGAAGCCTGAAGAACTGTTGGACAAGACTACTTTTAAAAGAATGACTTTTAAAGAAAAGGCGAGAAAGCGAGACGGAGTTGAGTCAGGGGTGGTGACGGTTCATACCGGACGACGGGATTTAAAAAGAGCGCACATCCCCCTGAAATCTGCACCTTTGTTTATGTCACGCAGGGTTTGAACCTCGCCCGGGGCTAGAACATTACATTTCCACTCAACATACATTATCCAGGTAATAAAACGCGACAGAGCTCTGGTACCGAGCACTAACCGGATAATTGTCCCTCTGTGTTAGAAAGATAACCGGCTTAACTGATTCAGAGCATCTCAAGTTGCACAGCAGACACACCGTGTTTAACGCGTGACATCATCACCATCATCGCGTATACACAGCATGCTTTTAGCTGTCTGACCCCGAAGAGGAAACTGAGGTACAGCCAGCCTGTTTTATGGAGGGTGTGTGTGTGAGAGAGAGAGAGCGAGAGACACTCACTTGACCGGAGCAGAGCGAGAGTAAAGAGCAGATCTCATCTTTGTGAAGTGACAAAAGCAGGAGTCTTCTTTCTTTCAGTGGAGACACGTCGATCAGAGCTCGATGGTGTGTTTTTATTATTGAGCTGCGCTTTAAAGTCAACTTTACAAAAAGAAGAAAAAAAAGTGAAGTGCAGCTGGACGGAAAATTTAAGGCGTGAATTGAAGAAGTTGGTCGCTCAGTGGGAAGTGAAAACCGTCATTTGCGTAATATTTTTAAGTCGACTTTTTCTGTCGCCTCGTTTCATCAAGTGCCTTTGGATATCAAAATTTTGCCATTTGTAGGAAAGGAAGCCTGCGGAGAGAAAGGTAAGCCGTGCGCGCCGACTGACTGCATCTTGCGCAAAAATGAATTAAACGCAGACTTCACTTTCACTGGCAGTGCTTTCAGTTTTCACACTATGAACACGTGAATGAACATTTTCATGTAACAGTCGTATTTTTGCTTTAGTGCCCACGGCAAGATGAGAAACAGGTGAGGTTTCTGTGGAAACTGATGTCTAGTGCGTATTTGCATACTGTGGGTTTTCTCAGAGGCTTGCAGAAAAAAAGTCTGCTGATAGTGATTCCACAAAATCCCCGGTGAGCTTATTATAACACGGCCTGTTGAACACTTAACCTAATAAATGAAATACTTCATCTCTTAAACCTGTATTGCGACCTGGGCTTCCTCTGCAACCGGAAGACTCGAGATTCAGTAATAAAACAGCTGTAGTGCCGTAATTAGTTTATGTTGCACAGAAATAATGCAGCTTTGCTTGTCCTCACAATCAATTACATCATGTTCAAGTGCAAAAGAAGAAGAAGAAAAGACATAAAAAGCAAAAACAAACGAGCAAAACATTACCATCACAGTATCAGGTACCCCTGTTGTCCTGCAATCATTGTTTTTATGACACATAATCTGAATAATTCTTCTAAAATGCAACATATGAAATGATAACAGCACTGCTGGCGCTGTGGTCCCTCTATTAAAGTGTCAAATGTTACATATGCTTAAATTAATTTGTTTTTAACAAGTCTCCTCCCTAAGGTGTAGTAGCATGTACATGTTAGAGTGGAGGATGTTGATTCATAAACTATGTTACATAAACTGGTGACAGTGGTCACAGAACAGTGTGACATCATCTGTGAAGTCAAAGATGTTACCTAGCAACTAGAGACCTTGTGAAATGGGAACACCACTCATTCAAAGTACCCCGACCGGACAGTGCACTTGGTCAGGGCCTGAGCTGCACAGCCACCAGGTCTGAGGCAGAAAGAATAAACGTTTGTCTCCATGTGAAGAACACACATACAGAGATTCCTTGATTTATTAGCGAGATTGCCACAACAGGTGGGGGGTCACTGTGCACAGCTGCTTTCTGCCCCTGGTGTCTTCATGTGAGTAACTGTGGCCATGAGTCAAGTGCAGACACAAAGACAGAGTCAAGTGGACTGTGTCACACAGCAGTGACCACTCTACTTTACTCGTCTTTTGTGATTTGTTACAGGCTGTTACTTGATGTAGGACACATATTCAGTGTGTGTTTAGTTTCATCATAAACTGGGTGTTGTTTAATAAGACTGGTTTTATAAGTAGACATCAGTTAACTGTCACTGTTTAGACCAGTAGGCCTGTTTTCAACACTTACCACAAAATATCCATAACTTTTTTCTAACCATTCATCTAGAAATGTTTCCATTTTTTTCAGCAGTTGCGTATCCATAAAATTTTGAACCATTAGTTTTTATCTTTAGCTTTCATTTATCCAGTTCTATGCTACACGACTCTAAGCTACACATTTAAGTATTTATCTACTATGTATATAACTATAAGATAACCTAATAAAGGTTATCTTATCTTATCTTATGTCTAATTTAACAACTATGACCTGCTTCAACCACTACCTACTCTTGTCGTTAGCTTTAGCAATTTCACCTGTAATATCCAAATATTTAGTTACTACTTTTATCCAATACCATTATCCAGTTTACAGCTACCTGCTAATTCCAGCTAACAGGTATTTATTCATAATTGCAATGCCCTATTTTCACTCATTTATCCATCTGTTTTAGGCTACTTTAAATCCCTGTTATCCAGTAGCTTACTCTTCGCTATCAGTATATTTTTAACTATATCTAGAGCCTAAGCTAATGGTTTAAGCTAACACTCGTTTTGTTTGAAGGGTGTCTCTCCCTTTGTGTCTTTACTTTTTACATTTTGAGCTCTAAGTCATTACAAATTGTGAAGCCAAAAATTGGCATATAGCTAACAATGACATTGCCTTCATAATAAATCGGTCAGACTTGAAAATCCATTTTTTTTGGCTAATTGTTTTAGCCCAGTTGTTAATTTCTTGACACACTCTCACCATAAAATCTACTGTTTAAGCCCAGATTTCATTATATTATTTAATCAGACTGTAATTTTGATCACTGTTACCTGCTTCTCAATATGCTACGATGCTTTAGTGCAAAAGAGTCAACACAGATGCTCAGAGATAGTGAGGCGACTCACTGTGCTTGCAGCAGTATTGGCACTTTGTATGGACAGCATAGCGAGAGCCTGCGGTGACAGGAAGCTCAAGTTTTAATTTTCTCTTGTGCAGTGGTAAAGGGTGGTGATATGCTGTGGTTTATTGTTGGTGTGCTGCATTGGCTGACTTCTTCTTTATCTTTCTCAGTACAAAGATACTAATAAATATCAATATTTGTACAGATTTCATCCCTCAAAGTGGCTGCTGTGAACCAAAGCTTGCACCCTAACCCTGTCTCACTATTACTCCCTGGAGCTTCTCTGATGTGTCTCATAATTTTATTTTAGGACAGCTTCTTACTGTGTGGCTAGCATGGGAGAATCACTGGTGCAGTTTTAAGAAATTCATGATTTCCTTTCTTGTCCTTTGGGATTATTACTGTGAAGTACTGATACATAAAAAACACTGGAATTCTAGTCGCACACCAACATCTCTTAAAACAGCAACAGTTAAAACTTTATTTATAAGCCCTTTGGAATTAAAAGGATATCTCCTGATGACACGCAAACGTGGAATAGCAGTATTTTAGTATTAATGGCTCATCTAACCCTGAGGGAAAAGCATGACTGGGAGAGCAAAGACCTTTGTGTTCCATCACAGCTGGTATCTTTGAAAACTCAGTCTAACCTTCACAAACATCCCCTCAGAGGGAATTCAGCAGCACAAAAACAGCTTCTATTTGTAAGCTCAGTGAGCTGCGTGCTGACGGCTCAAAGCTATCAAGGCATCTAAACTATAGTCTGACTGAGAATAGACCACAAGCCATATCAAACTTCCAAGAATTGTGCTACAATTCTTTTTTTCCCTCTCGCTACGATATTTCACCCAAAAATGTTTACAAAGGTGTTTGCTCTTATCTGCTTTTGTACTGCAGAGTTGTAATACTGCTCGTATGAAGCGTACTTCTTTTTTGACAGCTTCCTTATCCTGTTGACAGCAAAACTTAACTCTATCCAAAACTGCAAGTCACGGAAAAGAGAAAAACATGCTATAAACTCATGTTTAAATGCATTAAACGCAACACTTTACCAACACGCTTGCAGACACAGTTCCATACTAATGTGTTTCCACCCATTTAAACTTATAGAAAAGAAGATTTTAAATATGAATTTACCATTTTCCATCATCACGCTTATTCTCTTTTGGATCATTTTGTCTGTTTCTTGTAAAAGGTTTAATTTTCTTTGATTGGAGTTCGGTTTTATCCACCTTTTTGTTATTTGTTTAAGTCTTTTTTCTCAAAATTCAGATCATATCATTCCCACCTCAGATGAGGTCAATGAGAGATTTTGTGAGTATAAAATATTTTACCTTTAAAAACAGAGCTTTTGAAAATAAATTCCTTTATGGCACAAAAAGCCCTTTGATTCACTGTATTGCATCATTTAATGTGACTTGAACCAAAAAAGCCATCTGCTATCTACAAATACATTGTACTCAGCATTAAGACTTTAGTCCTATTTGATCATTAGAAGTCATTTCTGGGGTCAAAAACGATATTTGTTTTTCAAAGAAATTTCTAAATTCCAAAATAAGGAATTGGTAGTTTCAAGATCAGATTACATTACATGTGTTCCTTTCCTTTGTTGGTTATTTCTGTTCCCTGTTCATCTTCCCGTTTTATCATTATTTTACCTTTTGTTGCATCCTAATGATATTTTGCAAAATAGGGAAATCTTTTCAAGTACGAAGCTTAACTTTTTCTTCTTCTTTTCTTCTGTTTTTTTCCCTCTTTTGTTTGTGTGTGTGTGTATTCCTGTCTAGCTATCCTTGTGAGGACCAAAATCTGCATTCTACTATACTTGTGAGAACCAACAGTCACTTGTGAGAACACACATACCGGTCCTCACAAGTTTGAAGGCCTTTTTGAGGCTCAAAATGTGGCTTTAGGGTCAGGGTTACAATTAGGTTCTGGTTAGGTTTAGGGTAAGGGGCTAGGGAAACCATTATGTCAATGAAGATAGCTGCCTGGGTTGGTAAAAACAAACCTAATATTGAAATATTACTTTTTAATCATATTTGGAAAAATTGCTAACAAAGAATTGATCATTTATACACATATAGTCATATAATCACGTATAATATTATTAATAATAATAATAATGGATTGCATTTATATAGAGCTTTTCGAGAACCTCAAAGCGCTGTACAATTCCACTATTCATTCACTCTCACATTCACACACTTGTGCTTTTCAATAAAAGCACAAGTAATACATTTATTTACTTATCTTTGGTCTTATCTGTTTTGAATTGCCTGAAAGACAGCAGCTACAAAACCCACTACGATACTCTGAGTGTGACTCATCTCTCAATGCGCACTTCCTGTGGTCACAATGTTTCGTTTTAGTTTTAGCGCTCACAGAACTGAGAGAATCGCATTTTAGCCGTCATATAATACTGTACAGCATGCATTATAAAACTGGACACACAGGATTTTCACTGTAGCAGAACCTTTTGTCCTGAACCTGCTGTAACAAATAATAACAGTAAATATCTAACAGCTACATTTACCAGCATGTAGCATTTACACTGTGTACAGCGCAGCTTCTGGAATCAACACTAACATGTTCACATACTTTGTAGAATTGAGGCTTTGCAGTTTAGTACAGCCAGCCTTTTAGTTGACCATCTACAGTTATGTTAAGGTCATAGTTAACTGTTATAACTGTGAAAGGTGATTTTTACTGTAATATTAATGTACATTTTCAAAATAAGCTGCTGCATGGACGTGCCTCAGACGATAGCAGGCTTAAGGCCAATGCAGCGTCACACCTCTGAACTTTCTATTGTATGTGATCACAACTGTTGCAGAAGTAATCCATAAAACAGGTTCACGTTGAGTTCAGTGCCCATTTCTCTTGAATTATCACAAGATAAGATCGCATTTCTTATTTTTCCCTGTTTTTTTTACTAGTTGAAAATCTTTATCTACCACAGGAGTCAAGGTCTGCTGTTCTTGGCTACACAAATGCTGGAAATCACATCGCAAATCCACGACAATCAAAGTCTAAACAAAACATAATGGATATAAACTTCTAAATTGAGTGTCTGAACTTAAACATCAGAAACTGTCACAAGTCTGTGCTTGTCAGAGCAAATCTGAATTATGTTGCAGTATTGTAGTATAACATCGGATTTTAGCACAGTATAAATGATTCAAACTGCATTTTGACAGCAGTTTGCTACAACGTGGAGCCGTGCATGCTCGTGCTGATGGAGGCTACACAAGTTGCTCTCCCACTGCCCTTTTGCAGGGTCAGAAAGACTGTTTATAGGAGGCATCAGCAACTAAAAGTCTCACACAACCGAACAGTGACATTGCTTCTTTTTTTTTGCAGTGTAATGTGGCTTTATGAAAGGTGTCTGTGGTTTTATTAAAGCTGCTGATGCTTCTGGAAATATTGTGACTATATATAAGTGTACCCTATAACGCCCATATAAGTGTACTTCATAACTGATAAGAAGGAACCTGTATTGTGTTTGTAGATCTTTCAAATGCAAACAGGGTGCCTCGCTTTATACCTAATACAAAGTCCCATATTCACTTCCTCTACTGTAGGAGCATTTCTTCTTTTTCACTTTTGCACCTTTTTTTTTTTATTTCCAACAGAGCGATGTCACTGTGATGTCTGTTGCTGGCATCATCTCAGCCTTTCAAGGAGCTCGTGGGAAAAGGACGCCGAGGGGAAGGAGCTGAGGGGAGAGGACAGCAGAAGAGCTTTTTTATGAGGACAGAATGGAGGTGACTGCACCCTGCATGCGGAGTGATGATAGCTCCATGTGATTCATTTTTCTTTTTCAGTATTTTAAGCTGAGCAGGTGTGAAGGAGTCACTGTTTTGTGGAATCTAGTGGCTGTTTCTCTGGAGGTGACAAGGCTGAGTTCAGCAGCTGCTAGGCTGCAGCTATGGACGTTGAGGTGAGATTTCCTCCCCCCGCATTAGTGACCTCTTCGCTGTTTGCCTCATCATGCGGGACAAATTTTTCTACATCACCCTGGAGCTGCTGATTGCCATCTTCTCAGTGCTGGGAAATGTGTTGGTCTGCTGGGCCGTGGCCCTCAACAGTAACCTCCAGAGCATCACCAACTTCTTCGTGGTGTCGCTGGCTGTGGCCGACATCGCCGTGGGCGTCCTGGCCATTCCCTTTGCCATTGTCATCAGCATCGGGTTCTGCTCCAACTTCTATGGCTGCCTGTTTATTGCGTGCTTTGTGCTGGTTCTCACACAGAGCTCCATCTTTAGTCTGCTGGCCATCGCTATAGATCGCTACATTGCAATCAAGATACCACTCAGGTCAGTAACCATGAGGAAAAGTGGATCATTTATCATTTATTGGTGCAAAATTAATGAGTTAATAGAATAAGTGAAATCCTTTATAACTGCATTATTACGTGTGTTAATAAGGCACCAATAAACAGTTGATTAGCATTAGTAAAACAGCTGATTACTACTTAAAAACCATTTTTTCAACATGTCCAAGCACAGAAAGAAACGAAGATCAGATTTGGAAAACAAAATAGGAACGTTTTAACTCTTAATTAATTCTTACTTTAGTCCAATGTGTGTTTTTAATCAGAAGCAGTAGAATTCTCACGATGACGCCCAACGTTTCATTTCATTTCTGTTGGTTAAAACATTTGACATTTGAACCAGATATTCCATGGCTGAATAAGACTGTTCAGAAACAGCGTCTCCCACAGGGCAAATTCCCCCCGGAGCAATCAAACAAATATCGCTCTAATTGCTTACACAGACTGTGTAAGCCTGTTTTGTAAACTTACTTTTATTATTGTAATGTAAAAATAACAACAAAAAAGCTCCAAACCCAGTGAGATGTTGATTTAACATGCAAATTTGCCAACGACGGTGCATCTGCAGACCTGACAGTGACAGTGATGCTGTGACCTCATCGTTACCGCACTGCTGCGCCGGTCAGACGTCTCGCCCTTTAGGGCTCGAACACACTCCTCCTGCTGAACATACGTATGTGAGGGCTCTTCTGCGTTGTGTTTGTACATCCCTAAAGAGGGGGGGGGGGGGGGGGGGGGGTGTTTTTGCAGTATTAACCTTTGCACTTTAACATCTGAAGAATGTGATAGAAACAAGCCAAATGTCTCAGCTGCTCTCCCACACTGTGCTACAGGCGAACCAAAAATAGGCTCCTTCCTTTGAGGAGTCCTGAGTCCTGAAAGACTCAGTTTGTTTATTCTTGTCTCTTGTAGTTCCGGTATGAGAGTTGCTTCCACGGAACGATCGCATAAGCAAATGATAAATCAGCGGGGTACTTTCGTATACAGTAATAATTAATTCAAACAAGGGACGGAAGCTTTCTTATGAGGTTTATAGAGGTCATTGTGGCAGAGGGAAACAAACCTTTATCTCTGAGTTCTCAGGAGCTGAAAGACAATTGAAGCTTGACACGTGTATTGTCTCCCTGTCCAGGTACAACAGCTTGGTGACAGGACAGCGGGCTCGAGGCATCATTGCCATATGCTGGATTTTATCCATCATCATCGGTTTGACCCCCATGATGGGCTGGCATGGTGGGGAGTCAAGAAACGGCACCAACGAAACCAAAAGCAGCCCCTGCCAGCCGGGCATGATGAAGTGCCTGTTTGAGGATGTTGTCAACATGAAGTACATGGTCTACTTCAACTTTTTTGCTTGTGTGCTGATCCCCTTGCTGCTAATGTTGGCCATCTACCTGTGTATCTTCATGGCAGCTCGCCACCAGCTCATGCTGATTGAAGTAAAAGCGTCTCATGGGGAAAAGTCCCGCTCCGTCCTGCAGAAAGAGGTCCAGGCTGCCAAGTCTCTGGCCATCATTGTGGGCCTGTTTGCGGTCTGCTGGCTTCCTTTACATATCATTAACTGCTTCACCCTCTTCTGTCCTCAGTGTGATCGTCCTCCTGCTTTGGTTATGTATGTGGCCATTATCCTATCCCATGCCAACTCTGTGGTCAACCCCTTCATCTACGCCTACCGCATCCGAGAGTTCCGGCACACCTTCCGTAGGATTATTAGGCGGCACATCCTGGGGAAGCGGGAGGTGTTTGAGAGCAGCGGGAGTAAGCGGAACTCTACTCACAACAGCATCACGGACTCCATCAGGCTCAAAGCAAATGGCCTCAGCTTTGACCTTTTCACAGAGCACAGCAGCAGTACCTGTGAGAACTCCTGCCGCTGTCCTGCTCACATCTCCCCTTTAGAGGGTGGTCTGGCAACAGTGTCTCACCCGCCTCTGTCAGTTGTTATCGCCCACTGCCCCAAAGTGGGGACGTGTCCACTTCAAGCCCTCAGGCAGACTCAGCTCCCGGCGGGGAACGACTGCTCTGAACCAGAGATCCTGGAGGAAAACTGCAGACAGAACCTCGCCCCAGCACAGGTTGCACTGCTGTTCAACACCCAGGACAGGAAGAGCTGCTGTAGCGAGCTAGATAAAGTGCACTGATCTATGCGCCGCAGGGATCATTTGCTAATTCCTCGCAGTTAGTTGTGAATGTCTGCTCAGGATCACCATGAATCTCTAATTTCCAATGGGAGTACTGTAAACAGCTGACAGACAATGAATGTCACTCACTGAGATAAACGAAACAGGACTGAAAACTGTCTCTACTATTTAAATACAGTGACATGTCAATTGAACTCAGAATAAGTCTAAAAGGCACCGCTATTGTTACCGGAAGGCTACGTCTTATCAACCCACATGACCGGGGGTGGTTTGTAATGTGCAGCCACTTCACAAGTTGTTCTGTGGAAATTTCAACACCATCCATGAATGTATGCTTATTTAAGTCAAATTCAGATGATAAATTATCTGCAGATGTCCATTACTGCTCTCTATGTTCTCACAAGTAGACTGGCACCAAGTGCTGTCTTTAAATAAATCCTTTCACACTTTTAATGTGTGCTTGCTGTGTATACATTTTTGCAATGGCTGCAATATCCCTGTCTTTATTCAGGAGCTGCAGGAACACCTCCAGACATCCCACTGGCTTTTCAGCAGACAGGCTCGTGATCTGGTCATTCGGAGAAATGGTGGATTAAATTGTCATCATTTTTGGCGTTTCTTTATTTTTGCAGTTTTTATCAGAACAGCTCTTGAGGCCTATTCCTTGTTAAAGATTTCACAGCCAAAAAAGATGTCCTGTGTCCTCCTGTGGGGCAAAGGACACAGGAGATCTTTTGAGCTGTAAATCTTATCTCCTCAGCTGGATCACCTCATCTCAAATAAGAAAACTTTTTTTTTTTTTTTGCATTATGGCCGTGAAACTTTATCTTCATACAATAAATACTTTTCTGGATGTGGTTCTTTTGAATGATGGTCCACAGACGCACTTTCAAGACATTGTTTTGCACTGAACTATGAGGCAATGATTGAATGTCAATGTCTCAAAACAATGAGATAAAAGCCAAAAAATTTTTATTTGTCGTTCTTACCATCAAATTGAATCAAGTTCTATAATTTTTAAAAGATACATCATAAAAGGTTACAACAATGATTGTTAAATTGTGTAAAAAAAAAAAGCCCAGTATTAATAAAAAAAAAAAAAGTGACAATGCAAAAGACAACTAGTGACAATTTTTGAATGCAATACAGTTGAATTTCACAACACTGCAAAATAAAGTCAGTAGAATACTTCTTAACATTAAATATCACTAAATAACTCATATGGCGAGCTCAGCTAACATTGGATGAAAAAACAATGAAAAAAACAAATATATATATATATATATATATATATATATATATATATATATATATATATATATATATATATATATATATATATCTCGGGTCCTCTACCAGAGGCCTGGGAGCTTGAGGGTCCTGCGCAGTATCTTAGCTGTTCCCAGGACTGCGCTCTTCTGGACAGAGATCTCCGATGTTGTTCCCGGGATCTGCTGGAGCCACTGGCCTAGCTTGGGAGTCGCCGCACCTAGTGCTCCGATTACCACGGGGACCACTGTCACCTTCACCCTCCACATCTTCTCGAGCTCTTCTCTGAGCCCTTGGTATTTCTCCAGCTTCTCGTGTTCCTTCTTCCTGATGTTGCTGTCATTCGGAACCGCTACATCGATCACTACGGCCATCTTCTTCTGTTTGTCTACCACCACTATGTCCGGTTGGTTAGCCACCACCATTTTGTCCGTCTGTATCTGGAAGTCCCACAGGATCTTAGCTCGGTCATTCTCCACCACCCTTGGGGGCATCTCCCATTTTGACCCCGGACGTCCAGGTTATACTCGGCACAGATGTTCCTGTACACCAGCGGTCCCCAACCTTTTTTGCGCCATGGACCGGTTTATGCCCGACAATATTTTCACGGATCGGCCTTTAAGGTGTCGCGGATAAATACAACAAAATGAAACTAGTACCGGTACCGAAAAAAGAAGATTTATTCATAACACACGTGAAAAGACCCAGGAATGAAACGATAAAAACGATAACAAAATAACGCTGAAAACCGATAAAAACCCTGAAAACCATACATTTCACACCTGAGCCTCAACTCTTGCGGCCCGGTACCAAACGACTCACAGACCGGTACTGGTCCGAGGCCCGGGGGTTGGGGACCGCTGCGGTACACTATGCCGGCCACTTGGTTATGGCGTTCCATGTATGCCTTGCCTGCTAGCATCTTGCACCCTGCTGTTATGTGCTGGATTGTCTCTGGAGCATCTTTACACATCCTGCACCTGGGGTCTTGCCTGGTGTGATAGACCCCAGCCTCTATGGATCTTGTACTCAGAGCTTGTTCTTGTGCTGCCATGATTAGTGCCTCTGTGCTGTCTTTCAGTCCAGCTTTGTCCAGCCACTGGTAGGATTTCTGGTTATCAGCCACCTCCTCTATCTGCCGGTGGTACATACCGTGCAGGGGCCTGTCCTTCCATGATGGTTCCTCGCCTTCCTCCACTTTCTTGGGTTTCTGCTGCCCGAGGTGTTCACTGAGCACTCGGTCAGTTGGGGCCATCTTTGTGATGTATTCGTGGATGTTCCTTGTCTCATCCTGGACTGTGGTGCTGACACTCACCAGTCCCCGGCCCCCTTCCTTCCGCTTAGCGTACAGCCTCAGGGTGCTGGACTTGGGGTGAAACCCTCCATGCATGGTAAGGAGCTTTCTTTTCTTGATGTCAGTGGCTTCTATCTCCTCCTTTGGCCAGCCTATTACCCCAGCAGGGGTAGCCCAGATCTTGTTCTTACCATTCAGCTGACTCCTCAGGACTTGCCTGACCCTCTGCAGGTACTTGGTGGTTGCAGCTTTCCTAGCGGCCTCTTCATGGTTCCCATTCGCCTGCGGGATCCCCAGGTACTTGTAACTGTCCTCTATGTCTGCAATGTTGCCTTCTGGTAGCTCGATCCCCTCAGTTCTGACTACCTTCCCTCTCTTTGTTACCATCCGACTACACTTCTCCAGCCCGAATGACATCCCGATGTCATTGCTGTATAGCCTGGTAGTGTGGATCAATGAATCGATGTCTCATTCACTCTTGGCATACAGCTTGATGTCATCCATGTACAGGAGGTGGCTGACAACTGCTCCGTTCTGTAGTCGGTATCCGTAGCCAGTCTTGTTAATGATCTCACTGAGGGGGTTCAGGCCTATGCAGAACAGCAGTGGGGACAGAGCATCTTCTTGGTAGATCCCGCACTTGATGGTGACTTGTGCTATGGGCTTGAGTTTGGCCTCCAGTGTTGTCCGCCACATCCCCATTGAGTTCCTGATGAAGGCTCTTAGGGTCCTGTTGATCTTATATAGTTCTAGGCATTCCAGGATCCAGGTGTGGAGCATTGAGTCATAGGCCTTCTTGTAATCAATCCAGGTGAGTCTGGTTCTGCAGTCTCTTATACTACAGCCTAGTAATGGGGAAATGGAAATGACTTTTGCTTCTGGGCAAATCTAAGTTATTTTTGGACAGGTATTGAACAAATTCAAATTCAAATTTTATTTGTCACGTACACAGTCATACACAGTACGATATGTAGTGAAATGCTTGGACAACTGCTCGTGACCTAAAGAAAACAAAAAAGGAAAAGGCTATGAATAAGAAAGGAAATAAATATGAAAAATTAAAAAGGGTAAATTTAACTAGGAAGGAATAAAATATAAATTAAGGTTAAAAATGAAATAACTGTACAACACAAATTAGAATGAAGGGTAAATTTAACTGGGAAGAATAAGATAAAATATATAAATTAAAGTTGAAAATAAAATAACTGTACAACAAAATACACAATATAGAACTATATAAGAATGTATGAAGAAATCTAAATATAAATAAATATATACACAATAACAGCAGCTGTACAAGTATTAACTGGAAATGAAGAATATAGTGACCAGTGTTGTGCAAAAACAAAGTCCAGAAAGTCCAGTGTGTGTGTAAGAACTGCATGTGTGGGTCAGTACTGTGTGGTGGTGTGATTGAGAGACCGTATCGCCTGCGGGAAGAAGCTCCTCCTCAGTCTCTCTGTGTTGGTCTTCAGGGAGCGGAATCGCTTTCCTGACCTCAACAGAGAGAACAGTCCATTGTTGGGATGGCTGAGGTCCTTCACGATCTTCCTGGCCTTGGTCCGGCACCGCCTGCTGTAGATTGAGTGCAGGTCAGGGAGCTCGGAGCGGATGGTGCGCTCAGCTGACCGCACAACCCTCTGTAGAGCTCGTCTGTCCTGCATGGTGCTGTTCCCGAACCAGGTTAAGATGTTTCCCGCCAGGATGCTCTCTATGGTGCACGAGTAAAAGTTCCTGAGCACCTTGGAGGGCAGTTGGAAGTCTCTCAAGCGTCTGAGGTGGTAGAGACGCTGTCGGGCCTTTTTCACCACGGAGTTGATGTGACAGGACCATGACAGGTCCTGCGTGATGTGAACTCCGAGGTATTTGAAGCTGTCCACTCTCTCCACTGGGCACTCGTTGATGACGGGGGTCTGGTAGTTCCTCTCCTGCTTAGTGCTGAAGTCCACTATCAGCTCCTTTGTCTTACTGACGTTTAGAAGGAGGTTGTTCCTCTGGCACCAGTTCTCCAGATTCCTAATCTCCTTCAGGTAGGCCGTCTCGTTGTTATCAGAGATCAGGCCCACCACGACGGTGTCGTCAGCAAACTTGATGATGGTGGTGGAGCTGGTAGTGGCCACGCAGTCATATGTGTACAGAGAGTACAGCAGGGGGCTCAGAACACACCCCTGGGGGGCTCCAGTGCTGAGAGTGGTGGAGGCTGAGACATGTCCGCCCATCCTTACTGCCTGTGGTCTGCCAGTTAGGAAGTTGGAGATCCACTGACACATAAATGAGCTGAGTCCCAGATGCTCCAGCTTGGTGGTGAGTGTGGAGGGAATTATGGTATTAAATGCAGAGCTGTAGTCTATGAAGAGCATTTTAACATAATTCCCCCTTCTAGTGTCCAAGTGAGTGAGTGATGTGTGGAGGAGATGAGAGATGGCATCGTCTGTGGAACGATTTGGACGGTAAGCGAACTGTAGTGGGTCCAGTGTGTCTGGTAGTGAAGAAATGATGAAGTCTCTGAACAGGTATCATTGTTGTGTGTTCTGGTATTCATTAGCAAATGAATGAACTCAAACCTAAAGCTGAGGTATGACAAGTAGCAGCTGAAAGTAGCCAGTAGGAAAAGATCTTTTATAAAATACTAATTACAGAGGCTTTAAGGAATCAGTCATTCATGTGGCAGATTGAGCTACAGAGACTCCACATTGCTTTTGATTGAGTGTAGTAGTGTCTGTAATGTAACTATACACCAGAAATGAACAGATGATAGAACTTATCTTTTATTGATGTTGGCTGTTTATTTGAATTTTGTTATTTTAAACTTCTATCCTTCCTCTGTGGTACCAAAATGAAATCTCGGTGTATCTGTCTTTATAAGTCAGTTACTGTAAGTGCAAATGGTGTTGGGTTCCAGTCTGTGGCGGGAAACAATAAAGCCAGCTTTTTTTTTTTCAATACTGACATCTCCGCCCATGCAGCTGTTAAGCCCAGAGTGCCGGTCTCACTGTGTGTAGAGACTCCATGGATACAAGCAGAAACAGTCCCCTGTTCATCCTTTTAAAAGACTCAAGCTTTGTGAGCGAGGAGAGGTGGATGCAAATGAGGGAACATGCGTGTGTGTGTGTGTTTAACTCTCTCAGGGCGGTGGATGTGTGAAAAAGTGCAGACCACAACACTAAAATGCTTTTATTGTTCCACTTTGTGCCCAGTCTTCTTCTACCTCTAGTATCACTGGAGCTTAACTGCTGTCAGGAGTCTGGACCTAAAAATGTTTGTGAATGTCTTGTTTGGAGGTTAGTAAAGTTTCTGGGCATGTTAATACTGTACATGCAGGCTTAAAGGTTTGCAGGCATGCAGGTTTTTTGGTTTTTTTTTGCACCTTACAGCATTTGTTCCAAATTTTTTGTGAATGCATGTGCATGACTTCTTGGCAGAGGGCAGGATGGAAATGTTCAATCTCAACTGTAAGCTGATAAACTTCCTCAATCATTTGAAAGAGAGGGCTGGTGTGGACTCCAAAGGTACTGGACTGAAATGCTGGATCATTTTCAATTGTTCTTATACAAATTCTAAAAGCAACAAAATTCTTCCTGCAGATTGTGTGGACCTGATGGACAGCAGTGGTAAAGTGATGAACCTGGCAGCCAAGCAGCACAATTTGGCTCTGGCCAGCAGTGTGCTGGTAGCCAGACACTACTACGTCCTCCTGCGAGTCTGCCGTGAGTCCGTCTGGTCCATCCATCAGCAGGACTTCAGAGGAACAAACACCCAGATTATAAAAGCATTTTCAAAACCTAATTATGTTATCAGTGTCTGGTCTAAATAATTAGATTCCAAATATATTGATGTAATGATGATAAGTGGCAGGACAAACTAATTCTGGTGCTTTCAGGGGTATCGTGAATGAAATGCATGTTGCCATCCTAATTTTTTGAAAGCTGAATGTAAAGTATGATTTTACCTATGCTTGAAAGCATGCCCGTGACTTCTTGTGCTTCCTCAGGAGACCATGAGGCTGGAGGTCAGAAATATGTCTCCCTTCAGAACAACAACAGTCAAAGTCATCCTGAATTAACAGGTAACAATAAAATAATATTAATGATAAGAATAACATCGGGGCTGTGGAAGTGGCTCTCTGAGGCCTCCTGCTGGACAAACCCATTCCTGCCATTGTGAAAATGCTACAAAACAAACATAAAGTTACCTCATGTGGTTTGTCATTGCTTCTGTTGTAGAACTGCTGAAGAGGCTGACTGACAAAGAGCCAGACAGAAAGACTAGAAAGAGACGGATGCCTCAGACCAAAAACATTCCTGCAAACAGCAAGAGCCACTAAATTTAACACTGTCAATTTATATGTATAAATCTGAATACTTTGCTATATTTCTATTTTAACTGAGCTAAAGTGGATGATTTCTTTTTAGTTAATAATAGTCAATATTGAAGAAGTTCAATAGAATAAGTTACATTTTGAGATTTTATATTTCTGCATTAAATTGTTACTGTAACCAGAATGTCACAGAGAGGTAAATTAGAAGTATGAGCTGCTGTGTATCTTCCTAGTTTCTTGTGTTTCTAAGCATTTTCCTTTTCCTCATGTCTTTTGTGGCTTCCTGCCTGTCTGTGTGAGTTCCTTTTTGTCCATCTTTCAGTGACTTTCTGATATATTTTGAGAGCTGTTTCCTTGCCATTTTCTTGACTTCCTGCCTTTGTTCTCTTCCCGCCCTGCTTATTGTCAGATTTCATTCACCTGCACCTTATATTCTCCATATTGTGTATTTAGTCTGAATCCTTTCCCACAGTTTTCCCTCCCTCTTTTCCTGCATTTTGCCTTTTGGATTTTTTGAAATTTGAACCACTTGGATTAAACTTTCGCTACTTTCTGCAAGTTGGCGTTAAACTTTTCTTTGCGCTAAATAAAAAAAAAAAAAAAGATAATATAAAAATAAAAATGAAATCAAACAGAATAAGTGCGCTTAATGAATTACTGATGGAAAAATTGTCTCAGGTTTTTCTTTACCAGAAATCTAACTGCAGTGTATTACAGTCTGCGCGCTCCCTGCTAATACTGCACTGCCAAAGAATTAATGATGATGTGATTGGATTTGCCTGCATTGAGGACTTGCTTGCTGTGTTCATTAGGAAAACTCAAGGGAACGAAAGAAATTGAACTAAACTGATTTTCAGTCATGCACACAGCTGCGGGAACGTGTTAGATGGTGGGGTTACTTCCACAGGATGTGGAAGGTGCGCTCTCAACATAAATATAAAAAAGATTTACATAAACATTTAAGTGTAAATCTACAATGCATGTTTTCATCTGTGATTATGGTCCTTAAAATAAGTATAGAACAATCTAATTAAAAACACAATGTTTGTCCATGAAAGGATGTCTTGCTAATTAAAAAAAACGTTGTACCCCGTTTTCCTGCTGTGCGTTCCCAGATAGCAAGGAAACATTGAAACGATATTGAGTCAATATCAGGCGATGTCATTGAATCAACGTTGAGGTGTGACGTTGACCTAACGTCATTCTTGCACCCTTTTTTAATGTTGAAACGTCAGGTTTTGATGTTGAATCAATGTTGAAACCTGACATTGATTCGACGTTATATTTTCTAATACTGTTGACAATGAAACAATGTCAGATTCTGATATTGAAACACTGTTGAGCTATGGTGTTGATTTTCCACCTCTTTCGCACAGTTGCTTTTTATTAAAACAACAATTAAATCATGACTGGAAATCTACATTTCTTAACCAATACTAAACTACTGCATGCATGTATGTATGTATATATATATATATATATATATATATATATATATATATATATATATATATATATATATATATATATATATATATCAGAAGGCAACATTGCAGACATAGAGGACAGTTACAAGTACTTGGGGATCCCGCAGGCAAATGGGAACCATGAAGAGGCCGCTAGAAAGGCTGCAACCACCAAGTACCTGCAGAGGGTCAGGCAAGTCCTGAGGAGTCAGCTGAATGGTAAGAACAAGATCCGGGCCATCAACACGTACACCCTGCCCGTGATCAGGTACCCTGCTGGGGTAATAGGCTGGCCAAAGGAGGAGATAGAAGCCACTGACATAAAGACAAGAAAGCTCCTTACCATGCATGGAGGGTTTCACCCCAAGTCCAGCACCCTGAGGCTGTACGCTAAGCGGAAGGAAGGGGGCCGGGGACTGGAGAGTGTCAGCACCATAGTCCAGGATGAGACAACGAACATCCAAGAATACATTGGGAAGATGGCCCCAACTGACCGAGTGCTCAGTGAATACCTCAGGCAGCAGAAACCCAAGAAAGAGGAGGGAGACGAGGAACCATCATGGAAGGACAGGCCCCTGCACGGTATGTACCACCGGCAGATAGAGGAGGTGGCTGATATCCAGAAATCCTACCAGTGGCTGGACAAAGCTGGACTGAAAGACAGCACAGAGGCACTAATCATGGCAGCACAAGAACAAGCTCTGAGTACAAGATCCATAGAGGCTGGGGTCTATCACACCAGGCAAGACCCCAGGTGCAGGATGTGTAAAAATGCCCCAGAGACAATCCAGCACATAACAGCAGGGTGCAAGATGCTAGCAGGCAAGGCATACATGGAACGCCATAACCAAGTGGCCGGCATAGTGTACAGGAACATCTGTGCCGAGTATAACCTGGAAGTCCCGAGGTCAAAATGGGAGATGCCCCCAAGGGTGGTGGAGAATGACCGAGCTAAGATCCTGTGGGACTTCCAGATACAGACGGACAAAATGGTGGTGGCTAACCAACCGGACATAGTGGTGGTAGACAAACAGAAGAAGACGGCCGTAGTGATCGATGTAGCGGTTCCGAATGACAGCAATATCAGGAAGAAGGAACACGAGAAGCTGGAGAAATACCAAGGGCTCAGAGAAGAGCTCGAGAGGATGTGGAGGGTGAAGGTAACGGTGGTCCCCGTGGTAATCGGAGCACTAGGTGCGGTGACTCCCAAGATAGGCGAGTGGCTCCAGCAGATCCCGGGAATAACATCGGAGATCTCTGTCCAGAAGAGCGCAGTCCTGGGAACAGCTAAGATACTGCGCAGGACCCTCAAGCTCCCAGGCCTCTGGTAGAGGACCCGAGCTTGAAGGATAAAAAAAATGTCTCACAATGTATCATGTCAATATTAATATCCTAAAATAACAAAGCATTGCATGTGATGTAACACAGAAAAAAAACTAAACAAAAAAAAGGTCAATAGTTTTGTTTGCTAAATACTTTATTAAAAGACAGTTTCCTATTTACATTTATGTTTCACAGAAGTTTGTAATTTTTTACTCTGGGATGGGGATGCATGATGTGCGTCCTGCACCACCCAAACGATCTGGGGCGTATCGGAGCCATTTCTGCACTGCTTGTGCAAAGACAAACTCGGACATAGAGTTTGCCCCTAACTGCTGCGTCAGGCCATCTAGGACAAAAATACACACACACACGCACAAAAGTGAATTAGAGCACATGAATAAGCTCTTGTTAACTGTCTTCAGCGGGGAGAAAGTATGTAAACTCCTAGGCTGATAAACCTGAAAGTCACCAGGCGTAAATCTGCCACATTTGATTCCCAAAGAGCTATGAGCGGAAAAAGTGATAAGTCTTAGCATGGTGTGCCGTGTATCCTTTAAAACAAAATAAACATTGGGTCCTCGGGCTGTAAAAACTACAACCCGAGGACTAAACAAGCCAAAGACCAAAGACTCCATCTCCAGATTAACCGGACATGAAAGTCTTGTTATTAAGAAAGACAAAGTAATATAGCAAAAACCGGACATAGGAAATGTGAAACACACCCAGCAGATCAATTGATCCCTTTATTGTTCACTTTAGGCTCATAAAACTACAATAAACAGTAAAACTTACCAAATATGCATCTGCACAGCGCTGTATCTTTAAATGCCCTTTTTTGCTTTGTGTGGTCCTTGGTTTTTTTCCCTGCCCAGTTTAGTACCGAGGCCAGCTCGTTTGTAATGGCATAAGCCATTACATGGCGGACTCGCACCTCCAGTGTGGTCCCTCCAATCAAGGCAAAGCGTCTCACCTATAGACACATTTTAAGAGATGGAATTAGCGTGTCTCATGTCCTAAATGTGCATGCAAGTGCTTGTGTGTATAATCAATATTTAAATCACATCTGACAGCTATTACACTTTATAGTTACAAAGTGTACATAACCTTTATATACTTACCATTGCCTTATTTGCTTCTTGTGATTGAAGAGCTGCCTCTGCATTGTTTAGCTCCTCAATGTTGTGCAAGGGCAAATCCAGAGGCAGTACCCCAGCATCTACCGATTCATTGCAGCAGGGATGGCGGATGGCTCTGACCTCCTCACGGAGTTCGTTAACTGCTCTGGTCAGGTCTGACAGCATCGTTAACATCTTTTGTGAGGTCGCATCTGTTTCAAAGAACAATTCTAGAAAGATTAATGGCTTAAGCAGTGAGGGGAAAAACTAATAGATCCATAAGTGATGGTGTAACATTCTGCATTCAAGTATAAGTTGTTCTAACTGCTAAAAGTGTTTGCTAGTTTTTGCATGTCACATATATTTGATATTTCTATATGTAGCTGCCATCACCAGTGTGTGAATTGTGTGTGAATGGGTGGATGACTGAATGTGTAAAGCGCTTTGGGGTACTTAGGGACTAGTTAAAGCGCTGTACAAATATAGGCCATTTACAATTTATACCATGTAAAATGTGAAATTCCAAGATTTTCGAACTTGCCTTGTAATAGTGGCCTCACAAAAAAAAAAAAAAAAAATCACAACAAGATGACATTCAGGAGTATAAACTGGTGTTTTGAAGATAAGAGCACAATGACATTGTGATTCAGCTTTAAAAGCATACCATCTATAAAGAAGTCCTCGACATCTGACTCTGCATGCTGGGGAGATCGCAAAGCTGTGTCGTTTTGTGTGTTTTGCCGGAGTGGCGAAAGGTGCCGGAAGCTGGGCGGGGCATTATGATGCCTGCTGTCAGTGGGCTGGGGGGGAAAACTGCGGTCACAGTCATTATCCTTGTTGGGTGATACATAGGTCTCACATACTTCTGAAATCTGCTCATAGCGACTGGTAAATACTTGACTGTCTATACCTGGGTGACAACAGTGGGACACACCAGACTCTTCCGCAACCTGCGGTCGCTTAACTTTAACTTGTGCATTGCCGTTTTGGTTATGTTTTTCAGCAACCATCTCTTTAAAGTGCCTGAGTATATCTGACTCTGCTGCCTCAACCATTTTCCGTAATTTGCGCCTCCTTGACCAGCGTGATGTCATTGTCAGTGTATATCAGATTAAACAAATAGTGCTATATTTGGAAATAGCCAAATAAGCAAATTGTTTAACACTAGGAATTTATTTAACGACGTGAGTTTCTTACTTATTGATGGAAGTTACCAAATCAGATCTGAAAAAAAGAGGAAAAATAGGGCACAATGTCAATAAAGAGGGAAAACTAGATACAAAGACGGCTTATAGAAGCTGAACCGAGTCCTGTGTGTGAAGGGACAGTAACTGCGTGTGTATATGTAAGCATTTAAACACTGAAAATAATAAAATTAACAGTATTTTGTCTAAGTTTGCCATTGTAGGAATTCATGGCACCGAGACAAAAACGTGGCGTACAGTGTGACATCAAACTAGGCGCACACCTTTGCTGCGTTTTCTCCGTTTTCCTCGTCCACACCTAAATGCTGAAACGGAG
This sequence comes from Maylandia zebra, assembly GCF_041146795.1. Taxonomy (NCBI): domain Eukaryota; kingdom Metazoa; phylum Chordata; class Actinopteri; order Cichliformes; family Cichlidae; genus Maylandia; species Maylandia zebra. Next base: position 7,172,264 of record NC_135178.1, on the reverse strand, counting down.
TTTTCGAAAAATATCCACCCCAGCAGGCGTCTTTAAAAATCTCAGTCTTCAGTTAACGAAAACGCAGTTTACGTGTGGACAAAAGGTGCAAACGCAAGTTAGGTGAGCGTGCAACTAAAGTTTGAATTGAGTGCGAATTGAAGCGGGTGCTCTCCAATCATTAAAAGTAACAAAGTCATTGAACACATTTATACAGTTACCTTTACGTTTATCAATCATATATCACAGATTTACAATTTTTTGTAGTAGTATGCTAAAAAGCAACTACAGAGCGAAAGTCGGTCAAGCGCCGAGGCGATGGCAAGAACAAAGGAACCCTCGAAGCGTTAAAGCTAGCTTTGTAAGGGAATATCACGGAAAAGTATGAAACGAAATGTTTTCTTTGTTGATAGACTTTGTTCGCAGTGCACTTTATTTGTTGCCGGATTGTAAGATGAAAGTAGACACAATTTCGGGCTCAAACATTTTGTCCGAAACTTTACATTAACGAGTTTTTTACTGTTATTCAAATGCAACCGTCAAAATAACGAATAGAAAAAAATTCATTCATTCTTACCTTATACTAATCGTGGTGCAGGCCAGTGCAGTGCATGAACTGATGCCCCTTCTCCGGTCAATTCCGCTGAAAGTAAATCTAATGTCCCGCTCTACTGTACAAGACAATGGTTACCTGGAGGGATGTACCACTGAGAGGGGTGCTGCGGAATAGTCCAAGTGATCGCTGCTCCCGGTCAACTATACATAAATTGCACGTCGACACGATTTTTTAAAGCTGGTGAACTAGACCAAAGTCATTGATAACAAAAGAACAAAATTTTTTTACTTTCTCCGGTACTTTATACCCGCTCAGTTGCAATGCAATTTAACGCTCAACTACAAATCGATGGCTTTTTGATGGTGACCGGCGCCGAATGATGGTAAACTATAAATAGACGTTTTCTCGATGTTGTTGTTGTCACCTGGTCGACTACAAAAAGATCAAATATCAATGACAAAAAAACAAAGGTAAATCAACATCATTACAACGTCCCTATAGTAAGACCGTCGGTTTACCACGGTATTTCAATGTTGTTACAACATTGGCATTTCAACCATAACGACGGATCGGATGAAAAATCAACATCAATTCAATGTCGTCTTGCTATCTGGGTTGCCTTTACCATCCACCAGGGGGTGCTGTAGTTCTCTCAGCAACCCTACTTCCCAAAGCCTTGCCCACATTACAACATGACTCTGATAAACCAGAAACATGTATTCTTTCTTTGTTTTTAAATTTTTGCTACATTTAAAACAACTCATTCAATTTCAGTTTCCTTGAAATATGTTGGCTATTGAGAACAAATGAACTAATGACAGCTATTACAATTTTTCTGAATTGCTACTAGACTCCATTCTCTAAAACAAATTCTTAGTGGCCAAAACCTATTTTTCGTATCAAACACTTTTGGCCAAATCTTAAACACTGATTTCTTTCTTTATCATAGAAGCTTTTTCTTTATCATGTAGAAAAACCGTTAACTATGTAACTTCTTTACACTGACAGCAAGGGGAGTTTCACTGGTCTGGCTCCACTTAAAGTCAAAGTGGACCGCAATGTTAAATGACTTTGACACCCCTGGATTAGCACATGGATAGGACCAGTAGGAATGTAGCTGAGTACCTTTAGCAGTTTACTTAAGTACGGGTTTAATATACTTGCACTTTAAGTATTTCAGTGTAATGATACTTTTATAAATTTGGAGGTAAATATTTGTTCTTTAAGCTGCATGTCCAAAGACATGCAGCTTGTGGGGATAGGTTAATTGATTAATCCAAATTGTCACTAGGTGTGAATGTGCAAGTGAATGTGAGTGTGAATGGTTGTCTGTCCCTATGTGTTAGCCCTGCGACAGACTGGCGACCTGTCCAGGGTGTACCCCGCCTTTCGCCCTATGACAGCTGGGATAGGCTCCAGCGCCCCCCGCGACCCTGAAAAGGATAAGCGGAAGCGAATGGATGGATGGATATTTGTTCTTTAATATTCCAGTCCATTTATTTCGAATCTTTATTTACTTATTATTTTCCAGATGATCTACATTAAAATCAGCAGACGCTGCAACATTAAAGAAACATATATATGTCAAAAGATCATTAGTCGCAATCTAAAATATATAATGTATATGATCCTGAAAAAAGCCATTTTACGATCAATATAATCTCTAGATATAATTTAGGTTCTTTGAATGTATTTTTTGATTATACAGATTGTGGACTGTTGAGCTATTTGGATGGGATTTTAACTTTTACTCACTGATTTATTTAAACTCTTGTGCAGCATCAGCATCCAATAGAACACAGAGATGCACATGACAATCACGCCCAGTGTTTTAAAGCCATTTTCTACACCGATTTTTTTTTGTGAGTAATTATTTTGATTTGCTGTGCTGCAAGGAGAAAAATGAAAAAACTGATATTAAATATCAATCAGCAAACTTAAATTTGTTCTCATTTTGCTGTTACAGAAGGATGTGGAAATATTGAAGAGTATAGCTACTGCTCAGCCTGCTCCTAAGTTTGGTAACACATTTATTATTCAAGCAAACTCTTCGGTTAATCTGCAGCTCAACACAAATGCCACAGCCAGCAGTGCCGTGTCTCAGGTCAATGACCGGCTTCCACAAACCACAGCTGGGGGCTCCTCTACTCTTTCGAAATCACTAAGGATTATATAACGAGAGTATCCCATCAAATACTGCTGCTTCTGCTGTTGAGCTGCAAAACCAACAGAAACCTGCAGAGATGTCCGCATGTGAGTTTGAATCTCTGGAGAAATCTCTGGAGTCCCATCTGCCAGAGGCCGAGTTGGTGGAGGTGAAACGCATCTTATTTGGGAAGGAGACAAAGTGAGTTGTTGTACTTATACTGCATTTCTTTTAAATTTACTAAAGGAAGTATTGGGCTTTCCCGTTTCTCTTTATGTTTCCTTCTTTGTTGTTCTGGTTCCTGGTAAATTATTATTCTGCTCAGTGGACTTTGATCAAGCTGAAGGATAACTTACAGCCAGCACAGAGACAGGTTTGATAAATGTATAGACTAAAAAACCCTACATACAGTTAGGTCCATAAATATTTGGACAGAGACAACTTTTTTCTAATTTTGGTTCGGTAAATTACCCACAATGAATTTTAAATGAAACAACTCGGACTTTCAGCTTTAATTCACTGGGTTGAATAAAACAATTGCATAAAAATGTGAGGAAGTAAAGCATTTTTTAACACAAGCCCTTCATTTCAGGGGCTCAAAAGTAACTGGACAAATTCAATAACTGAAAATAAAATGCTCATTTCTAATACTTGGTTGAAAACCTCTTGATGGCAATGATGGCCTTAATTTACGCTTTTTTTAGTACACTTTAGATCAGGGGTGTCCAACTCCAATCCTCGAGAGCTACTGTCCTGCAGCTTTTAGACGCATCCTTGTTCTGACACATCTGAATCAAACGAATGACTTGTTATCAGGCCTTTCCCAAACTTGATGGCATGCTGAAGAGTAATCCAACCATTTGATTCAGCTGTGTTGGAGTAGGGATGCATCTAAAAGCTGCAGGACAGCAGTGTTGTTCACTTGGTTGGCTGTTGTGAAGGGGTTTCTCATCACCATGAAAATGAATCTGCGATCATCCACCGCTGTTGTCTTCCATGGGTGTGCGGTGTTTTTGCATTGATGAGTTTAATGGTGCTTTCTTTCTTTCTCAGGATGGACCAAACTGTAGATTCTGCCTCTCCTAATACTGTAGCAATTTCTTGGATGTTTTCTTTTCCTGTTTTCACAGCTTAAGGTTGGCTTGTTTCATTTGCATGGAGAGCTACTTTGTCCACGTTGTCTGTTCACAGCAAAATCTTCCAAATGCAAGCACCACACCTCAAATCAACTCCTGGCCTTTTATCTGCTTTATTGATAATGATGTAGCCTTTGAGTCAAAAAAGGGTGGCACATGTTAAGGAGCTGAAACTCCTAAACCCTTCATTCAATTTATATCTGGCTACCCTAAAAATGAAAGCAGCGAGTCTACACATTATGCCCATGTCCATTATATAACTATAAAAGTAAGATTTTTCAGTAAAAGGTTAAAAAACAAAACTTGTGTCACTGTCCAAATATATATGGACTTAACTATATGTGCAGTTTCTGTGTCCAAGCAGGCCATGCAACTCTACAGTGTAAGTATGCTTATCTCTTCATCTTCTCCGCATTTGAAGACTTTATTGTTCATTTACAACATTAAATACTAAAAAACTAAACATGCGCATCAATAACTCCGAGTCTTCTTTTTCAGATCATCAAAAAAGTATCATGTCATTTACATAAAAAGTACCTGATTTTTACTAGTCTCCCTGTCACTGCCACTGAGAAAAACCTAAAATGAGTCCAGACAGTTCAGTTTGTGATCTTGTCAGGCCAGACAAGTACTCCCACTTGCTCTCAGTCCTCTCAAGCCTCTATACCATGAATGCCTACTTGCTCAAGTGCCTGAAAAGATGGTTGCCCACATCTCTGCAGGGGACTTCAGGAGCTCTGTCATTGTGATCAAGGAGTTCTTGAAAAGCTTCCGCCAGCTAACGTACCCTTTCTTTCTCTGATAATAATGTATTTATTCATTTATTTTGTTTCAAAGATTTATTTAATTTCTTTCTCAAAGCAAAGACCTGAAACACAAAAAGAACAATGCTTTATTTTCTGAACACTGTCTTACAGGAAGCTGGACCTCTCAGCCTGTGCTGTGGAAGCTGCTTCTGAGCGAGACTTTGAGCTTAAAGGATATAAGTTTGATGCGGCACAGGAACAACTCAGGCCACCCAGAAACATCCGAGTGGGACTCATTCAGCACCACATTGTTCTGCCCACTGATGCCCCCGTCCTGGATCAGGTTACTAGTTACACACTACAGTACTAACCAGAAGACCACATGTACCAAACCTGTTGAGGTACATTAGCAGAGAGATACAGACAGGAAGCTGTAAGGTGACTGAATGACTTTCTGTAAAACTCTTCATGTACATTGTTCAAGAGAAGTATTCAACATGTATCTGCTTAAATAATTTACCTGACGAAAAGCATCAATACCATGAATAATATTGCTCCATTTCATTGGTAGAAGTGACTGGTGTTAATATTTTATCACTGCTCTCCCTTCACAGATCAGTGCCATGCACAGCCGAATTGGTGAAATGGTTGAGGTAGCAGCCATGTGTGGTGTAAACATTGTCTGCTTTCAGGAGACCTGGAGTGAGTGTCCATGTGCAAGAATTCTAAACCTATCCAACAAACATACAGAATAGGTACCAACAGAGACTGGGGTTTTTGTTTCTTTCGTTATCAGCCATGCCCTTTGCGTTCTGCACCCGTGAGAAAGAACCATGGACAGAGTTCGCAGAGTCTGCTGAAGAAGGAAACACCACACGCTTCTGCCAAGAGGTGAGATTGTAGAGCTTTGCTGCAGCGCGGTTAATACGTTGGGGACTGCAAACCTAACAGTTCTGCAATTCTACAATTAGCTGGCCAAAAAGTACAACATGGTCATAGTTTCACCAATTCTGGAGAGAGAGGAGTTACACGGCACCCTGTGGAACACGGCGGTGGTCATCTCCAACTCTGGAAACGTGCTGGGAAAGAGCAGGAAGAACCACATTCCCAGGATCGGGGACTTTAATGAGGTGAGTGATCTAAACGATCCACTGTGGCTGTGCAGGAACTGAAAAACTGCTGTTGTCATTGTCTCGTGTTTTCTACTCAGTCTACATATTACATGGAGGGCAACACTGGCCACACAGTGTTCCAGACACAGTTTGGGAAGATTGCTGTGAATATTTGCTACGGCCGTCATCATCCACTCAATTGGTTCATGTACAGCATGAATGGAGCTGAGATCATCTTCAACCCTTCGGCTACAGTTGGAGCTCTGAGGTAAGGGAGCCCCCCCCTCCCCATGTCCATGGTGTCCAGTATTGTTTTGCTGGCACATGGTACCAGTGGTAAGCTAAGAAAATGCAAAAATAATAGTGGAACAGTAAGCTTTCTATGGTGCAGACAGCCCTTGTGATCCAGGTATTGTGGTAACTGATAATGTGCTTTAGTCATCCATATTCCTACGTTCAGAAAAAGGTTAGATTAAATACTCAGATTGCCATACCTAGACCCTGAATTCAGGTTGAAGCAATGTTATCATTGACATGCCGCTACCATTATTACATAGTATATCTAAATAATGCGATGATAATATTGTTTCTTCTCTGCAGTGAACCCATGTGGTCTATAGAGGCCAGAAATGCAGCAATCGCTAACCACTGTTTTACGTGTGCCATTAACCGTGTTGGGACAGTAAGTTTGCAGGAATCATTCCAACATATTTGTGATGAATGACAAAATATGAAATCATGCCAAAAATAATCTTTTCTACAGGAACATTTCAAAAGTGAATTCACGTCTGGTGATGGGAAAAAAGGTAAAGGTTTTATTTTCTTAAGTCCCAGGATGTATGCACGTATCTCTTCATATGGTGTTATCAAAAAATGACTGTATGGTGAAGCGGATGAAGCTAATTCTGCCTGAGGGAGTTAATTATTTAAGGTGTCCTTAATGAACAGAAGAGAAAATGATTTGGTGTTCTTGCATGGAGCTAAATCAGGGTCAAAAATTTTATTGATTTGAAAAAGTGTTTTTTTTTTGTGTGCAGTTTTTGGACTTGAATAAAAATAATTTTTTATGAAGAAAAAAATCATGTTTTAATTTTTTAAATATCAAAACTTCAAATCACTTTTTCAAATAACTACATTTTGACTCTGATTTAGCTCAATTTTCTTGGCTTTTTCAGCTCACCACGACTTTGGACATTTTTATGGGTCCAGTTACGTGGCAGCTCCCGACGGCAGTCGCACGCCAGGCCTCTCTAGGACCCGGGATGGGCTGCTCGTGGTAGAAATGGATCTCAACCTGAATAGACAAATAAGTGACAAGTGGAGTTTCAAGGTAAATTTAACAAATTGTAACCTTTTAAAATGTTAGAAATTTTGATTAGAAATAAAGTTTCATTTAAAATCTCTGATCGTATTATTCCAAAAACAAAGATGAGACGAACAATATTTCCCTCAGAAATCCTTGAATGTAATGAATGAGTGGCACAAAAAGATTATATGTATGCAGAATTCAAACATGTCTGTATGTCCGCTGCTACCACACCTATATGTGCATCCTCCAATTCTCCAGGTAAATTATGCACAATGACTGGATGGTTGTATATTCACTTCAGCTATTTTTTGCAACCTTGACTGACTTCTTCAGTGTCTTTTTCTTTGCAGATGACTGGACGGTATGCTGAGTACGCAGAACAACTTGCCAAAGCTGTTCAGCATGACTTCAAACCCAAAATAGTAAAAGAGTAGAACATATTCTACAAATAGTGCACATTTATTATAGCCTATTGCAGCAGGAAACATGCTTAGTTCAGATTTAATTTGACACAAAGATCACGTCTGTCAGACTGACTGATTTCTATCATTTAATGTGATAAAAAACATTCAAGTCAAACCTTTGTCCTGTTCTCATTTGAACTGTTAAACTGAAACATTGCTGAATTAAAGATCACCTATGAACCTGGTGTTTCAAATCACCTTTTAAATCATTGGCTGTAACAGACATTTTCCTACAGGCCACACTGGCTTTTGAATTGGCGTTGTAGCCCGCAGCTCTCCTGTGGCAGACAGCTAACAAGGGGAAAAGCACCAGCAGGGTTGAAATGCAGCAGTACTAGAAGTATTAGAAGTACTTTTTAATGGTTTAGAAAAAGTGGTTCCCTGTTTCAAACAACTGATTCTTATAATTTCATTCAGAATGAACACATAAATCTTCTTAAGGAAGTTGGGTGAGAAGTAGGCCTGAGATGGAAAATCACAGTAGACATAATTTATGGGGTTTATGGGTTGTGCACATTTTCACTTCCATATTTTTGCCATTGTACTCTACTGGAACCACCAGTAGTATTTAATGGCTTAAAACAATACTTTTTTTTAATCTAATACTGGGTCTCAATTCAGTTCGTCCTCTGAAAGAAATTGTTTGTTTCAATCCTCCTACTGACATCATACAAAGCAAAAGAGAAGTGACTGGAAATGGAGTGTTTAGACCAGTCTAGTTCAACTAGACATGCTAACATCCTTATTTGAATACAATAAACATTCCTTTGAGATTTTGGTTCACATTGATTCAGTAGCCTCAGTTGTTGTGAATCTCCAGTTCCACCACATCAAACAGGTGCTGTACTAGATTTAGGTCTGGTGATTGTGGAAATGATCGGAATAAAGCAAACTGATGCTCAAGAAACCTGCTTGAGATGATCTGAGCTTTGTGAGCTGGCGTGTTATCTTGTTGGAAGCAGCTATCTGAAGATGGGTACACTGTGGTCACAGATGCCTGACCGTACTCATTTTTCTGTTTAGGTGCGGAGACGACGCTGGAGTGCAGGCAACAGCAAATCTTTTTAATTCCCTTTTAAACAGTGTCCCAACTACACAGCACTTGATGTTGTTTATATAAGATTTGACCTATAACATGAGGTTTAAGGTATGAGTTCACTATTAAACCTATATAAAGCAGACGAAAACAACAAGGCTGTTCAAATGTTTTAATCACAACATATAATAAAAGCGCTATCTATACTGAATAAAAAAATAAAACTTGTGGTTTTCATCCAGAAGCACAACCAGACAGGACCCACTTTTCCTTGATTCGGAAAAGCAATATAATTTAAATAACATAATCGTGTCTGGTATGAAAGTGTAGTGCAAAAACATGTAAGTTAAAAATAAAACTCCGTGACAATGAGGAAATGACCTCGTCTTCATTTACAAACCAAAATGACTTATCCTAGTCCTAACGCATCCATGTATCCAGCACATTCCCCAAAGGCACAGGACACATGCGGAGCTGCTTTTCCAGTGAAGCAATTGAATCCGGTGAAGTCACGTTTCATCACGTCCGAGCTGAGTGTCCATGAGTTCCATACATCTATGGAGTATTGCATTGAACTTGCTTCATCATTTGAGTCACAATTTAGAGCATTAATTACCTGATACTCTCGTGACTTGCTTCCTGTATTTCCCTGTTTACAGAATCGTCTGATTAAAATGCGGTGAGTCGGGAGGATTTTTAAAAGGCAGGTAGAGGCGAGGCTGGAGGGGGGGCGGATGAGCAGCTTCACATTAACACTGAGCAGAACAAAGAAATGAACACTCCAAGTATTATCAACATCGGCCCTGAATTATGTGCACACAATTTCCTGGTAAATTCTACTCTTGCTCATGTTTCCCGCAGTTCTGCCACAGTTGTGCAAGTCTGTGCACTCAGTGTGAGATTCCAGTACAACTGCAGTCAGTAAAAACGTCCACATTGACAATAAGATGAATCTGAAATATCTGTTCATCACAAAAACAGAAATAAAAGGATCCATCCTGGATTCCTAATTCTTCCCAGGGTGAATCATTCAAAAGTTAAGTAGTGTTGGCATATACAGTACATGTATATATGTGAGCAGGCTTTTTGGCACCGGAGGAAAAAAGCCTGCAAAAGGGGGATCTGTGACAGCAGACAGGAGGAGGTGTCATTAGACTGGGGATCTGCAGCATTTTGATATTCCTATAATGACAAAAATCCAAATCCATCAACTCTCTTTAAACACGAACAGGATATCCTCGTCTGTCCCATAGCTGCGTCGAGCTTCCTCAAAGTTATTGACGCTGGTGCAGCACACCCCTAAAAATACACACACACAGATCTGTCAGCTCCAAGTTAAATAAATAAAAACACATTTATAAATAAGCTGCTCAAAAAGTGCACTCTGGGTCTGCCTCCCACTGTTAGCTCTATAGATGGCAATGTTCATGGACTGCTATAAAACTCGCTGGTGCCCATACAGTAAATACCACCAGCCATGGTGTTTATACATAATGTCTCAACACCTGCTGGATTACCATGAAATTTGATCCACACCCTCGTGGCTCCCTCTGGATTCATTAGAATTACTTCGGATTAGTGCTGGGTCTGAATATATTATGTTGTCTATGCTGAAGCAATACGAGAGTGGACCTTAAGTAAGTGTTCACCTTTCTCATGCACGACTCCATTCATATGAAACAACAAATAAGCCTCTGATCAACAGAGGCTTGCTTATGGAAAAAAACAATGACTTGTGAAACATGAACCATTTCTAACTCCAGAAACTGCACAAATGCACCACTGAACATCAAGCCAGGCAGCATAAACTTGTGCTACCAGCTTGAATTGACTCTGTCACTACTAAGGAGGAGAAAGAAAAGAGAGCACAGCTGCCCCGCAAATAAAGTCCGCCGTTTAGAGGTTTATCTGTTTTAAACATAGCTTTTTTTCTGCATTTCTGTCATTCACAATGTGAGGGGTTCAGCTCATGCGGTGACATGGAACCAAGCAAGGTTTGTTAATGTTAATGGAAACATTGACGTTCACGAATCACACGATGACTGAAAACAGCTGCAACAAAAAGTGGCATTACACCAAACCCGAAAGCAGAGCAGCTGCTGTTTAAGGGTCGACTCTATCGCTGTGTGCCAAAATTTAAGCTTTCTTAGTCTAAGCCTAACAGTAGGTTTTATTTAAATTGTATCATATATATTTTATTTCTGAGGATTCCTTAAAAAGAACAGCTCACAGAACTCAAATTAAGAGAATTTTGCTTTAGTGCTATTCATCCATCCATCTATTTTCTTCTGCTTTCAAACTGGTCTCTTGACCATCTGCAACAGGGCAAAGTATACAGTAAACAGGTGGGGACCTTCTTGCTGTGAGGCAACAGCAGGATGATGGCCATCCTGATAATTCCAGTGTGACATGAAGACTTTTGGAGATACCGGCCTTTGAGATTTTTTTCTTTTTAAGTGAATGGAATCAGGCAGCAGTTACTTGTGGTGCTCAAAACACCAGTGAGCACATTTTGTGCACCCAGTATGGATTTGTGTGGAATATTAAACTCTAGTTCAATCTAGCAGATCACCTGCAAACCTTGAGCCATCCACTTCTCTGGCAGCTTTTCTACAATAACTTCCACACAACGAGCAGTGTCATGACAGGTAAGGCTAAGAAGGAGGATTCACATTTACTAAGACGGTCTCTTACATACCACAGATTAATTTTACTTACAGTTATGGTAGAAGTAGAAATACAAGTATACTCACGGTCAGAATACGCTGGGTTATTGTAGAAGATGGAGCCAGTGGTTCTGTTGAAGCCACACACAACCACAAAGTGACCCTGATAGTCCGGCTTCCTGCAGAAACACTTCTGACCCACGGGCATGAAGCAGCAGTATTTGACAGGCTGGGAGCACAGTTCACATGTCAACACCACAGCATTGACCAGCACTATGGCAACGTGGCCCTGCTCCAGATGAGACTGGATTTCCTGAACTGACACAGAACTGTGAGAAGGCACACACAACTGAGGTCATATATTTATTTTAAGGTACTGAAAAAAGTAGGCGGGTAAATTAACATCGACAGGAAGCTCACCATTTCTTCACCACCACACCTTTGCTCTCCGCTTTAAGGAAGAGCTCATTCACTCTGTTTTCTTCAGTATCAAAATGCTTCTTGTAAAAGGACTGTAAACAACAACAAAACATCATCAAGACACAATCATAGGTAACTATCAAAATGTTCAAAACTGGTTAGAATTACACTGTTAGTTTGGACTACGTACCTGGTTTTTAAAGCCCTTATCTACACCCAGAGTCTGTGTACAAAAGCAGTGTTTGATTCCTAGATGGCACATGAGGTAGGCCAGGTCGATAGTCCACACACTTTCTGTCAGCTTCAGATCCCAGCACGCCCTCTGAAACTCATCATCGCTGACAGGGTGGAGGTACCTACACATTCAGACAACCAGAGTGTGAATCCCTCACACAATGCCAAGGCACCTTTGATTTGCAATTCAGAAAAGAGCCTGCTGACAGGCAGTACAGTAAGCACTGCAGTTTGTATGGCAGCTACAGTACATAGTGTAACAAAAACATGACTTCTGAAGGTAAAAACCTTGATGTGCTCTTACTTGAGGACCATCCTGGAGCAGGCTAAGCCACAGTCCCAGTGGTACAGCTGCCGGATAACAGGAACATCCAGCAGGACATCATCTGAGTAAACCGAGGAGTTACTTTCACATTTCAACAAAACAAATACTAGCGCTGTCACAAGACTGCTTCACTGTTTCACTCACCTGTCATTCTGCTGGTTTCTTTCTCCCACAGACCGCCCGGTAACTAACTCAGTACCAGCTGGTCAGTCTTGTTTGCAGCACTGAGGGCGAGGCTGGGTGCCCTCATCGATGCTAACTAGTTAAAAAAAAAACTAGCTCCCCGACTACAAGCGTCCAGGCTAGCACTATTTATCGCTCTGTTGCTGATAAAACGCGAACAGCTCTGTGACTCACGCCGCTGCGAGGCGCACACACATAACTAACAAGAAAAACAGTAACAAAAACTCATTTTCAGGACGGTTTTTCGTGCCGATGCCTCGAAACGAGACGCTCCTCTGCTCTATTCCGTGTTTACTCGCGTACTGAGACGCTTCTTGTGTTTGCTTGCGTTATGCTGCCACCATGTGGTGTGGAGGAGACTTTAACGCTTCTTATGAGAACTGTATCCACGCGCTTTTACTACTACATATTTGAACCATAGATTTGAACTATTAGTAGGCAAACTTTACTAAAGTATTTCAGGACTAATCCTACTATTCACTAACATTTTAAACGGACGATGTTTTTTTTTTATGTATACTACTCACTATAAGTCATGTGACTAGAAGAATAGGGGGACAGGAAATTCAAGTGTTTGTCTGTTGTGTCTTCAAGTGTTAAAAAATGTATTAGTGGCAAAAGGAAAAAACAATTGGCTCATAAAATACACCATGCTCCGCAATCATTATTGCACATATGAATGATGATGATTCCAGGTCCTAATACATTATACAAATAATCTGTAACGATACTTCCATTTATTTTCACATAACTACATGTTTTTGACTCAATTGAATACTCAAATACAATTACCTGGTAACTGATAATACATTATTTTAGGTGAAACTACTCAAAAGTGCAAATAATAAGCTGCACTAATAATAAAATAAGCTGTAAAAGAACATATTAATGATCAGTAATTAGTAGCCCAGAACTGTATTTTATTCTGAAACCTTTCATTTGCTGCTGGTATTATAATTATATTTTGAAGATTACACATTTATACTTTTACTAGTGAGTGTTTTGTAGGTGCTACTTAAATAAAAGCCAGAGTTCTTCCTCCATCATTGTTTATCCTCCTTCTTTCTATTATCACATTTTAATGGTTTTAGTGAAATATTCAAATGATGTTTTAACGTCTCGTTTCATGAGGGTTCCAATTTCTCTGTAGAAAAATGTTGTTCCTGCTACTGGGTTCCATAGGTGGTCCCCATTGACACCTGTGTTACAAAAAAAACACAAACAAACAGACCAACATTTAAGATCTTAGTCAGTACTAAAGATCATCAGTGAAAGTGAAGGAGAAAAGTCAGTTACCGATGCACTGTCTGCATCTTCAGTGAGATGTGTTGTTTTGTGTCTGCTGTAAAGATCTCGTTTCCTTGAGCAAGTCACCAAAAACCAGTCAGCAACCACGGGCACCTGAACGAAAATAGTCAAAACATTTAAAATTTGGTGTTTCATCACTTATACGGATGCTAGTCTGAACATTTCTCTTCTCACCAAACTGAGGAATGACAAGGCTGCACCCAAGTTCACTATGGTTGGAACGATGGAAAATCTTCCTGCCTGTAAGAACCCCAAACTACCATAAGACTAAAGTAAAAACACGGACCGTTCTTGATAAAATCATTGCTGTTTCAAGATTAGTCAGGCCTCACAGTTCCAAACACAATGACGTCGAAGCGGATCCCGTAAGCTTTGATTAACGTTCTGGTTTCCTCTCCATCTGCTGCCTTGTAGTATTTAGCAAATCTAAAAGACAGAAGTTTTAGCAGTTCTTTATTCAGCCTTATACATTCATCAGTACCTGTCTGTTTAAAAAAAAAAAAAAAGTTTTTCACCTAAAGTTGTAACCAGGGGCCACATTGTTGACAGGATGTTTGTTGTCCAGCCTCCGGAAGCTGTATTTAGGTAAACACTCCCCTGCCCACCAGTCCAAATCACAGCTCCAGTCAATAAGAATACCAAGGACACCCCCCTGTAAAACAAATCACTCAGTTCAGGATTATTCAGTTAGCACCTTTAAATTTAGGTTAGATCTGTACTGATGTAATTAAACACAACAATTAAAATATAATAGTCACTACAAAAAGTAGTGTTTGGACAAAAAACAATAACAAAGAATGGTATAAAACTAGTACACGCCTATGCCACAGTATTTTAATGACTGCTTGTGCTTTTGGCCATGAAACTGAAATAGTAAAATGTGTTTTATTGTAGGAGCATAAATGCAAAAAAAAAAAAAAAAGCTTCAATGGCCATTGCTAGGCAACCATGATCATAATATATATAGATAAGAACCTGTAAGGACCTAAAATTTGGTTGAAAACACCAACTACAATTGAAAACAGAGTAAGACAATAATTATTAAGTTCAAATATGGCAATACTGAATGAAATGTTAACTTATACCCGCTTTTCAGAGTTTAAAGAGACAACCATGTAAAACAATGTATCCTACAATGAAGGTGAAACAGCTACATAGTGCTCAACCACACTTAATGGAAAGCCAAAAAATGGCTTTAAGAGTTCAGCATTTCCAGCTGTTCTCAGCTCCCATGGTAGACTTTAATCGCAGCACAGAGCAGAGAAGCTAGAAAGGTTTTTGCCTTGTGATATGGAGCGACCACAGAGAACATAAAAATGCATACATTACACTAACTGTGGGAGTGACTATCAGACGGGAGCCAGGGAACCTGAGGGCTGTACTGGCTCACATCCTGCTTATGAGACATATATACTGGAGGAAGACCATACAGGAACTTGAACAATGAATTCCAGTACAGAAAGACAACGATCATTCGATTCACCTTCACAGCCATGTCTTGAAAATCCTCCCCAGCCTCTGAGACAATATGCTTGAGTCTGAATATGGGACAGTGTGGGTCTGTGAGACGGCTGAATTCACACCTCTTCAGGTATGAGGAGTTCACATGAGGCAGTATGTTTCTTCTGGAGGAAGGAGGACAAGGCTCCGGTTTAATGGGGAAAACTGTGACTCTGTATGTTTGCTTAAGCATCTACAGATCTCCCTCTTACATTCAAATGCAGTTCACCGACCTGTGAAAGTTGAACTTTGGGTACGTGATGCTGTTTTTGATCAACACGGTGAAGTTTTCTGCTGCAACCAGCAGCGCATGCCTGCAGGACATGAAACAACACATCAAGCCTCCACAGTCCTGGAACTAGTAACAAATATTCTAACATGGTAAATATATTCTTACTCAGGCAGCTTAGTGTCTATTTCAAGTGGGCACCATGAGAGCACTTCACAGGTCCGTGCAGTGGTGGAGTAGTTCTCACACAGTCCCGTCTGTATACCTGGGTGGAAAATAAATTTCACGCTGAGTTTTTGCTGCGTGAGGCCACAAATATTAAAGGGGCTGTATCATCAGGGAGGAAGGCCTACCGTTGCCCCGGGGATCACTGCGTCCCTCGACACAGTTGCAGTCATCCACACAAGTAGTTGATGGGCTTGGAAGCTGCAGGAAAAATCTCCAGTGTTAATGTGTATATTTGAAGGTGAAGTTAAAAATCCTAAATAAATTTCACAAACATTTTTAAGCAATAATATGCAAAACAATTAAATAAATAAATACATTTTTAAATGCTGGATGTAGAAAATATGACACAAACAGATTAATTACATTTTTAAATTAATTAAAAATCTTTGTCAGAAGCTCCCAATTTTAAAAAATTATCTAGGCTTTAAAGGGTTAATGCAAACATTAAAAAGTATTTAATACTTAACCCTTTAAAGCCTGAAGTTTCTTGAGTCTTCTAACAATTTTTAATTAGATAAGTATCCATTTGGCTATATGAGTTATGATTTGTGCCATATTTCCTGCATCAGGTATTTTTGTGCAATTTACTTGCCGTGGGGGAAAAACTCACAGAAAATATGATACACTTGACTTTAAAAGGGTTTATAATCATATTTATGATTTCCCCCAACTGAAAAACAATAGCCACAGAGAAATGTAGTAATAGAAAAAAATAAGCTGTTAATACAGGACAATCACCATGTACTTGGCACTCTAATGGTCTTCATCAATGGTTGTGCGAGTTTGGCAAGACATGGCCGACCCTTGGCTCTGGTTATCTGTTTTGTAACAGCAGTGACTCACCTCGGGACAATGTGACTGCACTTGTTTTGGGGTCACAACCATATTCGTCAGCACAAAGAATGAATGATCACTCTGTCAGAAAGTAGAGCAGGGAAAAAGTTTCCAGGGAATGAAAAAAGCCAAAACCTGTTATGCTGTTCTCCCCCCTCACATATAAAATGACAGAAATCCTAAAATGCACGTTTCAGTACCTGAGGAGGGATAATGTAATCAGCCACATCCCAAAAACGAGGCTCCGTGTCAGATGTGTTGGTGAAAGCGAAACCTTTCACTTTCGTGGTGACGGTGCTGATGACAGTATCTGTATCCTGGTAGGCCTTCTGCACCACACACACATACCTACAGCAGGTTTGCAGAAATGTCTGAGTTTAACTGTGCAAGCAAAAACATCATTTCATAATCCACATATTACCACATCCCCAACCAATCAATCCCCTCCTCTGATTTTATTGGGTACTTACCCAACCACATACATCACCACCAAGAATTGGGTGAACCTGAACACAAATCCTACACCTAAGCTGGGAATAACCAGCGTTTTTGGTGTTTCGTAGTCAAAAGCATAGTGCAGGAATCTCTTGCAGCAGCCTGCTGACTTGCTCATGGCTACACCACGAACCAATGAAGATATGTGAAACAATGACGACTCGACAAAGCCGTCCTTATTCAAATTCATTATATTCAAATCACATTTACTGCTTGGCAAATACAATTTTAAGCATAGTGTTTTTACACTAATTCCAGTTTAGACAACTTACATACTGTCATGGTAAACTTATTTTATGCTGACATTAGACTGTTGGACATGTTTAAGTACATTGCTGTAAATACGATTATTTAACTACTTGTATTGGGTTATTTGATGTAGAAAGCCAAAACAAATATTGGGTCAAAACACAACGCTCCAGCATAGGGCTGCCTCGAGTGCAATAACAGCCAGCCTTGGCTCAAGAAAACAGAAGGATTTATTCCTGCCACCTTTCTACTTCTGAAGAATAAATGTTGGGCCAACATCTAAGTAATATAAATACACATATACAAAGGCAGTAACTATAAGTAACTACACTGGAGAAAATATCAGTCCTGCTAAAGGTTTGCAAGCCTACCTAGTCTTGGGTACAGTAGGCCTATTCATTTTAACTGTATATTATTTTATTCTTTCAAAGGTAATGCTATCCACCCATCCATTCTCTTCCACTTATCCTTGTCAGGGTCACGGTGGGTGGGGATGGGGTTTGGGGGGGTGGGTGGAGCCTATCCCAGCTGTCTTAATGAGAGAAGCAGGGTGAACCCTTGACAGGTCGCCAGTGGTTAATTTAACACATTTTCATAAATGTCACTCGTAACTGTATAAACACATCTCCCTTTTCTCACCCTCAACAGGTTGTGGAGAATGGCTGCCCATCCACGAGCCTGGTTCTGTCAGGAGAAGAAGTTTTCCTTCCCACTGTTGCCAATTGCTTGCTTATAAAGGGTCAGCTTATGATTGGGGACTTCTCTCAGATGTTGTGGGGTCTTTCACCTTACCGTGCACCTTCACCTTTATGACGAATCATGTGGACCCATCTGTTAAATAAACCAGTTCCAAAGTGAGCAAGACGTGGCTGCAAACGAGGTCTAACAGGTTCTTACTGTCATCTCTGCTGTTCAACATCGGATACACACTGAAAGCATAGAATTAGACATAATATTTGATTTCATTTTGTGAAGCGGTGCGAAACCTCTCTTTAAAAGAGTACAGCATCTTCTTTCAAAATGTGGAAATACTGAAAGTGCAGGAAACACAGAACCCTTTGTTGAAACAACTCACCAGAAATTTCCATGCCACTTTCAGATACTGCCAACTCGATCTGATTAAAAATTGTAAAAACAAGCACACACTGAGAACGGCATTGGAGCATTACTACAGACTGGACACTAACATGGGAATTTTCTGTTGTGCGTGAACAATGAAGCAATGAGTAACGGTAAGAAAACAAAAGCAACAGTTAAGAATATTTCTTTATTCGTAACTCACATTGACTTCCATGAACACAGGACAGATACAATGTCACTTTGGTCCAATAGTACCTCAGATATAAATTCTATTAAAAAAAGAAGACCCCTTAGGCTAACAGACACTTTGGCCACCAAGACAAAATGACATAGCTTGCCTTATGTAAAATAATGTTGCATCTCCACTCTTTCAAGTTTCTCCTAAGTCCACGTTGCCATAGTCATACAGTTTAAAAAGTAATCATACAGCAGATTGTGTACATAAACAACATAAAAATGGATACTGTTCATTGTGCAGTTCTTTAAAGGACAGGGTAGACACAAAGACATGGCAATGCATTAATAAAACTAATGATGTTCAAACATTATGATGCATTTCAGTGTTTTTCAATTTTCAAGTATGAGATGAAGGCATCTACACTGTATTGTACAAAAGAAAGACAAATAGTCCACAGTAATGAAGCTACAGTGATGTGCCGATCAGAAAAACTTTGTTCATGTTTGTATCCTTTAGGTAACCCATCATCCATGTCAGTGAACGTCTCACTCACGTGGCCGCCTTTGTTACTGTGTTCTCAAACAGCACAGCCAGTAAGTCCAAAGTGATCTCATATTCGTCCGAATTCAAAGTCCACCCCGCCGTCGTGCAGGCTGCCTTCATTTGCATTATCGAAGCTGTTCTTCCCGTGGATTTGTTTGAGGTGCTTGCGGAGAACTGGCTTGTGAGCAAACACCATGTCACAGTAGTTACAGCGATGTGGCTTATCTCCGCTGTGCAGATTTAGATGATCCAACAACGAGCACTTCTGGGTGAAAGTCTTACCGCAGATCTTACACTGGAAGGGTTTGATGCCGGCGTGAACGCGCATGTGCCGGTGCAGGTTGCCCTTTTGCGTGAAGGTCTTGCCGCACAGCAGGCACATGAAGAGCTTGTGCATCTTGAGGTGGTTGGCGTAGTTCTCGAGTTGGCGGAAGACTCGGGCGCACTTGGGGCACTGGTGGTACCACTGGAGAGGCTTGTCGTAGTTCCTCTGGTGTCCGATGTGTTTCTCTGCAGGTGGAGATGAAGGAGGAGGGCTAAGTGGGTATCCCGTCACGCCAGGCGGAACCGCCATCTCACTGCTGCGGCTGTCAACGGTGGAATTAATGAGCGAGTGCTGGGGCTCAGGGGAGTGGAGCTCTGCAGGAGGGTTGGTGGAGAAGTGACCGGTGATGGAGTTCTCTGCAACATCAGACACAGACTCCACCTTTACTATAGTGATGTCACTCTCCACTATGCCTTGCCTTGGACGCCTGGTCAAGATCTGGACAGGGCTTTTGGGCTGTATAATCACATCATCATCTTCGCTTTCATCATCGTTATTATCCTGCTCCACCTGCTCCACTACCTCTTCCTCCTCCTCCTCCTCCTCCTCTTCCTCCTCCTCCTCCTGATGGACAGTCTGCACCTGAGAGCGCTCTTGTTCTATCTTTGCCTGGGAGGATAAACTCTCCTCCCTCTTCTCCCTCCGCATTTTTATATCCACTTCCAGCTGGCGTGAAGCCTGTGGTTTGATGAACTTGCTGAGGGCCTGAGTGCACTGCTCTACAATGTGGCCCATCTGGAGGAAGCTGGCCACTGTCAGGTAATGCACCAGCTCCAGCTCAGGAAACTCCAGCTGGCCAGTGTAGCAGGACAGCAGCAGCTGTCGGCCAACTTCTGCCTCCTGGATCATAGAGATCTGGACCTCCCTGGAGTCCTGCTGAAGGATGAACTGGTCCCTTAAGAAAGAGGAGCCAGCAGCAAACACCACTTTGTGACCAGGGACCTCCAGCTGGTTGATGCGAACAGTAACATCGCAGAAGCGCCTCTGGTGTCTCAGAAGGTTCATCTTCTGTAGCATGGAGTCTCCAAATGTGGCGAAGCGGAACTGCAGAATCACTTGGTTCTGGGCCATAGTGAACCAGGGGACCACAGCAGCTGTAGTAGACCAACATGAAAATACAAAGACTGAATATCTCTCCTAGGAATAGGCTACTATAAATTTTGCGAATCAAGTCTAGTTCTAAGGCAGGGGTGGGGGACTCCAAGCCTCAAGGGCCAGGTTTTAGATATCACCCTGGGTCAACACACCTGAATAAAATGATTAGTTCATTTCCAGGCCTCTGGAGAACTTCAAGACATGTTGAGGAGGTAATTCAGCCATTTAAATCAGCTGTGTTGGATGAAGGAAACATCTAAATCCTTCAGGACGCTGGCCCTTGAGGCCTGGAGTTCCCCCACCCTTGTTCTAAGGTCACGCACTATCTGGACACCGATTAAAATTTTTAACTTTAGGTGGCAGGTGGTTTTACCTGGATGTAAACATTTTAAAGATTTTGTTTAAAAAAAATTAAAAAATAAAATAAAATACACAGACACATGCATATATATATATATGTGTGTGTGTGTATGTACCCGCCCACTATATAGTTTATATAGTTAACGTCACCTGTGTCAATTACAGCCATACTAATTATAACCACAACAATCAACCTTGCGTGTGCTGCCTGGAGAGCGCGAGGCCAGACTCGATTCACAAACCGGTCAATTTAATAATTACAAGGCTATCGCTTTCAAAAGTTTCTTAGTTAGCGGTTATCTTTCAATGTCCTATTAAAAATGACTGTCCACGCTTTAATTCGGCGTTGACCAGTGTGACATAAGACAACAAAAAATGCTAATTTAAATCGGCTGCTACTATAACTGCTTTTCACGGCGGTAACATCATTGACGAGCAATATTTAAATTAAATATGAAAGTGTTGAATAGCCATTACAGCCTTACTCAGAAACGCATTAAAAGGAAATGTGGGTGTATTAATGATACAATATTGCCAGAATGTACCGATAAACAAGACAATATGAAATTATCGGTCTGTTTTAAGCGAACACTGCAACTTGACTATCGTTGTCTGAGTATATTAGCGTAGCGCCCAGCTAACGCAAGGTTAAAGTCTGGCCTTTATTTAGAGTAAACCTGAGTAAACCCCCCCAAAAAATACATTAATCTGGTATAACACGTCCATGGCTAACGTTAGCTGTACTGTTGCTAAATGGCATCAATCACACAGCTCTATGTGTCCCCTCGGCCTACTCCTTACTGTTCAGCCAGCCGCCCAGGCTGTCCTATAACATGCTTCACTGTTGCTTTATAACGAGCTCTAAAACGGCACTTTCACTTTTTCCTCGCAGTACTGAGTGTTGCGTACCTGCTTAAGCCCTTGTAAACAAACTGGTTTGTGATGCTGTAGGTGAGACGTTGGCCTGTCTGGGGGATATGAGGGAGCTGCTCCGGATGCAAAACACCTTTAAAGGCCCAGTACACACATCTCTCGGCTTGTCTCTGGAAACGCGTTCCACATTCAAATATGCCCCATAATACTGTTTAGTGGTAGTATTCCAGCCCCATCGTTAATACGCCATCTTTTTCTCCTTTCGAGATCATATAATTGGTGTGGACAGATTTTTTAGCTTCCAGGCTCCATCAGATCTGTCATCAGGTTCAGTCTCTGCTGAAGGTCCCAAGAGTAACCTTTGTAAAATAACGTAATATTTCAGTATTTCTTGTGGCAGCAGCATTTTTTTTTTTAGGTCTCTGACAGATAATCGATTATTATCATAATTTAGTGGTTTGCAGGTGAATGATTTCAAGTGCTCACAGCCATAGAATAAGCTCAAGGTGGGAAGGTGATCTGAAAGGTTATACACTTCTTTTGCAAGTCTAGACTAAAGCGAGCTGGTAGTTGAATCTTGAATTGAAATCTATGGAAGAATTTTGACAGATTTGACTTGTGATCCTATACACACAAAGACCACTATGTCAAACCAGTGATTTATGGACCCCTGTCAAATGACTTGGGAAGCAATATGTGTCTATGACAGTTATAATTTATGATACGTCATAACTCTTTAGTGATCAATAATGACATGCACAAAAAAATATGGACTAGGATGATGAATAGGATTTTTGAGATAGAAATGGACTATGGGATCATTCATAATGGTGTAGTCCAAAAAGTAAACTTTTTAGACAAAAAGTTTCATAAATGGTAGTTTTGTTTTGGTTGATTTTTGATTGTATATGCCTTATATTCTAATATTTTTATTTGTGATCCTCATATTTGACTGTCCTGCAGCAACATCTGGAAGAGCCCTCCTCTCCAAGTCTAACAGATACATTGTCTGTGTCAACCACCAGCATTCAGAGCAGTGACACAAGCGATGCTGGATGTCAAATGGTTCAGCCTCTATTGGACAGCATACATGCAAGAAATGTAGATACATACATATTGCACTTACACTTACTGCAATAGCTACACCCTTTTTGCACATGCTCTTTCTTATTCAGCTATTTATCAATAAGTAACATATGTATATATATATATATATATATGCATGTATATATTGTATGTATTGTGCTATTCCTTACTTTTTGTACTGTCTGTCTTTGTTACTGTTTGAACTGGAGCACTGTAACCAAAATAATTTCCCCTAGGGATCAATAAAGTATTCTGATTCTGATACATTACTTAATAGGCTCACACTTGGCTCTTTAGTGACCATTACTTGAAAAAGCTTAAACACGAAGATAAAACAGATTAGAGGAAAACAAATAGTTGTTTGGGTTAAAATTGTCTCCTTTTTTTGTCAGTTGTTTTGTGGTTTGTATCAAATTTATTTAGACAGTGGCGCAGATTCCAACTTCCAAACCAGCAGGGGTGACTGTCATCCATGAGTATGAATAAACTGGGAGTTTGAAAGATTCCACCAGGCGATTAATGGTGAAGATCATTGTAGCTCACATGCATGAAAAGGAAGGGTAAGAGGCATGATGTTTATTCCATTCATTTTTCAAACTGGTAAGAATCTCATCACAAACAACACTTCTGCTTTTGCAGGAGAACTCTAACTAAAGCGACAAAGGAGTTTCATGCACTTGGAATCGTGTCACTCTTCCCATCTTTGAAGGATCTTTACTCCAAAAAGGGATATGTGAGTTTGCACTGCAGCTGTAGTGTGAGATAAGACTTTCAAAGTGTGAGGGGTATATATATATTTATATACACTTTACATTGTCTGCACTTTCTTTCTTTCTCTACGAGCATTTCTATGACATTCAGAGCATTTCTTGAGTGGTGTGTCAAAACTGTGCAACGTTAATCCAAAACCACGACTGCATCACAAAACAGAGTAGAACTAAGAGGGCCCACATCACCAAGGATGTTTGGTTTCACTGATGACTAGCAAACAACAGGTCAACGTGTGGAAGCCAAGTCTCTTCTTCATCACACCATTGACCCGGACATAGTCTTCCAGAAGTTGAGAGACATTCTGCTCACACACTTTCTGTGTCCTGATGAGTGCTCTGACACATTTTAATGTGCTCTGCAGACAGGAAAGACTTGCTTCTTAAAGGACTTTAGTATCATAAACTGACCCTGAGATCCTGGAACAGAAGAGAGGACCTCTGCACACCCAATAATCACAATGTGAGTCTGTGTCAAAAAATGATTTTAATAAGTTTAATATGGTGATAATATTTAATATAAAATAATAACTATTTACAAAATGTACTGCTAGAAACTCAGGACAGTATTAGAGCACGTCAGCACTCAGGAGCATCATGTCTTCTTGAAACACCTGGAAACAAGGACAGAGGGACGTTACGCTATAACTATGAGTATAGATCATTATACTAATATACTGATGGATCAGTGTGTCTACTTAGACATGAAATTATGTTAATAGTGTGAAAATGAAATGTAATGAAGTGTGTGCCATCTTCCATACCAGTGGATACTGTAGCCTCCCCAAATAACCACGGCAACCAGCCCTATGGTAGCTACAGCAGACAGCGATGAAACCCTCAGAGCGTACGATGTAGCTGGAATGAAGAAAGTCTCTGTGACTAAGTGACACTTTGGAAACTGGGGTAAATTGAGAGTGTCATAATGGTGGATAAAATGATCTTGCTGACTGCTTCACAGTGCATTACCTGTTACTTTAGCCCACAGGACACAGGAACTTTTTAAGGCCTAGGAGAGAAGACATGCAGCTAAAGTCCGTCGAACATATTCAGTCATTACTTTTTAACCATAGAATAGCTGCACTCACCGATTTCCACTGACTGACAGCCCGTAAAATGATATAATAGTTCTTGCCACTCTCCAGTG
Organism: Maylandia zebra; assembly: GCF_041146795.1. NCBI lineage: Eukaryota > Metazoa > Chordata > Actinopteri > Cichliformes > Cichlidae > Maylandia > Maylandia zebra. Next base: position 7,147,655 of record NC_135178.1, on the reverse strand, counting down.
GTGCATTATAAAAGCCACCATAGAGCAGCCCATCTCCTATAGTAAGATTCATCTCTGTTCCAACACGATGGACTTCAAACTGAGCAGTGATGTACTCCGCTGGTGACTTAAGTGTGCTCAAAGGCGGCGCGATTGCAGGAGAGGAACAGTTAAACATCATAAACCCCTCTACAGGAAGCACAAACACTTGGTACAAACTGGGAGAAAAAAGACAAAAAAATTAACTCTAACATGCAACATTTCATGATTTTGTTTGGAAAGGATTCAGAGATATCAGATATCTTTCCCCTTGCCATGCTGATACCTTATTAAGTCCAGTGTGTTGGGTGATCTGCGCAGACTCAACGTTGGTAGAGGAGTGTCAAATTCCCTGTAGTAGACAACTGGTCCTGGAGGTACTATTGATTAAGATCATATTATAAAGTATTTTGCTTAGTATAAAGGGACCAAAGAGAATAAAATGCACAATACTTTTATTTATTTATGAAATATATTTGGTACATTGATTGGAAATAATTTTATCAGACTACAGCAGAGTTGAGGTTAAATTGCTACCTGGTAGACTGGTGTTTGTGGTGACAGAGGCTGTGAACTTGGCAGATGTTGCAGTGATGGTGATGCTATAGTTTGTGACTGGAAGCAAGCCAAGGCAGAGCTTCAGCTGGTCTGCTTTGGAGCTCAGAAATCTCTTCCTTTTGTCATAAAAGGATCTCTGGTAGTCCCTGGATCCAGTGTAAGTCACCTAGAAAGTTTAAACCAAATGTGTCATGGAGAAAAGTCCTGGTTGCTAAAGAAGGTAGGTGATGTTTTATCTGACCTTGTAAACCTCTGTGTCCTCCTCGTACTTTTCTGCTTTCCACTGCAGGCAGCTTTCATTAAAAATAAGCAGGTGATTGATAGGTGGTTTGATTTCTGTGGATGAAAAAAAAAGCATTTTGTGGGATATAATGAACATGTCAACCACAGTATTTACCCACTACAGGCTGGTCATGGACAGTCATGCAGTTGTTGTACTGTATTATTATTGTTATGGTCCTGGGTTTCAGAACCAGTGTTTAATTTGTGGATGTAATTCTTGTTTATTATTTAATGTTCCATTTGGTTCTTAGTTTGATTGTGGTTGATGATCACATTTCTTAGTATCCTGAGCCTCAATTATTTGTTTTGGTTAATGATTATTTCATTAATATTCTGCTTTAGGGTTATTTGGCACAGTCACTTATTTTCTTATTCTTTCTATTGTGTCGTATTATGTTAGTCTTTTGTCTCTGAGTAATTACTTCCTGTTTTATTTTACTTCCCTTTTCTCATCTTCCATCATTATTTTCAGCTGTGTTTCCTTTCCCCCACCAACTCTTGTATTTATTGTTTCAGCTTCTCCTTGTCCTTTGTCAAGTCATCCCTCTAACTGTGGATCATCTAGTGCTGAGTTTGCTTGTGTTTGGAATTCTTAGTATTTCCTGATCTATGGATTCCTAGTTTTCTGTAAACTGCTCTGTGGACTCTGAACTTTGTTTAACACCTGGGAAATCAAAATCAAAGCTTACACCGAGTTTTCTCTCTGCCTCCTGTCTTTGATTCTGTAAAAAGCAACAATCCACAAAGCGTATGACAATTATACTGCACTCTTCCATCAGTTCTGTCTTCAGTTAATAAAAACCATGCTCCATTGGACTGAGATCAGCTGATTTACTTGGCCACTGAAGAATATCCCATTTCTTTGCAACATAAAGCTACGCTTTAGATCATTATCCACATGTACTGTGAAGCACGATCCAGTCTGTTGTGCAGCATGTGGCTGAATCTGAGTAGAGAGTAGCGCCTTGTACACTTTAGAATTCATCCTGCTACTTTTATCAACAGTCATGTCATCAATCATACACTAAAGACCTGATTCCACTGGCAGCCATCCCATGCTAAAGCATTGGCTCTGTCGTGTTTAACAGATGGTGTGCTGTGCTTTGGAACATGAGCAGTTCCTTTCATTCTCTTCCCTTCTTTTCTCTTGCCATCATTATGGTACAATTTAATCTCTTTCTTGCATCAAAAGAATCTTTGCCAGAACCGATCAACCTCTAGTTTGTTTTTTCAGACAAGGACTAATCTGGCCTTCTTGTTCTTGAGTGTAACCAGTGGTTTGCACCTTGTTGTAAACACACTATATTTCCATCCATGAAAGAATTTCTTGGTTGCAGACTTTAACAATCATTCACCTACCTCATCAAGAATGTTCTTATGTTGGCTAGATGTAATGAAAATTATGCAGTCAGCCACTTTAGTTGTCTTCTGCAGTCTTTCAGGCCTTTTGGCCAGCACAGTCCTTTCTTTTAAGAATACTGAGTATTCTGAAGGCCAGTAATCTGTTTTACCAATACCGGTTGTTGATCTGGGTATTATGAAAGGTTTTCCTTTTTGGGGGCTTTTCAGCCTTGTTAACTTGCATCAGAATCTCTTTGGGCCATAATGAAAGATGCACTGAAAAGCTACTAAATACAAGTTAAACAATTGGAATCTCCTCCAGATGACTGTAATGAAACAATGAGAACTGTGGCTTTAACTGTATGCTGACACTTACCTATGCATCTCAGAGTAGCTTTCTGCCACTCCCCGGAGCTCCCGCACACAGAGACATTGCTTCCCCTCCAGCTGTGATATCCTGCCACGCAGTGGTGGATCACAACACTTCTATTATGCCACACGACCTCTGAGTTGGCAAGAAAAGGAGCTGGGCCACATTTAGCTGGAAAATAGCAAGAGTGAATTGTTTAATGACTCAGAAATAGTGCTATTCATTGTTTTTTCAGCATGCACCTAAAGGAAACCAAAATCCTAGAAATAAAGAAAAATATTAAGACCCACAGAGCATGCAGGGACAAACAAATTAATAAGCATGCAAACACATAAACAGCATGCTAATAATCAGAAATAATCATGCTCCCACTGCTGAACAGATACAGAGAGATCGTTACTCTACCTTTGCACTTTATAGATACTTCCCCCCACTCTCCTGATAGTGAACATGTTGACATATTATTCCCACTCTCCTGGTAAAATCCTTCCATACACTCATACAGCACAGTGCTGCCCGGTGTGCTGTTGTGGCCCCACAGGAGGTTAGCGTGGGGGAGGGCTACTGGGGGACCACAGCTTATTTCTGTCTGACACACAGACATGAATGAGCACAGAC